>NW_016807417.1:413733-456526 GCF_001698545.2 Rhinopithecus bieti | reverse complement strand
ATCTATTTAGAAAATGCAAAAGTGGCTCCTTTTTTTAATACGACCAGGTTGACTGACAATACCACCTCATATGATGATTGGCTTTCTACTTCACATAATCTTACATAGATTTTGTTTTTTTGTGTTAATTCTACTTTAAAAAGAAATAAGAACAAAATTCATTTGTATAGGTAATTCAGGTCAACACATATTTTTATTAAAGTTACACAAGCAAAACCATTTAAAAGTTACCTGGGTTTCCCAAATGATTGGCATAATACCTTTGAGAGATGCCATTCCACATAAATAGAACGTGAGCTATTCATTTTCACAGACATCTACAGGTATCATATAAAGCACGTGAAGTAAAGCATGCACTGGCAAAATATGTTGGAAAATAAGGTGATTATATGGATGGTTAATAACTACTCAAATTTCCTAACGTCAGTAGTCCAGTGTTCCAGGTAACTTAGTCTGGGATAGCTAGGAGAGTTTATCTGTTTCCCTTTGCATGTAACTGATAGAGAATGTGGCTTGCTGTGTTATATAGTTTTGGTTAAAATTATTTTACTAGTTCTCAATCAGGTCAACAGATAAGATGCAACGTAATTATTTATAAGAAAATAATGTGTGTATAATATCATCAAATCACCAACTTTGAGAACCTCACACATTATGGTTTATCTTTATAAATAGGCATACATATATGTAAGCATTACTTTATAGATGCAGATATAACTATTACAATACAGTACAAATACAGTATTAGAAACTGTAAATGGTCCTTCATAATCTTTTCTCTCCTTTTTAAATATTAACACTTTTCATCAGGACTCATTGGTATCTTGAATAAAGACTTCATTTCTGAAAACACAGGTAGGTGTTGCCATGAAAGTGTTCTAGCCCATTGATAACAAGAGTTCTTCTACAGCAACCTCTGTTTTAAAAAAAGAAAAGTATGTATCTTTGTTGATTACCTTTCTTGATTGTCCCTTATTTTCTGCCAACTGGATGGCAGATGTGATTTTAGGAGTTGCACAAGCCAGCCATCTTATCTTGACTTAACATTATGGATGGAGGCCACATGACAGAGAGCCCTGGCAAATGCTCATGGCAAATGCACATGAGAGCAATGCACAAACCACAGCAGCCTAGAACTGATTACTAACTCAAGAACTTCATGTGAAACCAAAATAAAACTCTGTTCTCTTTAAGTCATTATTTTCAGGTCCCACTTATAAATATATACATACACACATACATACATAATTGGAAACATAATCTAATGTGTTTTAATCACTATAGATTAAGTATAAGTGCATTCTTACTTTCTGAATAATGTAATCACTGTCAATAAGGTAATTAATGTTAATAGTAAATGTGTTGTCAGGGCTCCTGAAGATTAGATTAACCTCATTGCCATCTGAGAGAGAAGCTGCTGGTTAATATATTTTAATTCCCTGGAGGCTCAGTGTCCTCCCTTAATTTGGAGTCTCTGCCAATTCATTGTCTTTTCCTTGCATCCAGCCTCCCCTCTTCCTCTGGTTTCCTTCTTTTGTTATCTTTTGGCCTTTACTTTGAGATTGCTTCTTCTTCAAGCCCACCCTAAATTCAAATCAATTGCTTGTTCATTTGGTCCTCTGGCAGCAAGAATTTCCTTTGACGCAGCAGATGCTGTAATATAGCAAAACTGCCTATTGATGTTCATGAGAGAAAACTTCCTCAAGGCAAGAACTGTATCAGACACATAGCACAGTCTTGATAAATATTGTGGGATAAATTAATGCATGCCTTAACTTAGTCCTCTTTCTTATTTTCACTTCTGTCATCACATCAGAAAATATTCGGATTTTTAAAAAATAGGGTAGAATTTAAATGTTGCTTTTATAATCTTATCTACTTCATAGAATAGCATTCCAAAGCCATTTTAACTTCCCTATCTTATTCAGCCTGAAGTGAATCTCTTTTCTCAGTTTCCCAAATAAATGTATTATTTTCAAATTAATTTTACTAATGAATACATTCTTTTTTCCATTGCTAAAAAATAGAAATGGGAAATTAAAGGTTAAATGCAAATATCTACACATAGGCCAATATGTTGAATTGTGTAAATGAGCATCTCTTCTGATTCTTAGCATCCTGGCAGGTCAAATGCTAAGTTATAGCAGTGTGACAATGCACACGCAAGGAAATCCAGAAAATATACCATCCTCATTATTGGAAAGAAGAAAGGAAATTCCTCAAGAAACATTTCTGGTCCTGAATCCTGAGAGAAGTTTTTAACATGATGTAATCTACAGAGGGCATTGTGCAATGCAGTGGGCAATATCATTCTGTAAGGTATACAGAAATTAATTTTCTATGGCCTATTCTTATGCTGCATTTCATAAAAGTGAAAGGTGAAACGATGAAGTGAAGCCCAGTGAAGGTGACTGGGTGATGGTGTCTAATTTGATCATAAAAAAGAACATTTGATTTTCCAAAGAAATAGAGGGGTGGCAGGCACCTTGGAGAACTCTCCCTTGAGCTCGTCTTTGAAGAACTGTTAGTAAGAGCCAAACAGCAATTAATTCAAGGTTTTCCTGTAGGACAAAAGGACTGAAGTCATTTTGTTCTTAACAGGTTTTAAGAATAAATTTCTAAGCTTTGAAAAGCCATGTGAGTGCTGTCATTTTTTCAAAGAGAATTAAGGATTCTCTATATTATTCTCCTTAAAATGGAGAAATTACCACCCCTTCAAGAATGTATCTACAGGAAAGACAAACAAAAAACTACTTTTTTGTTTTGTTTTGTTTCGCATCAGAAGCCCTTTGAACACAGTTCTTGAATAAAACCTGTGTAAAGCCTTTGAATTTTTACAACATGGCAACTCAGAGAGGGATATGGCTTGAAAAACCACGCAGAGGTCGGGCGCGGTGGCTCAAGCCTGTAATCCCAGCACTTTGGGAGGCCGAGACGGGCGGATCACGAGGTCAGGAGATCGAGACCATCCTGGCTAACATGGTGAAACCCCGTCTCTACTAAAAATACAAAAAAAAAAAAAAAAAAAAAAAAAAAAAAAAAAAAAAAACTAGCCAGGCGAGGTGGCGGGCGCCTGTAGTCCCAGCTACTCGGGAGCCTGAGGCAGGAGAATGGCGTGAACCCGGGAGGCGGAGCTTGCAGTGAGCTGAGAACCGGCCACTGCACTCCAGCCTGGGCGACAGAGCGAGACTCCGTCTCAAAAAAAAACAAAAACAAAAACAAAAAAAAAAAGTCTCAGAAAAAGCACGCAGACCAGGTGATGCCAAGTTTCTACCAAGGCCACAGAAAGATCCAGCTATCATCCTAAGAAACGTTTATAGGAATGTGGTTTCACAAGAGTCAGAAGGAAAAATGGGAAAACGCATCTCTAATTGAATCGCTGTATTACACAGCTCTGTGGCATATTTGATCCTGAACATATAACTATTGGAGAATATCTGGCAGAAATAACAACTTCTGTGTTGCCACAGTGCTTTTTTCCTAGCTAAAAGGTGGCTTCTAGGCAACATAATTCTTAACACTACACTTACCTAGTTCACAATGAGCTATTGGTGTCCTCAACACATAAGGACACATTTGTCTTCTTCTTTACTCTGGCAGACAAATGGTTACTGTCTACTCAGTATGGGCATCCTTAGGGGACAGGATACTAGCAAATTCAATCTGTTTTCATGAGTGGAAGAGCTTTGGTCATTCCACTACAAGGATAAATAACTCCAAACCTGCGTGCCACAAATGTGTCTGATGCATAACCAAAACTATTTGCCCTTTAAAATACACAAAGATTTTCTGCCATTTTGTAACCATATGAGCTGCATTTTAGAAGTAAATCAACATACTGTAGTTTCCAAAGTATGCTTTAGTACTTAATGGATTTTATACGATATACTTAACATTTCAGCAGTGATAGGAAAGTAAATATTAATCTCCCTAGTCAATTAATCTAAACAGAATTGTCATCCTAAAGTCGAAGCATTTTTATACAGCTGTGTTACCCTGTGTCCAAAGGAATGGTATAAACAAAATCTGCGATTAAGGATTTGGCACTGTGTCAAGCATCTCAGAAACAGCACCTTTCTGACCTTTTAATTTTTTTTTTTTTTTTTTTTTTTTTTTTGGCCAGATCCAAATTATTTTGCATTCGATACAAGTAGAAAGGAATCTAGGCACAGAACAATGTAAGCAAACGTAGTATCTCCTGTCCGACAGAAAGCCAGTGGGTGATGTGTCTGAAAAACTCAGTAACTGCTTCTCTTTATGAGCTTATGGATAGCCTGGAATGGGTATTAGTACTTACACTTCTTCCTTGAGTGTAACTTGAAGAAGATTGTGCTTAAAAACCTAAGCAATCTGGGAGCAGTGGGAAGCAGAAGCATAGGTGGGGAGCCCTGGGAAATGCATGCAAGACCTGAGAACTTGAAGAGAAGGTAAGTAGACGGTAGAACATATTTATCAATGATTAAAGTATATTTTAACACTGACGTTCAAAGCTTTCATGATATAATTATGAACTTAACCAGTTACACTAGTTTCCTATTGCCATTATAACTACTGATCATAAATACAGTGAGTGAAAGCAACACAAACGTATTATATTTGTATTATATTTCAGCTTCAGGGGTCAGAAGTCCAACTGCACTCTCAATGGTCTAAATAAAATAAGAGGAGGAGCAGGGCTACATTCTTTCTTGAGGTTCTAGGGGGAAATGAATCTGTTTATCTTTTTCCAGCTTCTAGAGGCCACTGGCATGCCTTCTTGGGGCCACATTTCTTCAACTCCAAAGCCAGAAACATGTGGCCAAGGTCTTTTCACCCTGCCATTTATCTGGTTCCTTTTCTTCTGCCTCCTTTTTCCACTTATAAGAACCCATATGATTACATTAGGCCCACTGGTATAATTCAATATCATCTTCTTATCTCAAAGCCAGCTAAATAGCAAGCTTAAATTTCATATGCAACCTTAATTTTCCTTTTCCTAATCTAATATAGTCAGATTCCAGAGACTAGGATGTAGAACATCTTTGTAAGGGAAGGGAATCATTATGCCCCTTACTACACGTATTATATGTGTTAAACATACATTCTTGTAAAATCTCTTTACTCCATAAACCCTTTGATGGATTCACTCATTTCAACAGAATGTCATCTTACCTCTTGCATTGTACACCTATCCCTCCCTGTACTTTCAACCCCATCAAGCCCAATCCCAGTAATATAAATCACTTACTTTTACAAAGAGATGTTGAAATATTATGGCTTTGTCTTTTTAATGTGCTGTGAAGACTGCCATTCTCTACCCTCAGAGGAAGCCTAAATATTACCTATTCTGTTCTCATTTTTCTGTGTCACATTTTATTCTCCTCTGGATCTACAGGGGAGTTTACTCACATCAACATCCTGTACATCACTAGGTGTACTCCTCATGCACTATCTCCTCCCTTAGCTAAGAAGTTACCAGAGGACAGAAATTGTCTAAACTTTGCCTTTGCCTTTAGTATGGGTCTTCACTTCAATAGCGTTGTTAGTAGAAAGATCTATTCCATGAAAAGTGACCCGACCTATGTTTCTTATATTTGGACGAGACCCATACTGCAGAATGTTATCCATCCCTGAGCCATCCTTCAAATGCATTTTATACTTTTTATCACCATAAGAAGCCAAACTGTATAATTGTCTCATTATCTCAGTGTTTTTCTTTCTACATTGCAGTAGAGACTCAGCAGAGTTCATTGCCAACATTGCAGTAGAGAATCAACAGAGTTCATTGACGAATAAGATAATAAAAGAACATGAATTTCACAGATAGGCCAGAGATAGCAGAGGGCTAGGGGAACCAAAGCTTGACCAAGTAAGTGAACAGAAGAATGAAAAAAGAACATAAGTAAAAAGCTACTCCAGAAATTACAGAGCAAGAGTTAGAAGAAGGAAGTATACTTATTCCTATATCCTGCTTTATGGGAGACAGGAGGCAATTCTGACCTAAACCAGGATGAAGAAAGTGAGACAACTATTTCATCAGTTTCCCAGAGGGCCATGTTAATATTAACATCTTACTCAGTAAATTCTACTGCTTTCTTATAAAAGAGATCTTTAGCTTTTTTAAGATGTTGCCATACCCTTTGAGGTGTGTTTAAAGAAAGAAGTAGGAGTAGATGGGATAAAACCTTAATGTTTACATTAATGTGCTCAGCAAATATTTATATTTGTTGCAAAACATTAAATGACCAGATGCATAATTGAAAATAAAAAAAGAAAAAAGAAAAGTCTAGAGCCTATTTCAAAAATGATTATGAATTTCGAAACACATTAAAACAAGCACAAGGCCCTTCTATGTACAGGGTCTGTGCAGCTGCATAGGTTCTATGGCTGGGAAGCCAAGCTTGCATTAATCTTTGATTTTTAAGTGAAACTACTACCTAGAATAATGAAAGAATTACTAAAGTTCAGGAATATTGCCTTAGATCTTTCATCATACTTACGGACTGAAGTAAAAGCATAATATCTATCAAATACTCATAGGTTTATTTTCATATTGAAGTAAACTTAATGTGTATCTCATCCAATACCACTTGACTATAGAATGTATAGATTTTGGAGTCCAAATTAGTGAGCTAAAATCTCATATCTGATCATTTAGTAGCTATGTGACTTTGAGAAATTCACCTAGTCTTTGTTCTATGCAAATGTAATACAGAATAAGCATCCCTTAATCTGATAATTCAAAATCTGAAATGCTCCAAAATCTGAAACTTTTTAAGCCTCACATTATGCCACAAGTGGGACATTCTTCCCATGACCTCAACTGAGAGGTCACAGTAAAAACCTAGGCTCCCAAGGCGCAGTTTATTTAGCATCCCCAAAGGAAAAAAGGCCCCTCCAGCATCCTCAACTGCGATATATCTTTTCTGAACACACCCAGATTCCCTCACATAAGCATGATCACAAAAAGCAATAAAATGGCATGCGTGAAGGCTGGACACACCAAGGGCAGGTTGTCCATCATGCCCCACCAAGGGTCAAGACCTATATGCATTTTTTTGCTGCATTTTTTCTTTACTTATTCTCTGCTCTGTGGTGTAAAGATATGGTTGCAAATGTCAAAAGGCCCACAGATAACCCTATGGGTAACAGTGATAAGAATAGAAAGCATTTATGTTTATATATAACAAGAAAATCAAGCTGTTGGTGAAATTGGACAATGGTATAAATGTCAAGCATCTCAAAGAAGAGTATGGTGTCAGAACAACCACCATATATGACCTGAAGAAACAGAAAGATAAACTGTTGAAGTTCTATGCTGAAAGTGATGAACAGATGTTTATTTTAAAAAATAGCAAAACCCTACATAAGGCTAAAAATGAAGATCTCAATTGTGTATTGAAAGAGTGGATCCATCAGCATCACAGTGAACACATGCCATTTAATGGAATGTTGATTATGAAACAAGCAAAGATCTATCACGATAAACTGAAAATTGAAGGGGATTGTGAATATTCAACAGGTTGGCTGCAGAAATTTAAGAAAAAATACAGCATTAAATTTTTAAAGACTTTTGGTGACAAAGAATTTGTTGATCATGATGCAGCAAAGAAATTCATTGACAAGTTTGCCAAAGTCATCCTGGATGAAAATCTGATGCCACAACAAATCTATAATGCTGATAAACCATCACTTTTCACATAATTGCTGAAGAAAACCACTGACTACCACTGGTGACACAGTCCCAACAGGAATTGAGAATGCCAAGGATAGAATAACTATACTGGGCTGTGCTAATGCCACAGACACATGTAAGTGTAAACTTGCTATGACTGGTGAAAGCTTGTATCCTCGCTGTTTTCAGAGTTCGTTTCTGACCAACCCATTATTACGCTTACAAAAAAGTATGGATCGCCAGGGACATCTTTTTTGATTGGTTTCACATTTTGTACCAGTGTCTCGTGTTCACTGCAGGGAAACTGGACTAGATGAAGACTGCATGTTTTGTTATTCCTTGACAACTGTTGTACTCATCCTTCAGCTGAAATTATCATCAAAAATATTTATGCCATGTACTTTCCGTCAAATATGACTTCATTAATTCAGCCATATAACTAGGGTAGTTTTAGATCTATGAATAACTATAAAAGCACTTTCTTGAACCGTATACTAGCAGCACTGAATAGAGGCATGGGGTGTGGATGGTTATCAAAAGGACTTTAGCATGAAGGATGCCATATGTGCTGTTGCCAGTACTTGGAGCACAGTGACTGGCACAACCCCTGGCACAACCCATGGCCTGTGACTATGTTCAGTGAGGAAGATGAGCAAGGCAGCGACTTTGAAGGATTCCACATGTCAAGTGAGAGAAAGATGACGTCTGAACTCCTTACACATGCAAAAAATATGCCTAAAGAGTTTTTAACATCAATAATGAAGCTTCAGTTGTTCATTCCTTGATTGATGGTAAAATAGTTGAAAAGCTTTTGAATCAAGGTGATCCTGATCATAGTGATCATGACGATGATGCAGTTAACACTGCAGAAAAAGTGCCTATAGACAACATGGTAAAAATGTGTGATGGGCTAATTGAAGGACTACAGCAGCATGCATTCGTAACAGAGCAGGAAATCATGTCAGTTTACAAAATCAAAGACAGATTTCTGAGACAAAAGCTTGTTGTTAATGAGGCAGGTGATTCTGGAGGAAACATTTTAAAAAGCCATTCAGCAGAATGCCTCCTCATCCCTAAAGGACTCACTTCATGGTGTCTCAACTGCTTCTGATGTTTTTTCTCACCTAAAAAAAAAAAAAATGGTATACAGTAATATTTTAATCAAATCACAGCATTGTAGGTAGATACTGAAAGCTGGCTGTTCTTCGTTGTTGCTGTTAACAGCTGGTATAGGTATTCTGGAGATGCCACTGGGATGCTTAGTTACACTGAACACATTATTTTTTCACCGTATCAACAGCACGTCATATTTTTTACTGTTAAGTCGTTATGTGTGAGTAAGTGTAAGAAAATCATTGCTTTTGGTAGCATATAAATTCAAAGTTAGGAATGAAGATTATGCCAAACAACCACAGATTGTCCAAATGGGTGGCTGAGATAGTGACCCCTTTGCTTTCTGACAGTTCAATGTACACAAACTTTGTTTCATGCACAAAATTATTTAAAGTATTCTATAAAATTACCTTGTATATTAAATATGAAAGAATTTTATGTTTAGGCTTAGGGCCCATCCCCAAGTGATCTCTTTATGTATATGCAAATATTCCAAAATTTAAAATAATTCTTGTCTCAAGCATTTAGATTAAGGGATACTGAATCTTTGATAACAGTATCTACCTTTTAGAATTTGGGTAGGATTAAATGAAGTAAGAGAAATAAAGTATGAGAGTAGTCCCTGGCACACAGTAAGGACACAGTAAGTAAATGTCAGTTATTACTTATTATTCCAACTTATAGAAAGAATGTCCCAAGCTTTGTGTGACTTGCCTGCCACTTCCCAACTAGGAAGTAAGCCAGAATGAATGTGTCACTGACTAGAATTCTGTCCATAACACTAACATCATAAAGTAGCCCACTTCTAAAATTTTTTTAAAGGATACCTACTAGAAAAAGGGAGTCCTCAGTAGAACTCTAGAATGTAAACTAAAACTTAGAGGCATAAAATTTAACTTTTTTTCTTCACTCAGTCAGCAGGTGTTTATGAGTATCTGCTTTGAGCAAGATTCTGTGATAAACTTTCTTTAAAACTAAAAGATAGAAAGCTTTTTGTGCAATCAGTATATAATTTAGTAGGTACAATTCAGTTACCTGTAATACAAGGCTATGTGAGCCATCGTATGAGGTGTCTACAGAGTTCAAGTGCAGGAGAGTTCAAGAGGAAAAGAGTCTGCCTGAACTGATCAGGAAACTAATCATGTGGGAAATAACATACAGATTGGACCTCCATGAAGGGGTGAATAGAATTTCAATAGCAAATATCAGGATGGGAGAATACTCCAGAAGGGACAGCATGAACAAAAATAGAGAGCTGGGAAACATAATATTTCATAATGCAACTATTTTTACTTTTTCACGCTATCCATTCTAGACAAGACTTAAAGTATCTCCAAGGATATGTACATTACAACAAAGTAATACGATTAACAATTACATTAAAGAACACTTAGTTGAGTACAGGCTGCTATTATGCTACTAGTAAGAACCAAAGTTGGAAAAGTGAATTGAGATCAGAGTTTGGTGGGTGTGAAATGCTGAACTAAGAATTTTGTTTTATTCATAGGGAATCAAAAGGCATAGAAAATGGGTGAGCAAGAGTTGAGGGGATATTGACGGGCACTTGAAAGAGCACACAGGCAGCAGGCTTGAAGATGGGTTGAATAGTGTTTGTGGGGGAGTGGAGGGAGCAGGTAAAAACCAAGAGATGGACTAATTGGAGGAAGGAAATCTACACAGAGTGAAAACATTTTGTTGTAAGATTATGACAGCAGGAATGGAAAAGGAGAGAAAGATGTGAGAGGTAAGAATAGAAGAATTCAGGGGAAAAAATGTTCTTTCATTAAAGTAGTAACAAAGAGGAAATATCTAGCAAGAGTAAGTAGGGTTGACTTTTTTTTTTGTTAGCTTGCTTTCATCTAAGAGAGATGCAAATTCTCAGGGTTGTTGCTTCTAGTTGTAACCTCATTCTCACCAGCACAATCGCCTCTGGCCATGGGTGTAAAGGATAAGAGGGAGGTAGACAGGCAATCAGACTCTCTCTCTTCATTTAGGCAGCAATGAAAGACTTTTAGGGGAATACAGATGTATACATGTAATAAATCTCAGCAGAGCTGTCCCAGAGAGATTCACAGCCCAGGATTTGGACTAGAGAGATGAAAATAATTCAATTTGGCACTCTGTGGCTATAAAGAACCTTGCAACTGAAAATGCCTGAATCTATTCAACTTCCAATTAGCTATGCTAATCAACCATCCACATTGTACAAAGAGCAAATAACATCAAATAGGAGTTACTTGCATATGTGATTTTGAAATGTTTATGATTACTATCACATACATTTAAAGATAAGGCAAACCTGAAGACAAGGCAACGCCTCATTTTCCCAGTTGAAAGAGTTTGAGGGATGAGAGGGACAGTTTGAATATATAAACTTTGAGGCAAGTAAAGAGTCAAATGGCTATTTATAATATTTAATTTAATGATATACGCTTACATTCAATAATTTACAAAATAATGTGAATTTATAAGATTTTCCCACACATGACTTTTATGAAATACTTTTATCACTCTTCACATGATCTCCAACACTGGTGACATCCCCATCACCAGAGTCCCCTTTAGAGCCATCTTCCTCAATCTTCCATAGCACAGCTTCTGTCAAAGTTGTTTGAATTCATTTTGAACTCATATATGACATTGTCACTATAAATTTTATCTCCAGTTGCAAGTACCTGTTCACATATCATTCTAGAATTTTTAAAATTATTCCAAAAGTATATTTTTATTGTCTTCACAAGGTAAAATTCTACCATTTTCATTTAAAAGTAATCTTTAGAAGGATTTTCTACAGTAAGATCCAACACTTAAAATTGTAAGATCATTTGTCCTAGAATAACCAAATGTTTTTGCCTCCATTTTTTAAAACAAATTTCTGTCATATGGTATCTATAAATATCTCCAACTAGAATTGATTGAGGTTATCCCAGGCTCATGTTTACAATCAAATAATTGAGACCACTCTATATAATGACAGACTCTGTAAGAACTCAAATATATGGCAATTCTTTTTTAGTATATGAATTTTTCAGTGAGAAAAAAATGGCTTATATTTGGAGACAGATAATAAGCAAGTATGAACATATCTAGTGTTTTGTGAATTTATATTTTTAGCAAAAGAATGAAACCAAAACATAGCAACTGCTTAACTTTTCTAACTTTCTGTTACTTGGTTTCTTTTTGCTAGCTATCCCTCTGGTGTGGAGCAAAGAAAGAAAGCTTCCTATCTATAGATGGTTCCTGGCTTATGAAGGTTTGATTTACAATTTTTCAACTTTAAAATGGTAGGAAAGTGACAAGTACCCAGCATTCTACTTGACCTACAATGAGTCCATGTCCAGATAAACTCATGATAAATTGAGGAGCATTTATATTATATGGGGATAATTAATAGGACCAATGACGTAATTTGTGGGGTCCAGTGCAAAGTGAAAATCTGGGAGCTATTGTTTAAATGTTATTAAGTATGGAAAGATAATGACAGCAGAGCATTAGTGTGCAGGTGCTTCCAAACATGGGGCCCTGTTCAACTGCACAAATTGCAGGCCCGTGAAGCCAATCCTGATAACTAATATTGCTTATTCTGGCTGTGTTTTGAGGCAAGTGACAGTATTAAGTGAAGCAAGAGAAGTTCAAATGCTTTGACAACATTCAAGGATTGCATATGCGTAAAGGAGTTTTACATCCCTAAAGGATTGAAAAGAAATCACTGGAAATATCCAGAATAAATTTGCTGTATTTCTAGAATATTTCTTCTTTCATTAGGGTTTATAAATGCCATGTGGCTAAAGGGAGAATGAGAGAGAGAAGGAGACAGAGAAACAAAAAAAAGAGAGTAAAATTAGAAAAAATTCCAGACTTTCAAAGCCCCTAGAAAACTATAAGTTGCTATTGAGACTTTTCTGATAAGAAAGTAAACAACTTTTAATCTTTATTTGTACAACGTAGAAGTCAATGATGCATTTTTCCTCTGGATGCTAAACAAATCATATCTCCTAGAAAAAGGGCCAGTTACTCATCAGGAGTTTATTTCCACAAAATCATGTCTCTTCACAAGAAACTTGAAATTTGATGGAAAAAAACTCCCATTCAGAAATCTAATCATTTAAATTATAGAGGATTTTCATAAATGGAACAGAAGTCATTGCCATGATTTCAGAAAAAAATCCCACCCACATGAGGAAGAACCAAACATTTCCTATTACATGTAAAAATAATGATACTTGAATGCAGAGATGAGATATCAAAATGCGAATTGTAACTGGGTGTGGCAGACTTAATTCCTCTGATGGATTATCTTTAGGGAAATATAAATTTATGGTGATTTAAAATAAAAAATAAAAAAAGTTTAAAAGGCATTAGAACATGTGAACCTGTTCATTTTATACAATTGTTTAACTAAATGTCTTTACTAAAATGCTAACAACACTTTACTGTGCAAATAAAATATACTGAAGGGAACAGGTTGTCAAAATACAATACTTCTCTTATTGTCATAATGGGTTAGCAGTTAGTTCATGAAAGACAGGGTGACCTTCTGGAAAAGAGCTGGATTTAACCATTTGTAACTAAAGAAAGGGCATGTCTGAGTCAACCTCAAAAGTAGAAAAGGTGAGATCTTATGAACTATAAAGTGAGATATTGTGCAACTATAAACAAATTAATTGTAGGTTATGTGTATAATAGTAATTTTAAAAATAGCTTAAAAGTTCAGTAGTTCAAACCGACAATAATTTGAATTTGCAACGTTGTGACGGTCCCTTAGAGTGAATTCTCTCGAAAAGCTTCTTTTGCAGGAGCAGCTCCCAAACGGTCAAAAGAATAAGTGCAGAAAACAGTGACAGATGACGTAAGTCACATGAAGGGGCAGACTCCAGAACCACCCAAATCTACATTCTCGGTCCATGAATGTGTCACTTTTTTTTTACTTTGAGTCTTGTTTTTCTCCCTTGAAAAGCAGAAATAATAATCAGGTAGGATCATTATATTATAGGATAACATATTATATCTCCTTGATTCCAAGTAGTTGATTGCTTTCTCATTTTAACAAATCAGGATATGTCTTAACAATTGATGTTGGCTCTGATTCAATAAAATGCAGTATATAAAATTCCTGGCACACTGAAGTACTCGGGAGCTATAACTTACTTTGCTTAGCTTTGTGTTGTCCGTTTTCATTATCTATTTTACTAATCTCATACACTTTCAATGTGTCACCTACACAGTGAGGAATTTCAAATTTATCAACATCAGACTCAACTCCTAATGAGGTAGGAGACCAGCGGGACTTAACTTCCTAATGCCAATAGGATGAAGTAAGACCCTGGCAGGAACCAACAGGTGGCGCCAAAGGCAACCTCTGGTTTCCCTCGCTGCTCATTAGCATAAGACACTCCCACCAGTGCCATGACAATTTACAAATACCTTGGGAACACCCCTAAGTCGCTGCCCCTTTCCGTGACAATGACCCAAAATTACTGCCCCTGTTTTCCAGAAATTTCTGAATAACCCACCCCTAATTTGCATGTAATTAAAAGTAGGTATAAGTGGGTATAAATAGAGCTGCCAATAACCCATACGCTGCTGACTCTGGGAGCACTACCTAGGCGTTAGCCCTGCTCTTAAGGAGCAGCTGTGGTTCAAAAGAAGATTTCTAACACTGCTGGCTCGCCCTTGAATTATTTCCTGGGCAAAGTCAAGAACCCCTCCATGCAAAGCTCCGATTTCAGGGCTTGCCTGCCTGCCTGCATTATCTGACAACCACAGAGATGAAGATAACAGAGATGAAGAAGACCTCAAAGATGATGAAGATATCAAAGATGACGAGATAGCAACCAGCTAGATGACAAGACACAGTGAGATGGCGATTGATTAGACAGCGAGAGATGGAAAGACAGAGAGACAGCGATCGACTAGGCAGTGAGAGATGGTGGCTGCAACAATCAGCAGCTGCTAACCCTACGGCGTTGCAACATTAGCCATAGGCTCTTTGAAGAGCCATCATGTTTCCTGAAAGGCAGTGGAACTGAGCAGAAGGGTGAGCAGCCACAGCACTGCCTCACGTGAGATCCACTGCTCCAGCTGGTTGGTAACAAGATCGCATGCTGGTCCCCTGTGGTAGCCGATCTCACTCCAGCTGGGGGAACATGGGGAAGACCTTTACCCAGGCCCCAAGCTGGAGATTCGTCAGGGCCATTTTGGCTCCTGCAAACAGGTGAGTCTTCCCTCTGCTCCCCAACTTGACATTGATTGAGCCAGGAAATAAGTCAATTCACTGTCCTCCTCCGTAGCAGGCCTGACCAATGACATCCTTCTTGCTCCTTCTCTTAGTCCTTTCTCCACTAATATCATACCATTTTTCATGGCCCAGTTTTGTTTTCTGCTCTGAAATGTATGCTTTGTTTGTAGGGTTTTTTGCTTTAGCTCCCTGCTAACTGTATTTGGGCAATTATTTAAGGCAGGACACTTGTTTGTGGGAGTTTCCCCATCATGTTGACTCTGCAGCACCAGTTGTGTTGTTCTGTGGTCCCAGCAGGCATTTGGGGATCACTACTGGCCGACCCTGAATGCTTCAGGTTTTTGACATTGGTTGGACCCTGGATACTCCAGGGTTTTCAGCATTTGGTGTGGGGACACTCACTGGCGAATACTTGGGAACTCTGGTGATTTTAGCACTTGGTATTGTTGGCTACTTCCTGGATGCTCTGGGGGTTTTGGCAGTGGCATTCATTCTAGGACTGTGGGTAAGATGGAAACCTACTCTGGAGAATCTGGTCTTACCTTTTTGTTTTCTGCCCTAGAGTTCTGTCACTCTATTTTCACATTTCCTTCTATACTTGCTTCGTAAAAAATACTTCTTTTCGTGTATTTCACTTGCTGGCATGTGCAGTACTCTACTGCCTGCTTGTGTCTCACAATCCACTTTCATAATGCTTTGAGACCTATACTTACACCTCTGCATGAGGTGAAAATCTAAAATGGAAAACAGCAAAGGCGAATTGCTTTTCTCTCACTGGACTTAGAAAACTTCTGTGACTGGTAAAGATCCTTGCTAGACTTAGGGAAATGGTGAGCATTCCAGAGGGCTTGCCACAAGGTGGCTTTTAGGCAACTGGAGCAAATTCAAATATGGCTTAAAGAAAGAAGAGCTCATTTTCTATTCCAACACTACTTGGATCCAATACAAATTGGCAGACCAAGAAATTTGGCCTAAAATGGCTGCTTACGTCATAATACTATTTTATAATTGGACTTATTTTGTAAAAAAGAAGGAAAAATGGGGAGAGGTCCCTTATGTATAGGCTTATGGCTGTTTAATGGCTCATGAAATAAAGGCCACTAAGAAGCTGTGTTTAAGGGATCCCTCCCTAGCTGTTCCCACTAGAAGGCATAGGCCCTCCCCACTGTCTCCTTAGTTCCCCCAATTCTGAGGGGGTCTTGCCAGTTCTCTAATGCAGGAGTCTACCCCAAGGTCATCAGGCATGACACCCCTTCCCCTTATCCAGCTAGCCTCAGCCTGTAACCCCTACTGCCCATTGAAGTAAGCACAACCAGTACTACTAGGAGTGGAGTCCCTTATCAGCCCCTAAAATGAAACCTGTGCCCTTTGCAGGAGGTAGCTGGCAGAGAGGAAGGAACACTCAGAGTACATTATGCCATTCTGTGTGTCTGTTTTGGCTTTATGTAGGGAGAAATTTGGCCTGTTTTCAGATAAGCCAGGGAAGTTAATAGAAGAGTTTGTTAAGTTGACCGTATTCTTCAATTTAACTTGGCATGACTAGCATGTATGGTCATCCACTTGCTGAGAGTGAAGGAGAAGCAGAAGATTCTGGGCGCTGACTGAGTGTGCAGACGGAGCAGCCACATGTAATGAAGGCCATGCCATTTATTGTATCAGAAGAGATGAAGTTCCAGATTTAGACCCTTAGTGAGATAACCAGGATGGTTCTCAAGATCTTGAATGCAGAAATCACATGGTAATGTGTTTAATACATTTAAAAACATGCTTCATTAAGCCAGTTAAACATGACAAAATTAAAGAAGTAACTCGGAGAAAGACAAAAGTCCTGCTCTGTTTCAGAGCTGTTTGGTTGAGGTACTCAAGAAATACACTAATGCAGACCCAGACTCCCTGGAAGGGCAAACTCTCCTGGTTGTGCATTTTATTATTCAATCTATCCCTGACATTGGGAGGAACCTGAAAAGAGCAGCAGTGTGACTCTAAACCTCTATAAGCAAACTCTTAAACATGGCCTTTGAACTTAAAACAATAGAGATGAAAAAAAAGAGAGAAAACAAAATCCCAAAAGTACAACTGTTAAGATCTGCTTTAAGCCCCTTGCCCTAGGGATTATCTATCCTGAGGAAGTGTCATGAGATCAACGTCTGGGATGCCCAGACAATAGTCTCCAGCTTGCTGGTCCCTGGGCCAGAATCAGTGTGCCTACTATAATCAAGAGGGCCATTGGCAATGAGACTATCCTAACAATCCCTGGTGAGAGAAGAAAAAAGCTCCCTGTCAATACTAGAGCCAACTATCTTCCATTCACCCCAATGAACTGCCTTGTTTGAGTAAAATTACTGGGGTTGCTGTACCCTTGACCTGACAGACAGTCTGCAGTATCAACTAGTGGCTACCGAAACACTTTTCATCCATGTCTTCACTGCTGGGTGAATTCTCTGGTGGTTCAGGAACTTCAGAATCTCCCCTTGAGCAACATGGTTCAACCCCTCCCTTAGATGGCATCCCTTTCCCTGCCTCTCCCTGTATTACATACTTATTGAAGCAAACAAAGTTTTATAAATAACTTGGATCCAGCTATCTTGCACAGGTTGTTTTGCTTAATATGTTTCTGCTTACGTGTATATACAGGTGTTGTGATGTGTGTTGTGACTAGCACGCTGTCAAGTTGAATTATTAAAAAAATGGCTCCCATAAACTAAACAGATAAGACCAAATACTTCTCAAGTTCACATAATTTGGTAATCTTTGAGTAAATGGAACTAGTCTAAACTTATTAGTTTGTTGGTAACATTGTGTCTTTTAAAATTTAACTTTAATAGTCTTACTTAGGTGAGCTGCTAAAGTCTGCAGGCTTTAGAATTACTAACAGAAAAGTGGCTTTACATAGTGATTGGCTTTACATGGCATTTTACTTATAAAAAATAAAAGAACCAGTCAGTAGAAAAGAGAGATGTGGAAAAGGTTATAGATACAAAATGTATTTTGGTAACATAGGATATAGAAAGTAATTTTAAATGAGGGAAAATCTTGTAATGGTGAATCTTATCCTAAAATAAAATGACTGGTATTTAAGGGAAAGGTAGTATAAGACAAGTCAGAAAGGCCAAACATGTCATAGATGGTCTACGTCATGATAAGGTTCATGAAGAGGAATTTATGAAAAAAAATTGTGTGTGATTAAACTAGCTATAATTAACATGGAATTGCTTATAATAGTCTTTCTAAAGAATGGTCTTTATATTAAAACAAGGTTTTCTTAAGATATTGATTTGCTTCTTAATGTTATAGCATGTATTGTTTAAAACTTTTTTCATTCATATCTCAGAGGTTCAACCATTGTTATGTCTCACTGCTTGCAACTTGTTCTCCCTTTGAGAAAGCCCGAGATAACTTTCTTCAGCTTTTATCAGTTCCTGTAATTTTTCCTTCTCTGTTTCTAAATGTTGTTATAGCCTAATGCTGAAATATTTTATCTTAGAGGCCGATAAAAGCACTAATTTCCTCCATTATAATTTGGATTTATTTATTTATTTATTTATTTTGAGATAGAGTCTTGCTCTGTCACCCAGGCTGGAGTGCAGTGGCTCAATCTCAGCTCACTGCAACCTCCGCCTCCCAGGTTCAAGCAATTCTCCTGCTTCAGCCTCCTGAGTAGCTGGGATAACATACGCCAGCCACCACACCCACTACTTTTTGTATTTTTTTAGTAGAGATGGAGCTTTACCATCTTTACCAGGCTGGTCTTGAACTTCTGACCTCGTGATTAACCTGCGTTGGCCTCCCAAAGTGCTGGGATTATAGGCGTGAGCCACCATGCCTGGCTTAACTTAATTTTGTCAATATGTAACCTTAGTTTTGTATTTTGGATTTTGGCTTCTATGTTGCTTAAAAAGTGTTTCAAGGACTGATGAATGCCTGCCCACCTCCATTTGCATCTGGCTTAAATTGGCTATAAGATGCCCCAAAACCTAATTTGAGCCATGATGAGAAACAAGAGGACAGACATATCTTACTATGCTCCCTTTGAAACAGGCCAGGTTCAAAAGGCCCTTGAAAAATATGAAAATAAAGCATTCCTCTCAAAGGAAAATAACAGCTCCCCTGTTCAACCAGGAGACTTAGTCATGTTAAAAACTAGGAAATAAGGACCCCATGCCAAGGATCAATTCCACTTAGTTACATAGATATAACCAGGACGCTGACCCCAACTATATCTGGTTCACTGTCAAAAGTACCCTCTCTAGTCTCACCTGATTTTTACCCTTCCTAGGATCTTTGACAGCTATCTTGTTACTAATAATTTTGTCCCTTGATTGTTTAACCTCCTTGTAAAGTTTGTGTCTTCTAGACTACAACAATTCCATGTAAAAGAATGGTGGTAGAAGGCTTCCGATCCATCCCATCTTCTGACATAGAAAATGAAAACATGCTCTCATTTGACCAATGAGCCTCTTAGATGCAGTATCCAGGGATTTTTTACAGCTCCAATGCTAGGCAGGGCCTATCCCCACAAAATTAGCAGAAAGACCTCCTCCCTTCTGCAGTCCCCTTAAGATTAAGGAGGAGTGTCTAATCTTTGAGTGGGAATGATAGTAGACCAGCAGGACGTATTTCCTGGTTGACAGGATAAAGTGAAGAAACTGGCAGGAACCAGTAGGTGGCACCTAAGGCAACCTCTAGTTACTCTCACTGCTAGAAATTTCTGAATAACCCACCCCCTAATTTGCATCTAATTAAAAGTAGGTATAAGTGGGTATAAATACAGGTGCCAACAGCCCATACCCTGCTGACTCTGGGTGCACTGCCAAGGAGTCTGCCCTGCTCTGCAAGGAGCAGCTCCAGTTCAGTACAACATTACTGTTTAATAATGTTGGCTCACCCTTGAATGCTTTCCTAGGAAAAACCAAGAACCCTCCTGAGTTAAGCCCTAATTTCAAGGCTAGCCTGCCCACCTGCATCATCAGCCTGAATATGAACATAGATTTTAATATTTCCCAGCTAGTTGACCATGGGAAATTGTCTAATCCCCCTGCATATTGGTTATCTAACAGGTAAAGTGGTGAGAAGCCATTCTCCATAGGGTTGGCATGATGGTTACATGAGAAGAGTTATGTTGCAAATGCTGAAAAATGCATAAAAATATACAGTGAAAATGTGTGCTCTTTAGAAACCTACGTACTTGGTGTTAAAAACCATGCAATCTATTTGTAAGTTGGGATGTTATTTACTTTAACTTTCTGAATCTCTCCATTTTGTTTTCACATTTGTAGAACGGGAATGTGTGATATTGTGAAATATATATGTTCGATCTTTGGCTCAGTTTCCTGGTATACAACTCCTACAGTCTTCAGACTATTCAAAGTGATGTATTTTTGTATGCTAATAATTGACTGAATGCTAGAAGTCCCTGGGTAGCTTTAGGATGGAGGCTGGTCATCAGAAAGACCAAGGCATAATTTTAGAGGGCTTGGTCTTTTAGCCCCACTCCCTGACTTCTAAGGAGGGGAGAGGGGCTAAAGGTTAAGTCAATTATGAGTGGACAATGATGTAATCAATCATGCTTATGTAATGATGCCTCTATAAAAAACCAAAAGGACAGGGTTTTGAGAGCTACCAGACTGCTGAATACATAGAGGTTGTCGTGACTAGGGAAGGCATGGAAACTTTGCACCCCTTCCCCCATACTGCGTTCTATACATCTCTTCATCTGTGTCCTTTGTAATACCGTTTTTGATAAACCAGTAAATGTGCTTCCCTGAGTTCTGTCAATTAATCAAACCCAAAGAGGGGGTCATGAGAGCCCCAACTTGGAGCCATTTAATCAGAATTTCCACAGGCCTGATCTGAGGTCTGAAGAGGAAGCAGTCTTTGGACTGAGTCCTCAACCTGTGGGATCTGACACTACCTCTAGGTGGATAGTCTGATGCTACCTCTAGGCAGACAGTTCAGCATTGAATTGGAGGATACCCCGCCGGCGCCTGCTGCAGAACTGATGGTTTGCTTGGTGTGTGGAGAAAACCCCCATGCATTTGGTCACAGAAGCATTTTGTATTGATTGTTGTTGAGTGACAGAATAGAAAAAACACTTTGAATTTATTTTTTCCATACACGGGATGCTAAAACATCAAAATAAACCTATTCATTTATTAAAAGACATATATGATGTATATATAAAGTATGCTATGGATAATATATTACATATACAATGTTATAGTGTATATTGGTCCATTTTCACACGACTGTAAAGAATTGAGGCTGGGTAATTTATAGGAAAAAAAGGTTTAATTAACTCACAGTTCCACATGGCTGGGGAGGCCTCAGGACACTTATATCATGGTGGAAGACGAAGGGGAAGCAAGGCTTGTCTTACATGGCAATGGGGCTGGGGAGAACTGTCAAACACTTTTAAACCATTAAATCTCATGAGAACTTTCTCACTATCAAGAGTACATCATGGGGAAAACCGCCTCCATGGTCCAATTACCTCCTACTAGGTTCCTCCCTTGACACATGGGGATTACAATTCGAGATGAGATTTGGTGAGGACACATAGTCAAATAATATCATAGTGGATATAATGTATTATGCATAATTATGTTTGTTTTATTGAGCACCTATTACATACCAGGCACTCTTCTAGGCTATGGAGATTCAGATGCAATGTATGTGAAGGTCTTGACTTTATGACCACTCTGTGTCTTACTGTGCTTCCATTTCTTCACTTATGAAGTCAAGACAAGAATATCACCTACATCATATGATTGTCATGAGAATTAAATGTGCTAATATTTGTAAATGTTTGGAAGAGTGGCCAGGAGAGAATAAGGTTTAGCTCTTATCATTACATCTATTCTCATGCTGCATTTTGTAGGAGTTAGGGCATAGGCTCTCGAACTAGACTATTGGGCTAAAATTCTAGGTCTATTATCTACACACTGTGTGACCTCAGACTATTTACTTAATCTCTCTGGGCTTCTGTTTAACTATCTGTACAACAGGAATAATAAGATCCACCTCATGGTGGGTAAGAGGATTGAATATTCTGATATTTGTAGAGCACTCGGTGTCTAGCACATAGTAAGCTCCATGTAAGTATTTGCTATATCAAATTAATAAATAAAATTGTGCTTCCTTTCATATGAAGTCCTAGAACAGGCCAAACTTATCTATAATTAGAGAAATCAGATCAGCAATTTCCTGTGGTGAGTGATGGGGGAGGATTTGTTGCAAAGGGACAGGAAAGAAGTTTTTGGAGTGAAGCCAGTGTTCTATATCTTGATTGGAATGGTGGTTACATGGGTGTTTGTCAAAAGTCATCACACTGTATAGTTAGAAATGGGTGCATTTTAATACATGTGTATCTTCAATAAAGTTGCAAAAAACTTACAACAAATGCTTGCTCTAGCAGTACTGAGGCCAAAATTGACATGATCAGGAAAAGATGAATATAGTCTTGCACAAGAGCTATAAGGTGGCCATATACTAGATGAGATCATCCAGTGTGTGTGTTGAGGAGCAATGACTTTGAAATCTGATGGACCAGAGTATGTACCGTGAAACTTATTAGGTATGTGATGAAAGAATCAACACTGTTCCCATATAATAGATGAGACAAATGAAAAATGTGCCCTTGGGCTGATCACATCACTCTTCTGAACATTAGTTTCCTCCTTTGTGAGTTAGGGGAATTGGGTCATTCCTGTGGCCTTTCACTTCTAAAATTATTTGGTTCTATGACTTAGAAATACCATGATAATTAGAGATAGAACAAGAAACACTTTCTTTTCTGTTTTTTCTTTTCTTCTTTTTTAAACTTTTAACCCTCAGGACCAGTACTAATTAGGGGCAATTTAAATGAAGATAACAAGGAGTAATTTTTTTTTTTTTTTTTGAATCATCTCTTGGAAAACCTATAAGCATTAAAAGCTTTATTTGTAAAATTTGGTGCTTTTTTTGTTATTTCTTAAAACTGCTAATTCCTGTGAAATATGAAATGTCCTGAATTCAACTGAGGGTTTAATTGCTTTGGGGGGTCTTAAAAAAATAAACCTCGCAACAATGCAAATACCATTAGATTCCTCAAATTCCAAATTTGAAATGTAAGCACTCCCATTATCAAAGGTTAATGCAGAAATAAAACTAGCCTCACATGCCCATTACTAAAATGTTTGAGTGATGGGAGGGTGGAGCCTAGTGCTTGTAGCTAGTGCTTGTACTAAAGACAACTTATGTCTGAAAATGTTGGGAAAAGTACACTGCCCAAATTTTAAAAGCTATTTGTTAAATTTTTTTTCTTTTTTTTTACTATCACATTTTTCATTTACATTTAGACAAAACAAGACAGGTTTTAAAAAATTTGTGTATGCTATATATAATGTACTCGGGTTTTTTTTTTTTTTTTTAAACACCTATAATGGCTTTTCTCCACTTTTGCACAAATGCTTTTGTTTACTCTTATTTGCAGACAAGGTTTTGTGAATTATATCATGAATTTTTTGCACAGATATTTGAGACAATTATGAAAAATGTGTGCCTTGGTATAGCTTTATAACCACATCTTACTATTGTGCAATATAAATGGTAAGTTTTAGAAGGGTATAACCTCATACATGAAATCATAAATACTTGCAAAACACTCCTTTTTCCTTAATAGTTCCAATTACCTCATTAATATTTGTTTAGATGCAGCAAGCAGAAAATATACTTTGTAACATCTGTTTGTTGAACCGGGTTTTCACTAAATCACAATTGGCCACTAATAGCTGCAACAAAGAAAATTATGAGAAGATTGTTTCTAAAGCACAAATGCTTTTTTGCCATTGTTTTCCAGCAGTGAATATGCTTGTAGGAAAAAAAAAGAAATAAACATTAAAGAGAGTAGCACTGTAGTCTCCTGGCTATGTATGTCCCATATTCTGTGAATGGGAACATCATTTTGTTACTGGATAGCTAAACAACTGCTTACGTGATCGATAGAGAACATTATCTTAAATCATAGCATGAATTCCCAATATCATACATAAAATCAATAAAGCACACAAAGACCAGGACTGAATTTTTCCACTAAAAGATTGCCTGCTGCTTTGGAAAATAATATTTAGTAGGTTGGATTTTTTTGTTGTTGTTGTTTTACTAATTATGAGCTCAGTGGCAGTTTATTCTGCAGTAAATCTGCTGGTGTGAGATTAAACCTGTTATTGAACAGAGTTTTGAATCTACTGCAAGGCACTCATCACTGCTGGAGAGTGAACATTGCTGTTATCTCATTTAAAAGTTGGCCAGCAAAGCAGCCCATTTGTTTAAAATGCAATTAAGCTGGTGTCTTGAAGAGAAATTAGCAAGGAGTACTTCATTTTGGAGGCATAAGAGGTCTGTTCGTAGATACATTAATCCTGTGATTTGGGACATCGCTGCAATTTGGGACCCTGTTCTGAAAGGCTGTTCGGAACACACAGCACAAAAGGAGAAAGCTGGGTGAGAATAAGGTTCAGTTTTGTTCTTGATCAAAAGGAATCACGCCCACATATTCACACCCTAAACCTTCAGCACAGTCTTGCACTTTACATGCACCAATTGAAGAAATTAAAAAGCAAGTTTAATGAATGTTGCTGCTGAACTGAATCAAAAAGGTCAGCCACTTTTCACATAAATGTATGTATGATAACAATCTGTTTTTAGAAGCAAATATGTAGGAATTTCACTGCTGGGTAATTGTTTTAAAAGCACTTAGTATTGAGCCCATTTTAATTTCACAATGAAATGATTACTACGAAAACAATGGATGGATATTTGTCATGAAATTTCCCAGAGACCCAGTTACATGAAGCAGAAAACTTATCTTTGAAACAGTGCACTTTCAGATCTCTTCTATTAATGCTGTTTCTAATTCTAGAAAAAAGTAATGCTTTGGGTGATACCACCAAATACGTTATTTTGCAAGAACAAAGATTTTATCTTGCAAAAAGCAAAGAAACTTCGCAATGCTTTACTTATTTCTTCAGGTAGTAAAAATATAAACTATATATAGCATGAGATTAAAAAATGAAGCATGGATTTGAGGTAATTACCTAGATGAGTCAAGCAAAACACAATTTAAATTATGGTAATTGTTCACAGAAACAACAGATTTTTTGGTGTCTGAAATATCAGGTGTTTATCCTCACTTCTTTTGGACTTCCTAAAGTGACTGCCATGTAAGGTATTTGTGTACTGTAAAGATTCAGTGGGTGCCTATTTCTCCCAGACACCCCTCTTTATTTTGGTTGATATGCTCAAAGACAGCAGAATACGCATCTCCTTTCAATATTTCAATCAAGCCTACATGCTGAAGAATTGTATGTAGTAGAATTTCAGCTTTGCAGAGATCTCAGTTGACTCAGAGAGAGATAGTTGCATATTAACTCTGTTAGAGCCAGAATCATTTTTAAAATCAGTTCTGCCACAAATCTTTATAAAATATACCTTGTACTTTATTGTGCTCTTTATCAGAACACATCAGTTTAATTTCACTGTTTCTAATGAATCAAGACGATTATAAATACCAGCTATTAAGATAAATTGAAACACACACACACACACATACACTCACAACAGAAAGAGCTAGTGTTTTCTTTTTTTTTTTTTTTTATTTTAGTCTTTTATTAGTTCAGTACATTCAATTAATTCATGTTCTGCCAGATATTGGGCCAGCAGTCCTCATGAATACATCAGCTCTCTGAGCTAGTGTTTTCAAGGGACTAGGTAGAACTGCTCCAGGCAAATTTAATAAAAATCCTGTTCAAGATGCTGACATTATAACCACTTCAGCAATATTTTATTTAAATTATCAGCTAATTCGTCTAAGCTCCTTGAAGGCAGGGATAGGCTGTATTTATCTTTGTCAACTTAGTACTAACCATAGTGCCTCGATCATTTGGAATATAATAAACAACTGACTTTTTTTTTCATTGTAAAATCTGGGCTGCTTTTTATTCTCACTTCTGATTCTAATCAATGACCCCATCACCAATCTTCCCCAAACTTTGCAGTTTTATTTCCTCTTTTTTTATTTTATTTTAACACAGACAGAAAGGCTACTTTCTCAGGGCAGTCTAGACTGTCTACTACTTTTTTTTTTTTTTTTTTTCCTTACTCCCTAGGACATGGGAGGGGACTTGCCTCTCTTTTCTTTCCTTGGTTTGCATCTAGCTATAATAGAAACTAGATTTTCACTTATCTATGAGAGCGCGTCTTCTTTCTTATTTCAAATTACATTTGGTTCTAAATCTAGTCTAGAGTCTCTATATTATTGGAAATGCAATTTTAAGAATATTAATTTTTATTTCTTTCACTATATGAGTTTGGGCTTTTTTCCTCCTTAATAAAAGCAAATTTTATTTTTTCAACCACTATGAATTTAAAAGCCAGTTGAACCTCATTGTAAATATAATTTGTGTATTTATTATCTTAATTTTGGATATTTTCTATTGGGTTCCTAATATTTTCCTATTTGTGATCTAAATATGTTAAGAATATATACCCTGTGTCATATTTATTGGAAATATTTTGTTGTTTACTTTTTACTGTTGAATTCAGTTTGGTTTCTGAAGTTCAAAAGTTTCAAAGTGTAATATAGTTATATAATTCTCATTGTTATTTCATTTCACATAAAGAAATCAGAAAATATTCACAAATATCTTCTATTTCTTCATGGTTGGAATTTTATATTTAACTTTTGTTCCACTTGGAACTTATTTTCATAAATGGCTTCAGATCAGAATCTGAATTGATTTTTATCCAAATAACCAACCAATTGCCCCAGCTCTTTATTGAAATAATCTTTTCCTCTTCCCACAGATTGGTTATGCCTCCTTTATCATCCATAGCCTATTACTGGGCTACTTGCCAGTCCCCTAGAACCATATTTAAGAGAATGTGGGACAGCAATTACAAGATATAGAAAAAATGGGGGTGCACATGCCTAAGAGTTATTTAGAGTTTGTCGTAAACTCTGCTCCAAATATTCCATATAGCCTTTTGAATGGTGTTATCACCACAGCTGCTATAGATAATGCAACAAAACTCCACTACCCCATGCAATAATGTTTGATTAAGGAAGAAAGTTAGTAGATAACCAGGAAGTAGGAAGTATGTTAAAAAAAATTTCTAAGTTGGAAGGCAGGCTTTTAGTTCATACTTACACTTTGGGAATATTTGCTATCAAAATATGATTGCTTTGTAACCCACAAAGTGGAAAAATATATTTGCTGTACATTTATCTGACAAAGACTTGTATCTAAAAATCAATGAGATGAAAGGAAACTACCTAATAGAAAAATGGGAAAAGATTTGAATGTAGACTTCATTAAAGAAGATATACAAATGGCAAATGGGTATAGAACAAAGTACTCAATCTCACTAGTCGTTAGAGAAACGTATACTAAAACATCAGTGAGATACCACTACCACTCATAAGAATGGCTAAAAATAAAATGAATATCAAGTACATTTTTGGTAAGGATATTAAGAAATAAACTCATATGCTGCTGGGGAATATAAATTAGTGTAACCACTTGGAAACTGTTTAGGACCGTCTACCATATTGCTGACCAAAAACATATCCTATGACCCAGACTTTATACTCCTGATAATGGCAGGAGGCAGACAAATGCCTAGGCAGATGGGGCAGGTCCCCAGTGAAACCCCACCTCCAAGCCAAAGATAGTTTAAAGCCTGAAAGTCAAGCTACAAGTCAAAACCATGGTCCAGATTGAGAACCTATCTTCCCATTTGGTGCACTATCCTTTGATTGATCCCTACCCTTCACCTATTTTACGTATACCTGCCCTTCCCTAATTGGTTTTTTTATACTGTTGTGCCCACCTTTGAGTGGCGCCTTTGCTTTAACCTTTTCTGCGTACTCACAAAACAATCAGCATGCACTCCTCTGTTCTGAGCCCATAAAACCCTGGACTCAGCCACACTGATAGAGAAGCCACCAGACTCTGGGTGGTTGACCATCCTCGCATCCCCTCTCTGCTGAGAGCCGTTTTGTTACTCAATAAATTCTTCTGCATTCTCCTCACCCTTCAATTGTCAGAGTTTCCTAATTCTTGAATGTGGGACAAGAACTTGGGAACCACCAAACATGGGTACGAGCTATAACACTGGTAGGCTGGGGCACACCGAGGCCAAAGGCAGGTTGAGTCAGTGCACAAACCAGGTGAGGCCCAGGCAGGCCAAGTGGGCAGGGTGTCTCCTGCGGCAGGTAGTATGGTCGAGCAAGGCCTGGGCTGGGGCATCACCAGCTGGAGGTCCTCGGGTTGCAAAGTGAGAAAAATCCTTTGTCACTTCTAGGTATGTACCCAAGAAAATGCATATTCATGATCACCAAAAGCCACATACTAGAATCTTTATAGCTCTTCATAATAGCCTCACATTAGAATCAGCCAAAATATCCATCAACAATAGAATGATAAATATATCACAATGTATTCAGAAAATGGAATAATAGACAGCAGTTTTCTCAAAAAAATTTATATTAGAATCATTTGGAGAGCTTTTTTAAAACTACAGATTGTTTTGCCCCACACTGAATTTCTGATTCAGCATTGTCAAGTTGGCAGCATAAGAACTGCTTTGATATTTGTGTTTCTAGTAAGTTTCTACAATGCTGATAACTGATGGCGTGGGAGCACCTTTTGATAATCACTGGACACAGTAATTAGAACAATCTATAGCTACTGCAACAACATGTAAGAATCTCACAAACCTGACATTGAGCACAGGGAGCTAGACCTTGATATAAAGGTGAAAAACAGGCAAGACAAAGTCATCGTGTTAAAAGTCGCAATAGGGTTACACTTGGAGGAGGAGGAGTAAAAGGAAGGAGGCCAGATGAATTCTTCAGTGGTGCTGACTCTGATATGTTTCTTGATCTAGGTGACTGTTTTATACATATTTTGTATGTATATATGTAAAACAATCCATATAAAATTAAAAATGAAATCTAAAAAGTCCAAATACTATATATGTATCTCCCAGATTTAATCAAATGACCATGATGTTGATGAATTCTAGTCCAGAATATGTGTTCGTATAATTAAACGTTAGATTTTAAACCCGACCCTCAACCAAGGATTTCTCACTGTGGATGAACATGTACCAAGCACTGTTGCTGTTCCAGGTGTGATCGGTCAAAGCTCTTCTAGGTGAACCCTCAGAGCCCGGCAGTGAAGGTGCAATCTCTGGCCTGCAGCCCTCAAAGCAGCTCACCTATGGCTTTCCAAGCTGCTGAATTCTGAGGATGTGCCCTGTGACGTCTCCTACAGCTGCTTTTACAGGAAAATAGGAATTGATGGAAGGAAAGATGGAAGCAAGAAAAGTTAGGAAATATTCCAAGAGTGAAGAAAAGCAGAAAGACCTTCCAGCTGAGGAGGGCAACAGAAGGCTCCTTCATAAGGAATAAGCACAGAGCTTAATCTTGAGAAGAGAAGGGAGACAGGACATGCTTTATTGCTCTTGTTGTTTTTGGCCTAGTGACTATGCCCTGATATTGCCCCAAAATAGAGTCCACAGACTGGAAACAGCTTATAGGAGTATATTTCCCTTTATACTTTGCTGCTGCTATTGTTTCTCTGTCAGGGTCTTTCCTCTTCAAAGCCACGTTAACAAGACAAACGTCAATTTTTTTTTTTTTTTTTTTTTTTTTTACAAGGTAAGTTGCTTTCACAGGGGAAAAAGGAAACTGTCCATAAAGACCCTAAATTCTCTCCATCCACTTTCCCTTGGTGCTCAGTACTTTTCATGGGCCTGAAGGTTACCTGCCTCCAGCTCCTGGGACATCAGCTCCTGGGACACATGGCTTTACCTTATCCTCGGCCTCCTCCGGGCTCCTTTCCTTTATTTTTTAAAGATGGTCTTATTAGGCCTGATAGTTGTAATAGCTTAACATATGAAGGGAAAACTTGCCTATGTGTTTTGAACTTTAAAACATTGGGATAAAATTAAAACATAAGCAGAAAATAGAGAAAAGAAATTGAATAGGGGTACTCTGTTATCTACTTATTTTCCTGGCATTTATGTGTAAATGAGTGGCAAAGTTCATCTGCATTTTACATAGAAACATTAGCTCTTCCATTGTCAAAAGATGCTCTTTTCTCAACTACTATCAGGAAGGGAAATAGAGGGAAAGCACTAAAGAAATACTTGTTGCAGCTGTCAATTTTATATGCCAATGCTTGGAAATTCAGAGATCAGCTCTACCAAAAGCATAACTTTGAGAAAGAATGAATACTTTTTGACTGCATAGCTACAGATTAGTAAGCAAAGAAACCCTTAGATGTTATACTCGATGTTATGGGGGGAGACAGAGTTAAAGAAAATAAATAAATGAAAGGCAAGATCCCTTTCCTCAATGAGTTCACTGCCTAATAGCAAGCAACTAACAAAATAAAAGAATAAGAGTGCCAGGATTAAAAGAAAGAAAAGAGAAAAATATGAGAGATAAAGTCTATTTATATTGAAAAAGATATTCAACAGGCTTTGTTAGACATCTCAATGCTGCTGAATAGTTCAATCCTACTTTGTTTGAAAATAAAATTATTTTATTTGTGAATTAATCTGTAAAGACCTATTTTCATCTATGTCTTTTCTATTTTTCAGAGCCATTTTTTCCTACACTTTCTCTGAAATAGGATATATTCTCTATTATTTATTTATTAGTACCTTTCCTCATTTCTCCTCCATCTCCAAATTATATGGATTATAAAGATATAGGCTTGGTGGTTGGTGCCTATAATCCCAGCTACTTGGGAGAATTGAGGTGGCAGAATTGCTTGAGCCCAGGAGATTGAGGCTTCTAGGCTGTAGTGAACTATATAATCATACCACTGCACTTTAGCCTGGGCAACAGAGTGAGACCTTATCTCTAGAAAAAAAAGGAAAAGAAATAAAGAAAAAAAATAGAGCAAAGAGAAATTAAATGTATAAGGAATATTGTAGAGTAAGGGATAAAATTAGTAACTGAAATCAACACTATCAAGACTTGGAGAAAAGCAGGCTGAAAATTTGATCTCTGCTTTTCAGGGAAACACAATTTGCCTTTCACGTGGTAGTTGTGTGCTCTTTTCAGAACACATGTTTAACCATGTCATACTTTCCAACCTGCTTAAAACCTTTCATGAATACGGATCTCCACTTCTTTCCTTATCTCAAAAATAGGTCAAGTCCTTTATTCTATGCTCTAATGGCAAAATGAAACTCTGCTTTATGGCACATATTGAAGTTTCATTTCAACAACTTTAAATAAGATGTACATTTCCTGCCTCGCACTTCTTAAACTCTAAGTTCCGTGAAGTTAGTGACCATGTCTCTTTGTGTGCATCATTGTATGCTCAGTGCTTTCTGCATATAGTATGATGTAGTTAGAATTTGTTAAAACAAGTCAGGAGTGGGAGCTCATGCCTATAATCCCAGCACTTTGGGAGGCCGAGGAGGACAGATCACCTAAGGTCAGGAGTTCGAGGCCAGCCTGGCCAACATGGTGAAACCCCGCCTCTGCTAAAAACACAAAAATTATTTGGGTGTGGTGGTGGGTGCCTGTAGTCCCAGTTACTTGGAAGGCAGAGGCAGGAGAATCGCTTGAACCCGGGAGGTGGAGGTTGCAGTAAGCTGAGATCGCACCATTGCACTTCAGCCTGGGCGACAGAGTAAGACTCCATCTCAAGAAAAGGAATCTTTTAAAACAGTGAAGAAGGGAGGGGTACCCATTTTTTCTTATTGAAACCTGATAAAAATGTTTCTTTAGATCCTCAAAAAAGCAGAGTGTGTGATATGGGAAACACTGCACTCAACAACAAAAAAATCTCATTATAATTAAGTACAAGGTGGAATATGTACCTACAGCGAGTGTGATGTGGGAAACACTGCCCTCAACGATCTCATTATAATTAAGTGCAGGGTAGGATATTTACCTACCCATAAACATTCTTCAGTGCCAAACTTCCAAGATACTAAGGCATAGTTTGATAACAGCAGCTTGATAATAATCCAACATGATCCAAGGATGAAATTAGGCATAATAAAGGAAGGCTTCATATTTTTTCAAAAATACTAATTCAACACCAATGTTTCCTACAACTAAACATCAAATAGAACAAATACTTAAAATAGAGATATTGTTTAACTAATTTATGGCAGAGCCATAGCTTTCAGAATCAGTCGATCCGAGGTAAGCTTGACATTTGCTTGTGAAAACTGAGAGGCCAAATAAAATGCAGGCTGGATAAGAGGTGGAATTACAGTTATAGCTACTGTTAGTTGTAGAGATGTGAAATACAATCATTGCATGGATGTAACCCTCTTCACTTCCTCTCAAATGATATCTTCTTTATCAACCTTTACTTGGAGTCGCCTATAGTTCCTTTTCCTAAGTGTACTTCAAAGACTGTCGGTTCTGAGAAAAGGTCTTCGCACATTTATTTGTAAAAACATGTCAGTTGAAATGCTTAAAAATTTATGTCTTGAAAATTAAAAGGCATAAACTTTCATAAGTCTTTTATGGTGACCCAGATCTAAAATTGTTGGCAATCAACAAAACTAAGTATAAAAATAAATTTATGGGATGAAGCGTTAGCGTCAATTAGAAGGGTTGATGATGGAATGAATATAAATAATTGCCAAGGAAAGCTTCCGTCAACTGCAAATGGAAACTCAGAGGATATTTGAGACCTATGATGCCAATCATGGAGCTCAGAAAACAATACCCAAATATAAGGCCTCAGAAGCAGAGTTTCTCTCAGACCTTCTCCTGCCCTCCTGTCATTCATCCCCCATTTTCCCCTGAGGCAAGTCATAGAAATTAGAGTTCCTCTTCCTTAGGGTGAATCATAGAAATCAGAAACTCCTTTGCCTGAAGTCAGCCATAAGGTCTAAAAATAGAGATTACTCTAACTTTTCTTCCTCTCCCACTGCCCCACTTTTCTGCATAACAGCTGGCTATAAAGAAACTAAGACTAAGACCCTCATCCCAGAGGGATCATATTCCATATTCAGGAGAAAGAAATTATACAACAGAGAGACCAAGAATCTGAACAGACAGGTCTTACTGGGTGTTCCCCTACTGGCCAGTCTATTGGCATTACATTATTACCCTTTTTGTCCAATCACATTTCTACATGACTGTCCCTGCTTCATCGACTCTGAGTCCTAAGTATAAAATCAAATAGCTTCCCCTATATCTTTGGATCTTACTTCTGAAGTCTCCCATGTCATGTAAAACTATAATGAAATGTGTTATGTTTTTCTCTTGTTAACTTGTCTTTTTGTTATGAGGTATTGGCTATGACCCTTACAATGGATGAGGAAAGGTATCACTCCTTTCTTTACCTACACCAAAAAACCTAAAATCTTTAGGAATATAAAGGAGATAAGACATTCTTATTCTTCCAGCTTAGCTGGAAGGGGAGAAGGAAGGGAAGACATATCACAGAGCAGGGATCATTTTACTCTTAATGGTGTAAATGGTGAATCATAGAGATATTAATTTGCGTGCATGTTCTTTTCCTGATTAAGAGTATTCTTCCTCTAAGAATGTTAGCAGATGGAGGAAGAGAGGGCATTGTGTAGGGATGGCAAGTAGTGTCATTTGTAGGTCAGGACTATTCTGTAAGCTTGACTGTTCTGCAAGAAAGAGAAAATGGAAACATATAGGTGTGAGAATTTCCCAGCTATGGCAATGGGTAGATGGTTGGGTCCTGACATGACTTCTCTGTCAGCCTAGTAGTAAGAAGGGCAGGGAGCCCAAGTCCTAAGTCCTTGAATCTGGCTAAATCCCCACCTAGTGTGAAATACACTGAGCACCAGATTTCAGGCAAGTCACTGTGAACAATTTATTAATAGATTCTCATAGAGGGGTTAGGGAGTGTCCACTCAAGTGTAGCCTATATCCTTTCTACAGCTTTTTCACTGGTGTAGTAGAAAACAAAAATGAGAAATATTTAACACAAATCCAGTCTTTGAAATTACACCAGATGTTGTGGTCTGGCTAGTTCACAGGCATGTAAATTCAGAGGTACTGATGTGACTTTCCAGATTTTTAGCTCACATGGAAGATTGTTGGTTCTCTGTAAATGAAGACAGGAGCTTGCTGGTTTCTGAGAATAGCCAACATTGGAAATTCTCTTGAGGAAAGTACCTGTGAGCTAGTGGGATCACAGATAAAGGAGTAGCATCATAGAAGCCTAAAAACCAAACCTTTAATTGCCATGCTGAAGGGTCCTCATGACTGAGTTTGGCACTGAGCAAGTGGGTACTACCAATGGGGTCATCTCTATTCAAACTGCCAGTGTGAGCTCAGGGAGGAAGCCATACAACACATAGCCAGGGTGGAATAGAAATGTCTTCATTCTCTGGCAACCTCATAATTCTGGGAATTCTGTACAATACAGTCAGAAAGCAGAAAATCCCAGAATGAGTGATATTAGAATTCTTGCCAATACTGATAAGTGGGTGCTTAGAGCCAAATTTTTCGTGTACTCTGCATTGCAGATACCTGTTACACAAGCAAGCCTCAGGGATCCAAGGCATTTCTTGAAACTGGAAAAAACAGTCCAAATGTTTTCTTAGAAGGGTAATTAGTGTTAAAATTAGCCCATTTTATTCCAGCATCAGAAGAATTGGGAGATGCATTGAGGCCAAATGACTGCAAGTTATAGGAAACAAAGAAGAAAAGAAAAATCAAAGTGAATTTTAGCAGTAATTAGTTAATACAGTAGTTTAAGATAGGAAAGTATTTAATTTGGCTAAGGTGTTTGTATTGTGAATTAATTGCTGAACTGAGACTTACAATTAAAATATAGTCTACGGTATTTTAATAAAATGTAACTTCCTGCCTGAAAACTCTTTATTTCCCATCACTTTCAGGTTAAAGATAATAGTCTCCTAAGAGATCTCTTTTGCCATACCAGCCCTCCCACTTCCCATCTTGCACAACACAAAAGCCAGGATGAGCTGTTTAAACGGGTATTAAATCATGACACTTCTCAGCACAAAACCTGCTAGGAGCCTCTTATTTCACTCAGAGTAAGAGTCTAGCAATAGCACGAGAGGTTCTACATGACCGGAGCTCACATATCCACTTTCTCTGATCTCATCTCCTGTTATTCTCATCCAAATTACTTGATTCATACCAGCTGCCTTGTTGTCTTTGAACACTTTAGTTATGCTCTCACCTCAGGGCCTTTGCACTTGTTTTCTCTCTGCCTGCTCTCCCCAAAGATATACTCTTGATGTGCTCTACCAAATTTACTTTGGGTTGCTGCTCAAACACCACCTTATCAGTAAAACTAACCCTTAGCACATTATGTAAACAGTAATCAAACTCCAACCCTTATGTTCTCTGTTTCCCTTGTCTATTTTATTATTCTATTCTGTTTTACCATTATATTTTTCATATTATTAACCACATCTGACATTCTAGAAATGTGCTTTTTTATTGCTTTTTCCTTCTGAAATGTGTTGTTTCCTGATGCTAAGTGAGTACCTAGAACAGCTCCTGGTTCATAGTAGGCCCTTTCTTAGTCCATTTACACTGCTATTACAGAATATCACTGTACTAGTCCGTTTTCAGGCTGCTGATAAAGACACCTGAGACTGGGTAATTTATAAAGTAAGAGAAGTTTAATGGACTCACAGTTCCATGTGGCTGGGGAGGCCTCAGAATCATGGCGGAAGGTGAAAAGGCACATCTTACATGGTGGCAGACAAGAGAGAATGAGAGCCAAGCAAAAAGGGAAACCTCCTATAAAACCATCAGATCTCGTGAGACTTATTCACTACCACGAGAACAGTATGGAGAAAAACATCCCCATGATTCTATTATCTCCCACCGGGTCCCTCCCACAGCAGATGGGAATTATGGGAGATAAAATTCAAGATGAGATTTGAGTGGGGACACAGCAAAACCCTATCAACCACAGACTGGGTAATTTACCACAAACAGAAATTTGCCCTCACAGTTGTGGAGGCTGGGAAATCTAAGATCAAGGTGCTGGCAGAGTAGAACCTGATTTTCTCTGCTTCCAAGATGGTGCTTCATTGCTGCAGCCTCCTCACATGGCAGAAAGTAGAAGAAGCAAGAGACAGCAAGAGGAGGCCAAACTCCCCCTCTTATAACCACACCAATCCCACCCATGACGGTGGAACCTTCATGGTCTAATCACCTCTTAAAGGTCCCACCTCTTTATACTGTTACGATGACAATTAAATCTCAACATGCATTTGGGAGGGGACAAACCTTCAAACCATACCAGCCCTCAGTGGGTATTTGTTAAATCCATAGTGAGATCAGTTATGTTACACATGCATAGGTTGTTGCTTAAACCTCCATTCTCTCCTCATAGTTTCATTATTAGTTACTTGTGGTTTCCTTTAAGTTCTTGGAACAAAAAATTCTCCTTTTGACCTCAGGATTTCTGTCCATTCGTTTCTCTATGCATGGAAGCCTTTCTTCAGTTTCTTCCTGGTCCCTAAGTATCATTTAGGGTTAAGCTAAAATGCTAATTTATCAAAGAATCTTTTCCTGGCCAGCCCCACTATATTCAGTAAAACATCTTGATTGTGTTCTTCACAGCTCGTAACATGTCTGCAGTTCTCATTAATGGGTTATCTTTGGTATTTATTGTCTTAGCTTTTTCTACAGAATCACAAATTCTGTAAGGGATTGCCTTGTTCACCAATGTATTCCCAAAGACTAGCAAATGGCTGGCACATATGGCCTGGGAAAAATTATTAAGGACATCACCAAAGAGAGGGTGTTTTGATAGAAAAAAATTAAAATTAATAAGTTTCTACATTAGGTTCTAATCATACGTACTTGGTTAAAGTGGAGTTGGTTGTTTCTCACACTCTCTTAACTATGGGAATGACCAGGTAGTGTCATTTCTGGCATATTGGGAGCCGGATTCCTAAAATATACACATCCCGTAGGAAAAGACTCAACTTTCATAAACAACAAATACTGGCTTTATATATTAGGGAAGCATGAAGATTATTTTAATTCTAGAGATTCCTTATCATATCTATAGAAATACTTCAGAATTATTTAGGTTAAAACAGAAGAAAACATTCATTTGGGTGGAAATTCTAAAAACAGTTGCCAAATGCTGGTGGCTGACCCCAAGATTCTTCACTGAGTGGTATTACCTTAATGAATTTTCCATGGTGCTTGGTCTTATGGGCACAAAAATAGAATTTTATGAGAAAACATAGAAATAATTAACATTTAGAGACAAACTTGTTATAAAAACTAGATTCACTTTATGCTGATAGGTGGACAAGAAAGCCAAGTTATTAATGTATAAAAAGGGAATATTCATTCTAGTGATGAAGGTGCTTATATCTCCTGTTGAGGGCCAGTTTTTCTCCGTATGTAAGTATTTAGTAAAATGAACTATTAAATCAGAGGCCTGCTCAATAATTGAAGGATGAGAACAGAGTGGTTGAAAGTCTCGAGGATGGTTCATCAGACCTTACGAGGCCTCATGGCCAGGATGCTTACAACCTCCTGGTCTCTCCTCTTGTCTACTAGATTGCGCATGGAGTGGCATTCTCTGAAGCCAGTCTGCTACCAGGCTGCTCCCTTTGGATAATGTATGCTGACTGTAGATATGTCAATTTCACTAATTAAGTGTTATTCTAGTATGTTCCCATGGAACTAGAAAACATTTGGCTAAGTGTTGTTTTCAAGTCATTTAATTCTCACAGGGCAACCTCATTTCCCTTTTCTCTAAGTGCTTAGGGAGTCCTCATTGCTCAACCCCGTGGGCTTGGAGCTACATGGAAATAAATTACCCTTACCCCCTCCTAAGGCAATGGAGATGTCTACAACTCAGGAGATACTATGGGAATATTTCTAAAAGTTACTGTTCCATATTAACATTTTCTTACTATAATGGGAGAAACCACTCAAAATCTTCCTATTCATTCTAAACAATGATTGGTGCAGAATCCAGGTTACAGCCAGGAGGGCAAAGGTATGGACTAGAGCCAAGAGCACATGTTGACTTTGTGAACACATTCGGTTTCTCCTACACAAAAGGGATTCTTCCCATCATTCCCTTGGGAGGGAAAATAATGAGGTGGTGAAACACGAATGTGTGTGTATGTGTGTGTGTTTGTGAGTGTGTGTCTTTGTGAGTGTGTTTGTGGGTGTTTGTGTGATCACTTCTCTTCTTATACCTGGGTCACAAAGCACCATCTCCTCTTCCCACTGTCGTGTTGCCATCCTGGATGAAAATAAACCCCTGATTCTACATTGTATACCTTCCTAGCTAAGCCTGATTACTAATAAATATCAAGGCCTCTTTCAGTGGGTAGAGAAGGGAGATTTGATGCTCTGATAGTAAATTTTGCCAAGAAAACAGCCTTCCCATTCCTCCCAATTTAGCTTTCAGCTATTCCTCTTTCACAAGAATGCTACCACAAACGGGCTGAGAAACACCACACGAGGCTCTGTCTCTGCTCTTGCAAAGGGACAGTGGCAGACCAGGGCATTGAAAGCCTTTATGTGGCGCCTCCTGAGTCACTGAATAGCTCTCAGCTGAAATTGCCAATGGATAAAAGCTCTCTTTAGAAATGGCCCTTCGACGAAAAGTTTTGGAATTCTTAGGATTATAACCCTTCAGCCAAATCCCATTATGTCCCATTTCTGCCTTTGAACTACAGGGAACTACAGAGATAAAGCCATTCTGGGAGAGAAGGGAGGGGAAGTTTGCTCGGAAGGGGAGGAGAATGACTTAGTGTCCTATCTTTGCAAAAAAAAAAAAAAAAAAAAAAAGTATTTTTTTTAACAGAGGTTTCTATGAAATGAAAGCAACTCTCAGGGGGAACGTTCAGACGCCGCTGTGATTGGGAACTTGGCTGTGATGGCAGCCTCACCATGATGCAGGTGTGGAAGACTCTGTTGTCATAAAAGCTTAGGCCAAGCTCTGAGTTATAAGATCAGGCAGTCCACAATTAGATGGTGTTAGGAGCTGTCTGTCACTGTGCCTCTCAAAATAAGCTTTAATAATTTTTCCAGTTGTAGATACATGCCTTTTACTGTCTATTTCCTCTCTATTTACCATCTTATTAAGCATTTGCTTGCATTCTATCTTTAGAAATTCTAATAGTCGTTAATCGGGTAATTGTCACATTACTGCAAAGAAATTCACTACCAGTGTCATCAAAGTGCCTGAAGAAGGAAATGGGAGCATGGAGAGGTTAAGTGAATTGCCCAAATTCACTGAAGCCAGTAGCCAAAGCAGAAAGGGACACATTCTTCACTTATGATTCCTTTTCTGTGGTGGACCCAGGGAATGGGTGGCCACTTTAAATTTTCACTTTGAGTGATATTGTTGTTCACATTTGTTATCCAATTTTTCGCTATTTTCCAGAAGAGTAAAGATCTTACAGAGGCTTGGAAATGATCTCCAGAACGGGTGCTTTTTCAGTGATGACATTCAGGGCAAAGCACATTTTAGAAATTACTGCTGGAAGCTATGAGTATTGCAGAAAAAAAAAATGCAAAACACTTCAATGGGATTTTACCTCTCTGCCCTTCCAAAATGCATACTTATCCCAAACCACTATCAACAAGAAAATACACAGAGACACTTGTGCACACACACTTGAAAATCACACACACACTTGAAAATCACACACACACACAATTTCCTTCATACTAGGTAACTGTTGTCTTGATTCTGGTTACACTGAGTTAAAAGGATAAAGGGAAGATTCTGACATTAAGTTGAAACACCATACTGGAGATTTTAGACCCAACATCAGGGTTCCTAATACTTCCAATAAACACACTGTGAAGAAAACTGATCTTCCAGATTTTTTCCAGTCCCTCTTTCTTCCTTTGGAAAAAAAAAAAAATAACATGAATTCATGAAGTTGGAAGTGGCTAATAAGGAAGAATTTTGTAAGAATTATTAAGTATTATTAGAAAATGAAATCTTTTAAAGGAATAGGATATTAAGTTTTCCTATGATGCATTGTCTTTTCTGCATTTAAGACCTATTTTTAACTTAGACATAAAGGATAGACAGGCAGTTTCAATCATTTAAATATATAGATCTTCAGTAAACCAAAGATGGTACCATCTTTAGCTGTCCAACTCTCCTGACTTACTGGTTCTCAAAATAGCTCCTGTAAAGGATTAAATAAAAAAGGTTTCAGATAAAATCTGGAATTCAACCTATTCAAGTAGGGGAAAAGATAGACATTGTTTTCATGAAAATAAGTTTATTGGCTAAGTGCAGTGACTCATGCCTGTAATCTCAGCACTTTGGGAGGCCAAGGCACATGGATCGCTTGAGCCCAGGAGTTTGAGACCAGCCTGGACAGCACGGCAAAATCCCATCTCCACAAAAAATACAAAAATTAGCTAGGTATGGTAGCACATGCCTGTAATGCCCCTACTCAGGAGGTTGAGGGGGGAGGATTGCTTGAACCCGGGAGGTTGAGGCTGCAGTGAGCTATGATCATGCCACTGCACTCCAGCCCTGGTGGCAGAGCAAGACCCTGTCTCACCAAAACATAAGTAAATCAATAAAATAAATAAAAAATCCAGAAAGAAAATAAGTTTATTATCTTTTATTCAAAATTAAACATCAGCCAAGAACTTGAGCCTGGCATAGCAGGGTGGATAAGACCTAAATTACACTAAGCTGCCATGTGGACATGGCCTTTAAATCTGAGAACTAAAAATGAATAATAGTTAACCTGGAGGCAGAAGGGGAGAGCAGGATAAACGGTGGGGGCAGGGGCGCTATTCCTAAAGGAAGAGACAGCATGTCTGAAGATCACGAAAGAGAAAGAATAACACAGGTCAGGAGATATTTTGAGTGCTGCTGGAACACTGAACGTGAGTGGAAGGGTGAATAGAGAGATATAAAGCAGATTGGAAAAGGAGCAAGAAGCCAGACCAGGAAGCAATTGACAACGGTTTGCCTTTAGCCTGGGCTTATTTGGGTAGTGAAGAAAGAGGGGAGTAACCTCATCTCTTTCCATCAATGTGTGAAACACTACAAGAAATCCAGAAGAATGTACAACCCATTCTTCACTTAATATTTAAGCAACATGAGCCATCATTTTCAGAGTTAACAAAATCATATGGTGTTTCAAAACTGGCTTCCTCGGTCTGTTCAAAATGGGACATGTTAATCTTGAGATGTGTCAGAAGCCACCAATTACAAATACAGACAGCAGACTCCTTGGACCGTCACTATTGTATTATCTTCCCCTTCCACACAAACTTTGTCCTAGTACTGTAACAGTCCAGTCCCTGCCAAGGCACTGAATCCCAAAGCATGAGGTCTCAACATGTATCAATAGTCTTTTCTCTGCTTAGTCTGTGGTTTTTAGTCAAAGGTGCCCTTGCCTCTCCTCTAGTAAAATGCTCTTGGTCCGAGAAATGATTTGAGGGTGAAAGCTGGGCAAAGGATTAACCTTTACCACTACAGCAATTAACATAAGATTTCTTCTCACTTTTTGTCATATTTTTGGTTACAAAAGTCAAATGATATCTTTGTTGATAGTCCAGCTGTCTCAGCCCTGAAAACACCAGTCTCTTATCATTGCCACAGATGCCAACGTCAGGATGGGCTTCATGGTGTGCACCTCGTGCAATTAAACACGGCCCTATGCTCAGAAGTGTCCCATGCTTGGTTTCTATCTCTGATGTTGTCTTAAATTTTTAGTAATTTTTAATGTGCCTGCATTTTCATCTTGCACGGAGCACTGCCAATTATGTAGCCAATCCTACCCCATGTTTCAAAACCCATAGAATGCAGCCTTGCTTTCCTCTAACTTACACCTACCATGCCTTTGATGGTTAAGTGCTATTACCTGGTCTCTTCTGCTCCACAATCCTATTAACTCCTTTGGCTGTAGGGAACCCAGAGCAGTATCTCTTAGTTTACTCTGGCTTCTATAAGACAGCCAGCACTGAGCTCCTTAGCCATGTCAATGTCCCTTCCCTTGCATAATTCCTGTTGCTTTAATGAAAGGAGTGTTCTGTAAACCTTCTGCAGAAACATAATTAGCTGGTGAGTTCTCAGGTCTAATACAGTAAATCCGTTCTTGCATATTGCATCTTTCAAGTCTTCTAACTCCTTCCTCAATACTCTGCCTGGGCAACCAAGCATATCTGCTTCTTTTATTAGAGGCCATCATTTTTTTCCAAGCTTCAAGGTGCCATCCAAGCACCATATTAGAACCAGCTCCAGGTGTTCTTGCCAGTCTGAGCCGCAGGAAAATGTCCCCATGTCAATATATCTCCCTCATGCAGCCTTGTATTCGAACCCCACACCCAGTCCAGAACTCTCAAGATCCATCGTGAGGCATATTAACCAGCTCCATTGCCTGATCCTTTAACCCTTTTCATACATTAAGTCCTTTCTTCCCATAACACAGATGGTACTTCCCCAATGGGGCTGTGCTGAGACTTATCTTTAGTCACTGGTCCGAAGGCCAATCTCTGAGTCACAGATCGGGAGGAAGTTGAGCATCATCTATGCAGGTAACTACCTCAGTTGCAGCCTAAGCATGGCCTCCAGGTAAGGGGAAGCTGCTCTCCTCTAGCAAGTGGGGCACGTATTGTTTGGGGCACAAACAAAAGGACTTGTAAAAATCTAGAGGCTCAAGTGCATTCACTCAGATGTCCTCATTGGAGTTCTCAGGAAGCTTGCTGGAGTTATGAGTTCATGGTTTTTTTTTTTTTTTTTTTTTTTTTTTTTTTTTTTTTTTTTTTTTTT
>NW_016807417.1:407371-413450 GCF_001698545.2 Rhinopithecus bieti | reverse complement strand
TTTTTTTTTTTTTTTTTTTTTTTTTTTTTTTTTTTGTAATTTTACTACTCACAGAAACAAATCCTGGTAGTGATTTCCAGAACTATCTCCCCACTAACTATAGGAATGTGGGTCTCTTTAAATGTAGCCATATGTTTTTGGCTTTCATAGTATGCTGTAGGCTGATAGCTAGCTTACCCAAACCTGTTGTTTACTTCCTTCAGAGTTTTGATGGCAAAAACACCCGCTTCACAGCTTTAAAAATGCAATTTCTGAAATGATTAAAACAAGACATTTCCTTCTATCTGTATCTCATCTACCACAGGTAAGAGTCTTAATAATTCTTAGTAATCCTATGCCAGGCATCATCGCCACCCCATTCATGAATGCAAAAAATCCTTGTTCCATATGGCCAGCAAAAGATTCAATTCCAGAATCGCATTCTAAGAATCTGCTTCCTAGGACTACTTTCAGTATCAGCAGTCTTGATTTTGTCTTTCAGAATCAGACCCTTAGACTAGGATTCAGGTTCAAGTAGTTTATTTCTGAGGGCAATACCAAGAAACATTATAGAGGTGTAGATAAGTGCCTACAGCCAATTAAAGGTGTGTTATCGCAGTGGTGAGCTAAATCCCACCATGCAGGACCAAGAGACAGTATGGGACCTGTGTCTTGGAGTTTTCCCACCTGAAGCTGGAGCAAGCAGAAATATTCATCCACTCCCTCCATGCCCATTAGTCATTGATTAAGTGTCGCTCCCAGGGAGCTCTGTCCTACTGAAGTCAAAACCAGGAATGGATTATGCTTGGCAATCCCAATAGCACTCCACAAGCAATTGTGATGCAGCGGGCAGAACAAAGGGATCAAAAGTGGAAGAACCAGGCTTATCTCTTAAAATTATTACTTCTTACTGACTGTTCTATTTTAGTTTAAATATTTAACTTTTTTGAGACTAGGGTTTTTTCCTTGAAAATAGACCATTATCTTATGTAGGATTAATATGAAAACATATGCATACATTCTTTGTGTATTATAAAGCTTTATATCATGAGACTGTCAACATCTACTTGTAAAATGATCATAAAAATGGCATTTGTAATTGGAGAGTTTCTCTTGAAACCCCTGTGAACTGAGAGACTGAACTGAAGGGCACGAAATAGTCTAGTCACTGAGAGATAGCTTACTAGGGTTTTATCACATTTAGTTTTAACTCATTAAACTAATTATAAACATTTATGTTTTTATTTGTTTAAACATCTCAAATATTTTAGTATGCATGTGAAGTACATATGAGTTGATTAATATCTAATTTCATTTGTTCAACAAATATTTGTTGACTTGTGCTATGTATGTGCTTGGCACCAAGATAGGCCCAGAAATAAAGCAGTGAATAAGACACAAAAGACCTTTGTCTCATAGAGAATGTGTTTGTGTGCGTGCATGTGTGTGTACGCATATATCTGTTTGATGTTGATTCAGACTATGGAATTCTAAAATGTTACATTGTACCATTTTTACTTAGAACATTCAAATGGGATGACAAGGATTTATCCATCTTAATTATACTGTTTTCAAGGAAAAAATGTAAAACCTAAAACAGGGAAATACTACAGTTATAATTTTGGTCTATCAGCAAGTGATTTGGGGAAAAAATGAACAAGATAGACAAAGGAGACTGAGCAAGCTGAGTGATGAATGAGATGATATTAAAGTTTCTGGCAGAGAACATAGGTCATATTAAACATAGAAAGGGGAGATTCATTTGGGTACATAAAACTGTGGCATCTCCATTCAGAGGAACTACTCCCTTCATTTGTTCTATTATAAAGCTATTAACTTCTACGAAAATAAAAAATTAAATTTGCAAGCTGGAAGAAGCTTATGGAATTAATTATGATGATATGTGAAAAGAAAAGAGGAGGTGTTTCCATTGGGCTCTAAGTGTATTAAAGAAAATGAATAGAATGGAAGGAATATCTCCATTTGGGGTTTGTAAAAGACTTTCCAGGAGGAAATACTCAGATATTTTAGGGATTGAGTAAGGTTGGTTTTTACATGTAAGTTTCCTCAAGTAATCTCACATGAATTATAAAAGTAAATGTGTTATGTATTCTATACCTTCCCCCATTTCTGGACACTTCCAACAGGACACCCTCCCTGTGGGAAACTGTGAACATGGTGTGGAAATTTTTCTGATAGAATGATCCCATGGGATCCTGCTTCACAATGAAATGGAAATGAAGCCTCTAAGTGGCTTTCAATCAAATGAGAAAAAGTGAAGCAAAAATGTATGACACAAAGTATTATAGATAGCTCTTGGATTTCTAAAATGAACTCTAAGCTCAAATTATCAAGGGGCAGCATCTGAATGCTGAGGAGGAAAATCTGTCCCCATGATCCATATTGACACACTCACCAGCTGCCTTGTCACTTTTCTCCTTGTTTATTTGTTTGCCAGAAAGATAGATCGACTAATCATAAACAATGGGGGAAATGGCAGTTTAAAAGCAATAAAGTAAAAAAAAAAAAACCAAAAAGCATGAAAAGAGGAATTGAAATCATAAGGTGAATGTGTATAATGTAGTGCCGGGTGCGGGGTAATCCAGGCAGACTCGATCAGATACAGGGCAATGAGAGTCACTTTATTAAAGTCTTTGAAAAGTCTTTAGGGCCTTGGACACAAAAGTCACTGGAGGTCTAAATGTGTTACTTGTTATGACTCTAGAATTGGGTCTAGCACCAGTAGATTGTGGCTAATTAAAAACACAGACACTGGCCCAATTGTCATGCTATTAGGCTGAAGGTGCATAAAAGTGTATGTGATACACAAAAGATGAAAATGGGACTACAGGTGTTCAAATCATACCATGTACTTTGTAATCTTGAGTTCCAAATAATGTTAGTTCAGCAAGTACTTTCTAAAGGTGAATTTAATTTTCATAGTTTAATAAGCTACATAAAGCCTTAATAACATGTAAGAATGTTCAAGCATTTCGTAGTGCAGACTTCAAGTATAAGCAAAAATTACTCAAGGTTTTAGGACGGTCTCTAAACCTTAGAACAAACACCCCATGAGATCTTTAATGTCATTACAAAGCAAAGGAGTCTAAGTTTATAAGTTCTCATCTGAAACACCCTAACACAGTGAAGTACGTGCCGGTTGATTTATCCCTTCTGGAAGAATGAAAGGTTGCATTGGACCTGGTGAGATTTTAACCTGTGATCCTAGAGAATCTTCCAGAGCTTCAAACCTGAAGTTTGATGTGTAACCTACTGGTTTAAAGGGACCTACATATTAGTACTGGAGAGTCTGACATAGTGGGTGGGTACATCAGACATCAGAAAGAGCAATTTAGTCAGCAAGACACCTATATTCCCTGTTCTAATCATAAAAAAAGATAATCTTTCCAAGAGCTACCACAAGAAGAATTTTGATAGGCACTGAGTGAAAGCAAGTCATATTGCTGGAATTTTCCTTTATGGAGCCTCAGCCTCAGTTTGGAAAAGGGTCCCAATTATTTCTGAGAATGTAATGGCTCATTTTTACTAGAAAGATATTTGAGGTGTATATTATGCTATGTTCAAATTTGTTAGATATTGTTGAATATACATTATTTTTAAGTTTGAAGTACAATGATCTATTTATCTTGATTTAATTAATACTTCTTAGTATCACAGTTCATTATTACATGGATTCAGGCAGACACATTACATTCCCCAAAACATAACTTGGCATACTAATGACCTGCTGCAGCACTGGCTCTTACTAAGGGGAGCTTTTAGAAACAACATTCCCCACTCCTTACTACCACTCCCTACAACCTGTCCCGTGGCTGCTGCGTTTGAGTCAAACCTCCCCGAATGTAGTATTTTTCACACTTTATGCTTGTATGCTATTTTCATTTGTGGAAGGCAGAAGAAGGAGAGGGAGAATGAGAAAGAAGAAAGAAGGAGAGAATAGAATTTTCAGAGGATAAAAGACAAGCTCAGTCTTTTTGTACTGTGATATAAATCTCAGTACAAGTAAGATTTTTTGAATCAGAAGCAGTATCAATTTTGTGACCGATTTTACTCGTTAAATTATATTTTTCTTCTGCTCCTATTACCAATTTTGCCCAAATGATTAGATTTGCTTTGAAGTTAATCCAATTTGGTTTTAAAAATAGCCAAAGCAAGCAGAAAGCTTTAAAAATATCTCAATATTCTTCTTATTTTTTCTAAATTACCTTACCTTGCCTTTGTTTTTTATTTTCTTCCTTTCTTATCTATATCTCCCTTTTTTACCATCCAATTCTGTTCTCAAGAAAATTAATCTACTTCTAGAATGATGGATTCTGTATTGCTGTTAATTCCAGAAATAAAAAAGAAAGTTTTACTAAAATTTGACATATATAAAGTGTCCTTTCATTTCCCCAGCTCTCCCTACAAGAAGGAATTAAGAAGGAGCCTCAAAAACCAACCATCACACATCTACATTGAACACAGGTATACAATTCATTGAAAGAACATTTTGGTAGAAATTGCCGTTTGGCATCTTGACTGAACTGCCTAATGACAAGTCTTACCACTTAAAATACAGTCTGGGGGAAAAAATCCCTCCCACACCTGTGATTGCATATTATTCACTGTGCTTTGGGTTGGCAGATTAAATAGAGGATGCCCAGTTAAACTTGAATTTCAGATAAAGAACAAGTAACTTTTTAGCATAAGTATGTCTAAAATATACTAAAAGTCAGTGTTTGTAATCTGAAATTCAAATTTAACTGGTGTCTTTTATTTTGATTTGCAAAATCTGGCAATTCCCATTGTGCTTAAGGATGAAATAAAAGTGCTTGTATGACCTGAAAGGTGAATAGTACTTTCATAGTGCAAGGTTTTTGCAGAGTTTTCATCTGTAATTTGAATAAACTGTTGCTTGAAGTTTTAAACAAATTGTTTCTAGCTGAGGATGCTTATCTTGACAACTAGCCACCTGTGGGTGTTTCTTCCGTTAATCTTAAATACTTTGGCATTAAGAATTGTTATTTTGATGCCGTATCGATGTCTGTTGGCCTTAGTGGTAAAATTCAAATTTGCATTTTGATAGTACCAGGCCAGACACAGCTATAGTCATAGTAAAATGTTTTAAGATTACAAGACGTCTGGCTTTCTCAAAATATCTCCTTGACTCTTCTATCACTAGCAAAATGGTAATTTTGTTGGAAAGGGGAGGGATATGTCTCACTTCCCAAAGTCATGAATAGACACAAACCTCAGAAAAGTGCTGAAACTGGGAATTAGATGCCTATTCACTGCAGTTTTTCTTTCCTCTTCCCAGAGTGTTGGCTTCAGTCTTTTCATTATAGACTCTTCTTGGCTCTTTGCTCCACAGATAAAACATTGGCACCCCAAAGTTCTGACTTTAAACATACGGATGCATGCCAACAGAACTTCATTTCAGTTCCAATTCTCTAAGAATAAAAACCATCATGCCCAACTTGGAACAGATGAACACCTTTGTGCCAATAAGCCATTATCAATGTGGCAGTATCATCTATTAGATGCCTATCCTAATGGTGACTTACTCTTGAATGTGGAGTAGCATCTATGGAAAAGACAAGATATCAATGTGTAGGCTAGAAAGATAGCTCAATATGTACCCATTACAATGACCAAGGGAGGTAAATTTATAAGTAGAGAAAGATACAAGATAAATTCTAGGACATAGGATGAGGTCAGGCTTGAGTAGGTTGAAGCTTATTGAGCACCTCAGGAAGAGGGTAGAGCAAGTATGGAGTAAAGAGAAAACCAAGGAAAACTTGGCCTTACCCCAGAAATCTTGGAGAGATCAACTATTTCAATGATTAGCAATGGTGATAAACTCCTCTTTTGCAGTGTTTTATTTTAATGCCAAACTGAAATCTGAATTTCGATGATGCATTTTATAATTTTCAGAAAAAAAAAAATTCCTCAAATATGTAGTAAATGATTAATATGAAAAAGACACTATGCAAAGTTCTGAAGTATGTTTTTGTTTGTTTTTTGTTTGTTTGTTTTTTGTTTGTTTGTTTTTTACTGGCTGCATGGAGTTTATTTTCCGCTTGGTGCCAGGTGCACAGTT
>NW_016807417.1:361212-403618 GCF_001698545.2 Rhinopithecus bieti | reverse complement strand
GGGGCGGGAGGCGGGGAGGGGCTCTGGTGGACTAGTGCCTCCACAGGCCTGGGCTGGTGGTAACCGCTCAGGTCAGGACCGGGGCCCAGCGCTGGCTGTGCTGGACTGACTGGGGGCGTCCCGAGTCAGACCACTGGTGGTCATGCTGCTGGAGGCCTGGGGGGTTTCCGGGTGCTCTGCGGACTCCAACACCGTGGCCATGAACGGGAAGGTGGACTTCCAGAAAAAGAAGCTGGCTCCCCAGTGACCCGGGTCAGCCTTGGGGAGACCTGGGGGGTGGGGAATGACTTCTCCGGGGCACTCGGTACTGCCGCAGGAGCTGTTGCTGGAAGTGGAATCCAGGCGGCGCCTGTAGTAGTCGTAGGTGGCCAGGAGCGAGCCGCTGGAGGGGATGGCCGCCATGCTCTGCCTTGCTGGCTGGTGGGACCTCCTGAAGTGTGTTTTTAAAAGTGTGTATGAGAGAGAGGTAATGTAAAGACTTTGTGTTTTTAGATGTAAGTATTTGTTCATGGCAGTATTGGTTGGAAGAGTTTTGTTTGTTCAACACAACATTGATTTAATGATAGTTGTGTTTAACAATTTTTAAAAGAAAAGTTAGCGGTGACCTCATTAGTTTGTTTAGAAGTAGAGCACCCTGTTTCTTTCATTAAACTTTGATGGAGATTTTTGGTACTTCTAGATTAGCACTCATGTGAAGTTACAAATTAAAATCTTATATTCTGCTTTCTCCAATGTCTGACTAATTCTTAGAGGAGCTTTTTAGTAGTAATGGCCAAAGGCAACTATAGCACTTAACGTAAGGGGATTGGATTGAATTTTTAAGGTGAGCTGAGTCTAACTACTGTTGAAATAAATGTTAGGTTTGAAAAGGCAAACCAAGTGTATTTAATGCTAACCATGTTCCAGGCGTTATTCTAGGTACTTCATGAATATTAACTTATTGATTCCTCAAAACAATACTTTCAAGTAGCTGCTAATATCATTCTGATTTTTCAAATGATGAAACTGAGTCACAGAGAAGTTCAGAGATTTTTCCACGGGCACACATCCTACAGTGGTGGAGCCAGAGTTTAATTTCTGTGGTCCTTGGTCTTTATCACTACTACATGTTCTCATGTAGCTAAAACATTAACACAATGATTAATTCATAAACATAATATTTTCAAAAATGATAGCTAAATGTTAATATGGTTGTTCGTGTTCCAAGATAATTATTAGGCTTATTTATTTTAGTTTTTTCTCTTGTTATTTTTATTTCAATAGTTTTTGGGGTACAGGTGGATTTGGTTACATGGATGAGTTCTCTTGTGGTGATTTCTGAGTTTTCAATGCGTTCATCACCCGAGCAGTGTACACTGTACCCAATACGTAGTCTTTTATCCCTCACCCCCCTCCCAAACTCTTCCCCACCCTCAGGTCCCCCAAATCCATTTGATCACTCTGTATGTCTTTGTGTCCTTAAGACTTATTTATTTTAAGTGTTTGATGTATTCATGTTTATGACACCTTTCCCCTTTCATATTCTTTTACCTTTAAATAAATATTTATTACATTAAAACCAAGTATAGAACCCCAAAATTCCGTAACGTAGAATAATCCTGCCTGAACATATTAGAAATTCATTCTTAAGAAATGTTGCAGGCCAGGCATGGTGGCTCATGCTTGTAATCCCAGCTCTTTGGGAGGCCAAGGAGGGCAGATCATGAGGTCAGGAGTTCCAGACCAGCCTGGCCAACACGAAGAAACCCTGTCTCTACTAAAAATAAAAAAATTAGCTGGGCATGGTGGCAGGTGCCTGTAATTCCAGCTACTTGGGAGGCTGAGGCAGGAGAATCTCTTGAACCCGGGAAGTGGAGGTTACAATGAGCAGAGATCGTGCCAGTGCACCCCAGCCTGGGCAGTAGAGCTAGACTCCGTCGAAAGAAAGAAAGAAAGAAAGAAAGAAAGAAAGAAAGAAAGAAAGAAAGGAAGGAAGGAAGGAAGGAAGGAAGGAAGGAAGGAAAGAAAGAAGGAAAGAAAGAAAGGAAGGAGAGGAAGGAGAGGAAGGAGAGGAAGGAGAGGAAGGAAAGAAAAAGGAAAGAAAGGAAAGAAAGGAAAGAAAAGAAAGAAAGAAGGAAGGAAGGAAGGAAGGAAGGAAGGAGAAGGAAAGAGAGAGAGAGAGAAGGAAAGAAGGAAAGAAAGAAAGAAGGAAAGAAAGAAAGAAGAAGGAAAGAAAGAAAGAAAGAAAGAAAGAAAGAAAGAAAGAAAGAAATCATGCAAAATGTATAAAAATCCTAAAAGTTCTTAGAATAATTTACAATAAACATAAGACTTAAATGAACATAAACTTAAACATTGGAGATACAGTATTATAGCAGGCCAATAACACTCATAAAAGCTGTTTTCTCCGTTTGATTTCTCCTTAATTAAGGGAAGGTGATATTTACAATAATAAAAGTATCTGATATAGGAATGGGAGATTCTTTTAATATGAAAATTATACTACCTGACACTGTTTCAAAAGTAATGACTTAATAATGATAGAAAAAAATTCTGGTTATTAAAATAACATAAAATAAAAGTGTTCTTTATTTTGGGAAGGGCTTCAAAATCATCAATTATATTTCATATTCACTCCAAGTTGTAAAAACTATCTTGGAATAAGTGTATCTGTATTATTACGTAATTTCCATAAATGGAAAACCACCTTTCCCCCTCCTCTAAGCTTTAATAAAACAGGCAAATATACATCTCAATGGCAGATTAAGGCTTTTTTTTGTAGCTAAGCCTAATTAAAATGGCAACATTCCAATGGTTTCTTTACCAGGGAGCAAGGACATCTGCAAGGGATAAAAAGATAGCAAGCATTCTGATGCATTTGTTTCCAGTCTTTAAATGTGGCAACAGAAAACAGGGATTGATACTGGCTAAGCTACAAGCAACATTCGAGTTAAATGTTTTAAAAGAGTACAGGAAATCAAAGCATTAAATAAATTGTGATTTTAGGTTGTTGTTTTGCCTGCTATTTCTGACTGTTTTTGTAGCATAGACTTCCCCAAATCGTGTCCCAGCATATTATAATTCCCTCTTGGAATTATTTTATACAAGAGAATTCTATAAAAAAAGAAGCTGGTTCATCTTTAATTAATCCAACATTTCTCAAACTCACTGAACTTGGAATACCTTTTGTTTTCTTTCTTTTCCAGCATCAACTACATGCACATTTGAGCACCGTTTGGGAAAGGCTGCTCTAGCATACTGTCCCTTGCCATTTTAGAATATTGCCTTAGTCTGTTTGTGCTGCTATAACACAGTGCCACAGACTGGGTAATTTATAAATAACAGAAATGTATTCCTCACAGTTCTGGAGGCTGGGAAATCCAATATGAAGGTTTGGTGTCTGGTGAGAGCCCAGTCCCCGCTTCCAAGATGGTGTTTTATAGCTGCATCGTCTGGAGGAAATGAACATGATGTTCTTACATGGCAGAAGAGCAGAACAACAAGAGAAGTTACCTCTCTCTGAAACCTCTTTTATAAGGGCATTAATTCTTTTGTGAGGGTAGAACCCTCATGACTTAGTCACTTCCTCAAAATCCCCACCTCTCAATATTACCACGATGAGGATTAAGTTTTATATTTTGGGTGACATTCGCACTATACTAAATAGTATTACTAAACCTCCAATGTTTTCAATTCTTTTCTGTTTCCTGATATTATTTCATAGTGACCATACATATTCTACATATTAAAGTGCCAATCCAAATTACAAGATGGGAAAGCAGTGAAGGAGAAAATATAACTTTCACTGCCACTTAGAGGAAAATTAAGGCATTTATTAAAAACTGCTTCTTTATGTTACACTGATTTGTATAAATTCCTTTTTCCACTTCTCCGGTAATTGACTGAAAACATTTTGTGGCACCAGACTATGCTACATTCAGATTCATTCATAACTGTCTTAATACCTAGCAGTGTACTTAGAATACAGGAATCAACCAATAAATATTTACTGAATCAAATTAAAGAGCTTAGATTTCCTCAGCTTATTAATTTTCATTCTATGCCTCTTAAACCCTTGGAATTAGATCAGCTGAAAATTGACTCTGATTTTTCTTTAAAAAGATTACTTTGTGTTCATGGTGGAATTTAGCAACAGGTGAATTAATAGTGAATTTCAAGTATACAAATGAGATAGCCAGGACACATATGTCGATCGTTTTTAAAATTCTTATGTTGTTTCATACACATACTAGAACTGAGAATTCTAACAGTACTTTTTCTGAGGCTTTTGTTTATTAGTATATTTTATTTTACAAAGGATGAAAATTTTCTTTTCCAAAAGTCCAGATGAACTTGATGCATATTTTCTTTTAATTTCATCATTTTAAAAATCCCAAGGATTTTAAAACTATGAGAGAAAGATATGAAAACACTGCCAGGGGTATTTTCCTTGCAAGCAAATATTTCAGATGAACAAACTTCACCTAGTAGAAATATTTCAAAGCATCAGTTTTTCTCAGGTTACATTTTTCACCTGTCGTGTGGCACAAGATGAACAGATAGAAGGTTACAAGAGCCAGATTTGGAAAAGGCTTTCTTTCACAAATAGTATCGCTTGTGCCCCCAGCTAGTTAAATTCTGTCCTGACAAGCAGGTAATGAATATGTTTCTTTAATGCAGTGACTTTCCTTTATTTGCAGAAACTTTTATTCCACATACCATTCCATGAAAATAAAAATAAAACTCAGCCTTCTTTTAAAGGACAAATTTATTCCATAAAATGATATTCTAAAATTTATTATCTAATATTTACCAGCACTTGAGTTTTTTAAATACATCTTTAACAGTTATAATAGTCTGGCATTTTCTGCATAAATGTGACTTCAAATCAGTTTGGCAGGACAAAAATTCTAAGCTTCAATTACATACTGCGAGTGAAAAATACGTATCTATTAATCTATAATAAAGTGTTTCAAGCATCTGCTAGGTTATTAGTGCAACACTTTTAAGTTTAAAATTTGCAAATTTTTAAATTTCAGATAAAAAAATTTGTCATGATTTTTTCTTGTATAATACAAGAAATACAATACAAGTAAATACAATATTTAAGCAAATACAATATTTAAGCAATATTTNTAAACTCAGCCTTCTTTTAAAGGACAAATTTATTCCATAAAATGATATTCTAAAATTTATTATCTAATATTTACCAGCACTTGAGTTTTTTAAATACATCTTTAACAGTTATAATAGTCTGGCATTTTCTGCATAAATGTGACTTCAAATCAGTTTGGCAGGACAAAAATTCTAAGCTTCAATTACATACTGCGAGTGAAAATACGTATCTATTAATCTATAATAAAGTGTTTCAAGCATCTGCTAGGTTATTAGTGCAACACTTTTAAGTTTAAAATTTGCAAATTTTAAATTTCAGATAAAAAAATTTGTCATGATTTTTTCTTGTATAATACAAGAAATACAATACAAGTAAATACAATATTTAAGCAAATACAATATTTAAGCAATATTTAAGCAAATATTTTATTATTTTGACTTTCATGTACAATTTTATTTATCTGGCATATAAAATTACAGTGCATTAGAATTTTTTGCATTGACATTATGTACCAAAGTATAATGATTAGCTTTCATTTAAGGAAACAAAATTTGCTCTAGGTATGTCAAGCAGAAAGGAATTTAATATAGAGGGTTGGGCTTGTAAATATGAACTAGAAACTGTCTGCCTTTTTTCCTGCTTTAAAAGATATTAGCAATGGCAATGATGGTCACCTGTGGAAGGATGTTATCTTGAAGCAGGGAGTCAATGTAGTCAGGTGACAACCTGTAATGACAACTTGCACAGGCTTTACATAAGGACAACCTGTTGGAACAGGATGGCAGGGACATCCCAGAAGCCATCAATGCAAGCCTGTGAGAATTTGATACGTTGGAGCAAGGCAGTAAGTACATGCAGTCTGGCAGGGATGGTGATTAGCGACATTGAGGGAATTGGGCAAATAAATAAATGAAGTATGGGAACAGATTTCTCACTGAAGGAGAAGGAAGGTACAAATATGGACATAAGGGAAGTTGGAATAAACCTGTGGTGTTAGACTGAAATTGGCGGTACTGGCATAAACTCAAGGTTTTCAGATAGATAGATAGATAGATAGATAGATAGATAGATAGATAGATAGATGACAGATAGATCATAGATGACAGATATGTAAAAATATAGATATAAAGATGTATGTATGTGTGTGAATATGTGTGTAATTGTATATCCATATTCATTCATACATATAATTTCTCACTCTTAATAGAAAGTTCTAGATGTAGCAACACCCCAGTGGCAATGAGCTCTCCTGGCATGCAAAGCTTGGTTTCTAAGTACAGTACAACTCTTCATTACAATAAAGTAGAGCTCCTGGGCAAATGGCAGAGTCCAGGACTGAATTTGGAAAAAACAAAACAAAACAACCACAACAAAAAAGATGTTCCTGGAAGTAATAAAGTATGTAAATAAGTAATGCAACATTCAAAGAAAGAATAAAAGAGTTCTGTAGGTCAAATGAAAAGGGACAAAGAAAACCTGCTTGAAGTGACTCCCACTGGCCAAACCTAAGAAACTTAAACATCAAAATGAATATAAATAGTCACAGATACTAATCCATAGAATGTCATAGAAATCCCTGAATCCATACGGATAAATAAATACGAAAAAGAAAAACCTGCCCTTCCATCAACGCCAACCAGTAAATGTGAAAGAAATGACTGAATTTTTTAAAAATTCACCATTTTGCAATTATCACAGTACTAATTCAGACAAGAAATATCAACGAGTACTAAAACTGTTGGGTGAAAATGGAATGAGAGAAGAAATATTAATACAATGTCAAAATTTCCACAGAAAACACTTTGTATCTACAAAGTAAACAAAACCAAAGAAAACAAAACTTAACTGTGGAGAAACCTGGTATTCACAGTCTTAATCTTGTCATCGGAATTTAAACCACTAGTAATGAGACAAATCAACATTGTGTGCTACCAGATAGAACGTAATGAGAAGAACTGCATTACTTCTGTGCTATTCCTGCCCCAAATGTATAGCCCAGTTCTAATCATGACAAAATATCAGACAAATCCAATTGAGAAACATTCTACAAAATTGTTAACTTGTAATCTTCAAACACATCAGGGTCATGGAAATGAAAGACTGAAACCCTGCTTCAGATAGAGAGACTATTAGATGCAATGCATGATTCGTATACCATAAAAGACATTAGTGGGGATATGGGTAAAGCTTAAGTGGTATCTCCAAGTGAAGACTACGTGGGGCTTTGCTCTATTATTTCTGCAAGTTTGGAACCATTTCAAAATAACAATTTAAAACAAAAAGCACTAGAATGACGATGACTAAAGAGTCAGGTGAAAATGCTGATAATTTTCAAATTGCAACTGGCATTCTGAGAGTTGGAAAGCTGCAGGAGTTTCATAAACTTGCCAGTGACAATCCAGAAATTAGGCAGGTGATTCAAAACTAAACACACACAGGCTGTTGCAAAATTTCACATGTTAAAGACACACATCTGTCAGCTGTTGCCAGAGAAGAAGTCATACGGCTTTTGATTTTGTGCTTCCTTCCAAATCTCTTGTTATTCTCATTTGAGGAACAAACCTGGAATACTGCTGGTAGGAGCTTTTGGGAAATTCCCGAAAGTTCCCAGACCTCAACCCTCTGGTGTGTCTAGAAGTGGATGTTGCCAATAGACAATCTGGTGCACAAAGCATTACAGATCAATTTGGTTAACAGAAAGTTAACTGCTTTTTGTTATTCATTAATAAACAGGGTTGGCCGGACGTGGTGGCTTACGCCTGTAATCCCAGCACTTTGGGAGACCGAGGTAGGCAGATCACGAGGTCAGGAGATCGAGACCATCCTGGCTAACACGGTAAAATCCCGTCTCTACTAAAAATACAAAAAATTAAATTAAATTAAATTAAAAATTAGCCGGGCATGGTAGCAGGCTCCTGTAGTTCCAGCTACTCAGGAGGCTGAGGCAGGAGAATGGCATGAAGCCAGGAGGTGGAGCTTACAGTGAGCCGAGATCGCATCACTGCACTCCAGTCTGGGTGACAGAGCAAGACTCGGTCTCAAAAATAAATAAAAAAATAAAATAAAATAAAATAAACGGGTTGCAGTTTGAAGGTAAACCCTTTCACTTTTTAACCAAATTTGCACATTCATTTATTTGTTCAGTAAGTATTAATTTTGTGCACCTAGTAAGTGGCAGGCACAATTATAGGTGCTGGGGATTCAATGATAAACATGCCAGAGAAGGTTTTGGCCCTTTTCCAGTTTGAAGCTCTTATTGGGCCTAAAGAGACAGTAAGCAAGTTAGTGAAAAGGAAAACATTCAATCCAGACAGGTACTATGAATCAACTAAATATGGTCATGTGACAGAATACCTGAGAATGGGGGAGTACTTTATGTAGAAGAGTGAGACTGAGCTACTCATAGGAGGCATTGGAGGAACAGCATTCTGGGCAGATGGAGCTGTAAATCCAAGAGCCCAGAAGTGAGGAGGGTGCAGAGGCAGATGTAAAGAAAGGTGTCAGGCTAAGGAGTTTGTGCAATGATAAAGTAATCAAGCAGAGAAGTTATGTGATGTGATCTATGTTTTAAAACTATACTTCGGGCAACTTGGTAGACAAGGAAGCATGGGGGTTAGGGCAAAAGTACAAGCAGGGAAGAAAAACTAGGGGATTATTTTATAAGACTAAAAAAATGATGATAAACTCTAGAGATACAAGACGTAAAGAGATGGAAGTATGTTTTGGAGGCAGAATTGGCAGGACACTCCTTTTTATTCTAGGTTATGTCTATAATGTTGTTTTGTTGGTTGTTTTGGTAACTTAGAAAACACAGTGTGTTTCACCAAGGATGAAACTTCTACACAGGACAATTAAATGTTAAGGTTAACGTAATAAACAGTTGTTTTGGCTACACAGAATCCTGTCATCATCTTTTAGTAACAGAACTCCATTTTACTTCACTTTTGTTTCCATGACTTTACTTTCACTTCCCCATAACAGACAGCCCTTGTGCAACCATCAATCACATTAGTTCTACCTCCTCCACCCTGTTTCACCCTCACCAGTGGGTGAGCACTTAATCCAATCTATTCCATCCAGACTTTCCTCTCCCCAGAGGTATGGTAACTCTAGACCTTTCTCTGGCCAGGTGTATCATATTTTCATTGAATGTAGGAGTTGTTCAGTGCAGTGTCCTTCCAATAAATTCCTTCTATGTCTTTTCATCTAGACTCAATTTCTGTTGCTTATAACCAGTCCTAACTGATACAGTGATTTTCCTGACGCTTAGATATATTTACTTTGGAGTGTAGCAAAACATTCAAAGCAATTGTCAATTTAAAAAGGCATCGTAAGACAGGACATAGTGGCTCACACCTGGAATCCTAGCACTTTAGGAGGCATAGGCAGGAGGATCTCTTGAGGCCAGGAGTTCAAGATCAGCCTAGGCAACATAGGGATACTCTGTTTCTACTAAAAAAAGAAATATTTTAAAGAAAGGCAACATAGAAAAATAAGGAGGAATTTAGCTATAATTTCCTATTACTAAAACGCATGTAGAAAATCTAAACAGAGACTTCACCTAACTTTACGTTTAAAAATAAAACTAACCCACATATGTCTAAAACACATGCAAACATGCACACACACACACACACAATAATAATAATAATAATAATAATAATAATACTAAGGTAGACTTTATGAGCAGCAACAACTCTTTGTTCTATCTCCACCTCCGTGCTAGTCCCTGGAAGTAACATCTTTTAATCATTTTGTTTTTTATACTTTTCATTGTATTCTTATTTTTACATAAGTTACTAATTTTACTCTTCCTGTTTTTTAAATTGTAAATATTATTATCACATTCCTATTACGACATGTAAAGACTTTGATTCTTTGCATCAGCATTTTAAATTTTCACTTCATTTTAAAGCTACACACTTACATCCTTTTTTCTTATCTCATAAACTGAAGAGAAAATATCTGATCTCCCACAATACAAAAATGAGGATTTTATTTTCCATAAATTTTCTTTCAGCTCTTAGTATGTGGCATCTGTTTATGTACTTTTACAGTTTTAAGTTTGATACATTTTATATTTCAGCAACTTTACAGTTATTGCATTTTGCCCATTGAATTTAAATGTTGAAAATTAAATAGAGAATTTTCATTATTATCACTCTCTCTCCCTTCCTTCCTTTCTACTTTCCACAAGCTCTTAAACAGCATTTTTCTCCTAGTTAACACTGTTTCAGGAGTTGAGGCACAGTCGTAAATTCTGTCCATTACACAGACAGGTGATATGCATTATATATCTTATGCAATATTTTAATTTTCCAGGAAATGCTAATCCTTTTAAACCCACTCACACCAACATAAGCTTTTTTTTTTTCTTTTCTTTCTTTTTTAAATTCTCCGCTTACCATATTCTTAATTGTGCAAAGTATTAGTTTACTAACTTCCCCTCTTCTCTCAGCCCCCCTGTTTCTCCGTGGAGACCCTCCTTCTGAAGTCTCCACCTTTTGGTTCCAAGCTGGAACTGTTAGACATCTATCATTCTGGGGCAACCCTTCATAAATGTGCTGATTAGATCTGCCTCTAACCGGACCCCATGACTTCATTCTTTACTTAATCCCTTTTCATGCTGTAGCATATCTTCAATAAACTTTCTAAGATAATATGCAGGAAACACAACAGTGTCTAGAAAGTCTTTCTTTTATCCTTATATGTGATTTGATGATTTAGTTCAATATAGGATATCTAGTCTAAAATTATTTGTCCTCATAATTTTAAAGGTATCTTTCTGTTGTTTTCTAGCATTTAATATTGCTGATAATGTCTGATGTCAGTCTGATTTTGCTCTTTTTGTAAGATAAAGAAAGATTTTATCTCCTTCCTTCCTGTATTTCTTCCTTTCTTCCCTTCTTCTTCCCTTTTTTCTTCATCTCCTTCCCTTCTTTCTTTCTCTCTTTCTGGAAATGTTTGAGGTTTCTCTTTATTTTTAGTGTCTTAAAATTTTACGATCATTTATTTGTTTTTTAAAATTTGTAGTTCACTATTTGTTTATTATTATATTTTTCCTGTGATCAGCATTCTCTGGAACCTTTCCATTCTGGGATAATTTCATTGAATATTTATATGATAATTGAATTCCATCTATTGATTTTTTTTTTTCAAATTCTAGAATTCTTAATACTTGGATAATGGGCCTAGTGGATAGAATATCCACATCTCTATATGTTTTACTTTTTTATCTTCTTATTCTAATATTTAATTTATTTCTCTGACAATCAGAAAGCCTGTCTCTGCAATCAGGGACTACGGACTTCCACTGCCTCACAAGGGCTGCACAGGGAAAGAGAAGGTACCTGAACAAATGTGAAAGTCTTTAAGGAAGGAGGAATAGAAACATGAATACTAAAAAGGCAACCGAAGTATCCATTATACCTGCAATCTGTTTATATCAACCAGTCAGTTAATGACAATATATTCAAGTTGCTGTGCCATAGAAGGTGTTTGATAGACTCTAGCAAATAAACCATTATAATAGAGATATTTATGCTAAGATGATGAGCCTGGTGAGAGAGGCAGGGTCCAGATAAAGGAGAGTCTTACAAGCCATCATAAGGAATTTGGACATTAGTTTTATGCATCAGACATTGTTAAAGGGTTTTATATAGAAGAGTCACTTAATGCCACCTTTAAATAATATCTCCTGGGGACAGCTGTTTGGTGGCTGGACTTACAGAGAGCAGGGCGAGAGTCGAAGAAGCCGTGTAGGATGCCCTTTGTATGGCTTCCCGTCAGAATTCTGAAATTTTTAATCCCTTTGCATCTGTTATTCTGATTATTGTTTTTGAATGTTAATTGCCAAAATATAAGCATAGATGAGGTGAATTCTCTCAAGTCTATTGTGAAACAACTACAGGCATCCTTTTCACAGCTTGTTTTCTCATCACAGATATGCTAAAAATCACATCACTGCCATCTAATTTACTTTGAGGAATGTTTTAGAAATTATATCCCCTCCCCCTTGCTTCTATTTCATGGGACATAGGCTGTTATTTAATTGATGTTTAAATCTACAATATAATTAGTTCACACACAGTATATGATACTTGTTTATTCTACTGTTTATCAATTTTTTGTCGAAGTTATTTGCAAATTGATTTACACTTCTAAATTCAGGGTTTTTGTTTGCAAAGTATCTATAACGTGGTAGTTAAATATAGCTTTTAATAACAGAAAATTCAAAAGCAAATCTAAACTAACATAAGTATGTCTACTTAAAATTATGAAAGTTTTTTTTTTTTTAACTTTTGCTCCGAACTTTACCCATTTTGCCTAATCCTGATTATTTTTTAAAGTACATCTGCTAAGCATTCTGCAGTATTTCTACAAGCTGGCATTTTGATATTTGAAAGGATTATTTGAAATTTAGATTTGGCATCTGTCAGAAAAAAAAAAAAAAAAACAACACTGTCATCCTATTGGATGTTATAATATAGCAGGTAATGATTGCTGAAATTTAACCAATCACACAGAATGACAGGGGAAAAACACTCAGACAAGAATTTTATGTCAAAACCATGGAGGAAAAAGCAAAAGAGCTGCAAATTAATGCATCCTAGTATAATAGATTTTATTCTGATTAGCCTATGCAAAGTTGATGGTGCCAGATAATCCACAAACAGAGTCAATATAATATTGTTTTGTAAAGTCCTGTCAGAAACTTTTACATTGTTCCCAGTATTGTGATCCTCAGTTCGAGGGCCTGTCTGACAGTCTAGGGCACAGAGAGCTGTCAACCCAGGAGCCGGCCCAAGATGATTGTTAAGGGGATTTGGTACTCCTTCTATTTGCCTAATAGGGAGCCTTGCGCTCAGCATTTCCTGAAGCAAAAGAAGACAGATGAAATCTCTGGGCACTTCATTGCTGCTGCCTCTCAAAGATTTCCTGTCAAAACGGGCCTATAAGGGGAGAAAGGTTTTCAAAAAAATTTTTTTTTTTTTTTTTTTTTTTTTACCTGGCAGGATTTCCAGCCTTGCTATGAAAAGAGTTTGAAGGTTCTGTCTTTGTTAAAGGCGGGGAGGGGCCAGAAAGAAGAGGAAGAGGAAGAAAAAGAACAAGAATAAGAAAAAAAAAAATGCTGTCAAACTACCAGATCTAGTTGTGTTTAAAAATAAAAAATAAAAAAATAGAGGAATATGGCTCATATTACCAGAGCACACACAGAAAAAAAACAGCTTTGATTGACGCTTTATTCATATTTTCTATAGGTTGGTTTTTTCTGCCCCCGCCCCACTCCACCCCACTTCAAATGGAGAAAGTGACCCTGATGGTCTCGGGAAAAGCATGTTTGTTGTAAACTATTTTCAGGACACTTTGAGTAGCTGATGTAGGAAAAGGGGAACGCAGGTCTCATTTTCACCAAAGGGATGTTTGCCAATCTGCTTTTCTCCTTATTAATGCTTTCTTTATTCCTTCACTTCTGCTATCTTGTCAGCCAGCCAGCCAGCCCGCCAGCCCACAAATGCTGTCTAATAGCTTGTGAAAAGACAGAGCTTCTGTCCTCAACTGCCTTATATTCTGTGGGAGAGACCATTGTAGTGGGGGTAATTTCCTAAGTTTCTAGGAAAATATATTCACACTCAGATCCTTTCTACTACTGCCAAGCAAGTCAAGAACCACATCTGTTAGCTATCCATTCTTTGCCCCAGACAGGGGAACTGTTTTTGTCCGCTGTTTTGCCTGGTTAATGTGCAATCACAACTTTCTCTGTTGCTTCTCCCATATTGTATCCGCCCGAATGGAACAAAGGCAGAAGAACCTGAACAAAATAAAGGAAAAAGCTGATGAAATAAGGATAATAAGGGGTGAACTCAAAGTTTTCCCAAACTGTGATTCCCAGCATGGCTTTTGGTGCTAATTTGTTCAAGACATCTTTGGTCTTTTTAAAACCGTGATGCTGTTAGTAAAGCAAGAACTGATAGCTGACACAGAACAATAAAACAAGACAAACAGTAAAATCTCAACTGTCTGTGGGCGTTTAACATAGGAGCACACAGGTCAGAAACCCCAAGGATAATATAGAACCGAACAATTGATTTTTGTAATGAAAAGCCTCAAGTCATTAAGAAAATATTAAATCATGTTGGCCATAGGTTTTTGCTATGATACCAAAACATGCTTTATATTTAAGAGCATTTTAATCAAAATATATATGTAGTGAAAATGGGAATATAAACAGTGCCTGTGTTATCTGGGAAGTTTACTTAGGGAAGAAACTTCATTCCACCAAATAAATTGGATAAATGAGCTGCTATTATATGTTGTAATAAGCCATCTTCCATTGAAGTAGCTAATTTCATAATATTATATTTCTTTTTCTGCAGTGAAGTTTTAGAAATTTATAGGTCAAATTCCTATAACGTTAACGTGTGAGTTAACACAATAGATAACAAAAAAAAAAAAAGTTTCTCTAAAAAAGCAGCCACAGTTATGGTAGAAGACTAATTGGCAGCCTGTAGGCAATGTAAAGGCTTTTTTTAATGGGGAGTTCCCAGGTGGAGGGAGCTACCTCTTAGAAGAGCAGCAGATCTCAACAAAGGATTTCTTTTTTCCTGAGAAAGAGGTGAAGATGTGAAGCAAGGAAGGTCATAAAGTACATGGTCATGAGTTAAGGATAAAAGAATATCATGGAATGTTTCTGGCAGTGCAGGGACATGAATGAAAATATGAGATGATTAAATTATGTATAGATGTGTGAATAAGCATGTATGTTTTATTGTTTAGAAAAGACTGGGGTCATGGTGAAATCATTTGCACAAACTCCAGACCAACTCTTTTGATAACAAATCACTACTGTAATGTCTGTGTAGAACAAAATCTCGCCAAGCATTAGCAGTAAAATACCTTTTATTATTATCTGTTGAAACCAAATGGTACCATTAAAAAAAAAAAAAAATGTAACCCAAAATAATACTAGACAGTCTCTGGAAGTAGTAATAGGATTTGAGAGCTGAGAAAAAAAAAAAAAAACTATAAAAAAGAGTGAACAGTCAATAATATACAGTAGGCTGAATTCCCAGATGACAGCATATTCAGAGAGTGTTCTAAGAAGTGACACTAAGTTCTCTACAAAGGTGGAATAGCGTGGAAATCAAAGACAAACTCAGAAAATCATTAGAAACAGACAGATAAAGGTATTGAGGATAATCATAGGAGACATTCGGAATAAGCTGGGATCCTGATGAACATCTTTTTTGGTTATTGATTTTTCATTTTTATAAGAAAGATGATCTAATGGATATAAATTTTCTTTAATTCTAATTACTACTTGAGCTACCTTTGGCATTCCTCATGATGCGTTATCAACCTAAGATTGGCTAACATGCTGACATGAAACAACACAAAAGTTAGTATAGTATCCATGTTCAATCAATAGATCACAGAGGCAGAATGTCAATTCTTTGATCCAACTGGATCCCTTAATTCTGAGTGCAAAAATAATCATTGGAGAGTCTGTGATATGTAGATATCTGCATCTATATCTGCATATAGCTGTAGATAGATTCTGCTTATTTGTCTGTTGGAATTATAAGTATAGGAACAAAATCTGTGAAAATGAATCAATGAAGATTTTGTAAATAGGACTGAATAAATAAAAAATTAAAAATCTCTGGTTTCAATTCAATGGAGATTTTTTTTCCTTCCACAACTAATAGCTCAAATGTTACAAACAAAAGCAAGAGACAGATTTGGCTCTGCCCCTGCCTGTTGGTGCCCCATTCTGCCACCCACTGCTATTCCTAGAATTAGTGAAATATCAAAACCACGCTAGTGGAAGTGCTGCTAATTTGGCGTGTAATGAAACAAAAGAATCTAAAACGCATATCCGTCTACTTTTATACGAAGAGAAGACGATAAAAAAAAGAAGAACAAATTACACTTCATATCAAGGGATATGAAACAATTACAGGAGGAGGAAGGTGGAGGATGTAGGACTCAATGGACCCTTTGATGAATAGTAGCAAAATATCCACCCAAACAAATGACATTCTTCGTACCTTAAGGATAGAAAATAGCCAGCTTTCATTCAAACTTTCATGAAAGGATCGTTACAGATTTTCCCCCCACTGACTTAATATCAACTTTTGGAATTAATCGGCTTTCATCAGGGGATGAGGACATGCATCACAACAGCTTTTATATTTTTCCAATCGTCACTTCATCTGGGATTGAGTTCATCCTAGGGAGTTTCCACATTCATCTGACGTCAATTATGCCAGCTCCTGCTGATATTTCATTCATGTCATAATAATTAACTTGTATCTATTATAACCACGTCTCATAATTAATGTTTTATTTTTCAAAATTTTTTCTCATGGACATATTTTAAGATATAGCAATCTTAACACTGTTGAAATGTTCTGCTATTTTCATTGTTCATAGCCATAGTAAGACCGACTGTCTCTTTCAAATTTAAATGGTCATGCACATTAGCTCTTTGTTTGTAATTTTGGTATTAATGATGAGGAAAATAATAGTGGAAACTGAATTTCCTCAAAGTGGACTAAGTTGCCTTAAACTTAAAAAATCAAATAATTATTTCTATTACTGTCCCATATTTTTTCTGAAAAATTGTAAATCTTGCACCATAATCTCTTTATCCTCTTTAGTTTTGAAGAATTTCAAAGATAGATGTTTGGTCAATAAATAATTCATAACAAGGTCATGCAAACCAAATAGAAAAAGGGCTTTGTAGCACTTTTAAGGTACATATTTACCACAACGATGGCATGGAACTAGTCTGACACAAAATTTGAGAAATTCAGAATTTGAATCAGATTCTACAACCTTTGGAAGAAGGAAATTATATATCTAAAACCTTGAACAAGCTTATAACACTCACAAAATTCTCTCATCAATTTCATTAATCTTCTGAGATACAAAATAAAAATTTAAGTAAGATATTGAAAAGGATAAGGCGCCTTCTGCTGTGATTTGGCTGGATGATTGGCAGTAAACTTAATAATTGCCCATGAGCTGAAAACTTGAAAGAGTTTTCCATTACATATGGATAACTTTATTTGATCTAAGGATAACTGAAAACTGCAAGCGGACCTTTATGAACAAAAGTTGTAACCCGAAGGAAGAATGTCCTCTGTATTCTAAGCATGTTTTTTTACAATATCCACTGGAGTAACAGACACGCTAAAATGGCTATTCTCTGTGAAAGACTAAGGTTGGTTTCTTCTCTTACCTGTTTTAATATATGTAATTAGGTTAATACATTTTATGAGCCAAATAATATATTTAATTCCCCAGTTCTAAAATACCTCCATTATACTTTTATATACTAAGAAGTTGCTTTATCAAAAGATAAACTTATTGTATCTTGTAGTCAATATTCCTTATAAAAGTACAGAGAAAATTATAGAAGCAATTGAAATATTTTGGGAAACCCCCCCCCAAAAACTGTAATGAGGCTTCTCAGAGACCAAATAACATATTAATTCTGATGTTTTATATTTATATACCATTTTGCCTTTTAGATAGATAGTATTTTGGGATGTATTATCTCACAGAAATACGGGATATACTATAACATAGAAATTTTAAAAATAGGAGTTAGAATAAGGAAAATGATTGTCTAAAGTTTCATATCTACAACATAGTAAGTCAGGATCTCAAATCCAGGCCATCCCACTCTGAACTTTTACTGTGCCATTGTGATTATTTTGAGGGTGTAGAATATAAACACATGTTGTCCAATGACAAATGGTATGGGAACAAAAACCTTGATGAGTTCAGGAGTATCTTAGTTTACGGTTCTCAATTGCTGGAAAGAATTAATTCTGGTTAGCTTCTTGAATATCTGACTAAAATATTAGAATCACTCTATTATTCTTTGTTACAGCCACCTTTCTGTGCTGCCGTTTCTACTGATTCTTTATTCCCATCTACCAGAGATTCTCAGAAGTCCAGTGGGTACAGAATGAGGGGAACCCACCAAATTTTTAGTTTCATCCTTTTCTCCAAGTAGATGAGATTACTAGGGGTGTTCCCAGAACCAAACCAATCACTTAGACAATGTCAAACTACGAAACCCACAGTGAAGATATGACACTGGTATGTCTGAGTCGACTCCAGTTGAACATCACGCCTTGAAAATGCAACCCGAGACTACAGGCACCTAATGACACCAATTGGTATTCACGCAGGAGTACAGACTGTTACATATGCTCACTGCAAGTTTTGCTTCGGGGAAAAATGGAGAACCATTTAAGTGACTCCTTCTGTGCATTGAACTGTCAACTTACAGAAATGCCATACTAATCTTAGGGAAACTCTCTGCAAAGCTCAGTTGAGTGGTGAGTGAATGTACATGTCCCAACTTATTAAATATCTACTTCATCAAACCTGGCAACCAGGGGGCGATTGATTTTGCACTCAGCTCACCCACACACCCTTATTTATTATATATTATTTTAGAAGGCCTTGTTCCTCTCCTCTATATGTGAAATATTTTTCTCCTTCTTAGATATATAATAAAATACACTATTTTAGACACAGATTTGTCATGAGTAGTAGAATTTCAGCTGCACGAATCATCTTTTTAAAAAGATACCTGAATTATCCTACTTAGACTTATGTAATATAACAGATTTACATTTATTTTATATTTTAAAGCTCTACCTCCAATAAGCTTTACACAACAGAACCTAGACACGGTGACAAGTGGACCGGCAATCAAAAGATAGCTTCCACAATTGTAAAAGCAACCCTAACCACTGACCCATGATCTGCAACCATAAAAGTGAGAAACAAAACAGAGGTTCAATAGCATTTGTAGAAACTGTAAAATAAAGCCAAAAACCCCCAATAACAACAGAAACAACATTTAACCCTGCTCTTGATAACATATGTGTAACCTGATTTATAAAAAAAATTGTTTTAAGAAAGTCTACATTTTAAATTTTGGAAACTTGACATTTTCCCTCTACCTGAAAATGAATGGGGTGGGGAGTGGGGAAGAAAGAAAGAACGCATTTGCCAGGTGGGTTTTCCAAGTCCTGATTATTAAACAGTAATTTTCATCAGATTTTAAATGCTCCCGTCCATAGCAAGACTGTAGAAGGATGATACAGCTAAATCACTGCTGATAAACAATTAGTTGAGTCTGCTGTCTCAAGCCAAGATTGGCAGCGTCTGCTGCTCTCGTAATCAAATTCCTCAGCATTCAATATAGCAGGACTGAGTTTCCTAGTTAATGCTATAAAGCAACACTGAATAAATACAAATGGCTTAATCTTCTTTTGCAGTCATATCCTCCCACACTGGTGTATGTAATTAGAAAAATACTACATCTCATGTACTGAATAGTGAATACAGCAGATTGTTAATCATTATATTTACATGGCTTATATAAAAAGTATTTAAATTCATGAGTACTATAAGATTTCTTTTAAAGAATAGTAATACATATACAAAAATGTGTAATGTCATCTCTGTAGCTTATTGATGTGTTTATAGTACTTCCTTTAAAATTGTTGCATAACAAAAATTCAGGTGCCAAATATTGACAAAACAAAATATTGAAGAAAAAAAGTGTATATATATTTTTGTTAATATCTATATCCATCTCTCTATATACATATAACACAAACACACATATATATATATAAAACAAACAAATTTGATGGAGTTTGCAAATTCCAAGGAAAAGACACATTCACACACACATGAAAATATAATCCCACATTCAAATAAAATGTGACATATTAAAATGTATCATAAGTGTATTTCTAGTGAAGCCTATTTTATAAAATGTATTGTGTACTATATTTTATCTGTATTTTACACCAATGTAATATTGATTTCCTAGAAAACACATTAAATAAGAGATTTATGAGAAAGGTAGCAAATCTCTTTTGGCCAATAAACCGTAACTCTTTTGTGTCTCCTTTATGAACAGGAGCAAAAATGGTAATGCTTAACGTATTTCAATAATTTATCCAAAATTTACAAATGTTTGTCGTTTAAAAATAATTAAGAGAATGAGAAATGGGTGATTAATAAGGAAATAATAAGTATTTGTTTAACTCTCTAGCACCCTTACAAACAACAAAAACATCTATGTATATTTATATACGTCTAAGTACATATAAAGGCATGGGTATTTGCACTTTCAAAGATGAGTTTACAAATAATAAATAAAGGAGGAAATTAATAGGCAAAGAATGTGGCTTTTGAAATAAAATAGGTTTTTGAGACATATCAAGCAACAGCGACTACTTATAAAATACAAAACAGAGCAGCTTGAATCTGATTGAAGTGGTTACACACTGTGCGAGCAAAAGGATGCAAGAGTCTCGAAGAAGTCTAGGCAGAGTACAGGGAAAGCACGAATGAGCAACACAGAGAAACTGCTCTCGTTTTATCTCTATAACTTCCACCCTCCCTTTTACCTTCCAAAGTTGTAACCCTGAACTTGGGACAAGAATCAGGTGATTTCTGTTGAAGTTGCCCTTCCTTCCCCTAATCTATTATTTCCCATAATTAACTGTCTGACTTACTTGTCCTCTGATTTTATCTGAGGAGCTGGCAAATTTCACTAATTCCTGCAGTTACCACATATCAATGTTAAAGATGTATTTAATTCCCAAGATGGAAAGCAAACACTCAGAGTATGCATAAGAAAGACGGAAATACTGGAAAGCTAATAACACTTGCCACTCTTGTAGCACCTTTCAGCCAATGATTTCAAGGCCCTTACAAAGCAAAGGCTTATCATTCTCATTTTGCTGAAACTGAAATGCAGAAAGGTTAAGTGATTTGTTTATTTATTTATTTGTGATTTATTTATTCTGCCCTAACAAGTCAGTAATGAGCTGGGAATAAGAGACAAAATGTCTGATGCGTTATTCCCTTTCAGACCACTCACCTTGCTCATGGTGGAAGCTGATGACATTTACTTTTATAAGTCAGGAACCATCATTATTAAACTGACATGCCTACACTATGCTTAGAAATAGTCTGAAAAGTCAAGGGCCATTCTTTGGAGCTCAGAGTTCAGAGCAAAGTTACTTTGAACAATTATAACTTAAAGAAATAGGGAGTTAACTGAGACATTTATTCAGTGACTCCCTGGTGTGATGTCACAAATCCTGCTAACATTTATTGTAAACCATGTAACAGGTACTGTCCTCAGTGCATTGAGTTCATAAAATCAATTAAGCCACATAATAATTTTAGCTGTAGGTACCACTGTTATTCAGTTTTCCAGAAAAGAAAATGGAGGAATAGAAAAGTATTTTGCCCAAATCACAAGTTGAGTAAAACTGGTGGGGCCAGAGATGCACAATACATGGCGCCTGACTTCAGAGCCTAATGACCTCTACTGAGCAACACTGCCTCTCTTTTGCATCCTTGCACCATGCCAAAAAAAATTAACAGCAGAAAGAGCGTTTAGTACAAATGAACAAAATGAAGTGCTGATGTAACTTTGGATCTGGTCATAAGCTGCTGAACAATATTATTTCTAATTATGAATATAACTTCATACCAATTTTTTTTTTAAAGTAAAATCCAAAGTTTCCAATGCTTATGGGAGAAACAAAGATAAAAAGGATTTTTTTAAAGTGTAGTTTGAACTTCTAATTTATTGCAACATGGCTGTATCCTTTTTGCTTTGGGAACGGATGGTATAGGGAATATTTTGAAAGGAGTGTTCAACATGAATCCACGTTTTGACTACAAAAGTGACTAAAGAGGTTATTAAGGTTATTTCACTCTTTCATTTTCAAAACAATTTTATTAGATATTATCCAAGTGTCGGATGTGTAAGGAGAATCTACAAAAATAAGCTTAAATTAATATTTATTCAAAGCTAAATATTAAAATTTTAAATAATATACTATGTGGTGTGGTGAAAAGAATACTGACCTAATCAGTCCAGACCTGGTTTCAAAGTCTGTCCCAACCAGAAACTAGTGTGACCTTGAGTAAGTTATTTAAACTTACTGACCTCTAATTTTCTCAGTTCTAGAATAATGATATTCCCACTATGCAAGGCTGTTGGGAGGATTAAATAGACCATCAACTCTGTGAAGAAATGACTCAAATCTTTTTGTTCACCACTTCCCAATGTTTAGCCTACCATAATCGTTGGTTTATCATAGATGCTAAATACATATTTGTTGAACAAATGAGAATACTTACAGTTCTAACATCATACCTGGTATGTTAGATGCTCAATACATGTTAGAATTTTTTAACTTTTAAAAATTGTTAATATTATTATTGTTAATAATGTATATGCAAAAACTGCTAAGGATCTGAAAATGACAATACTTGGAAGCTGACAAGTTAGTTTGCCACAGTTTCATGAATCTGAGTGGAAGACACGAGACTCCTGGATGAAAGACAAAGTAGTTTATTACTCGCAGCAATAACCACAATCAGGGTGTCATGATTTTTGCACTGAGCCCCAATTCCCTCAGGGCAATAAGATGAGGGCCAAGTAATACCTGTACAGCCCATGGGTGATATGATAGGAGAATGGTCAGTAAGCATGCTTGCCTTTCACTCTAGTGATAGGCAGTATCTCTATCCTTAAGGTTGAAAGCAAATCAACTTTACTTTGATGTGCAGAAATATGGGAGACCCGCAACAAATTGTTGCCCAATAGTATAAAAGTACACAGTATATTGAAATGTGATCAGAATGTGGTTTTCAATTATAAAACAACAGTCTAGGATATAACAAAGGTATCTTATTTTTTAAGAGACTTTAATGGTATATTTAATTTGCTAGATGCCTTGCTGTCTAGATTATAATTTTTCTTTAAATTTTACCATTTTGTTAGAATGTAAACATTGGCTTATTTCTTATTGGCTTAGAATATTATTCTTATTGGCTTAGAATATAAAGAGAACTATGGCTTCTTTGAACACTATTCCATTCTGAGCAAGGACACGAGGGGTTTATGAAAGAACTTTTTATCTATCAAAAACAGAAATCATGAACTTGAAGCTATTATTACAGGATTCTATGCAGACAAACTGAGCAGCCATATATTTCCATATTGGAAATATACAGTCGTGGAACATTCCAGGCAGCAACTCAAACAGTGATAAACTCGCAGTATTCTCTGCCAACAGCTTTCTCAGATTATTTTCCTATTTTTCTACACTTGTCGCTGCTAACCCTTGAAAGGAGTGGTTTACAATTATTGCATTCATTTCTTCAATACTCATTCATTCAGTCTTTAATCCCTTAATGTCAGGCTTTAGTACTAATGGCTCAATAAAACTGTTAAATATCAACAGCAAACTTTAAATAATCAAATTCAATGACTTTTCCGAAGTCTTCTCCTACTTGTACTTTTGGTATCAGCCTGTTCTTTTTGAAAGTCTCTGCCTTTTGAATTCTATGCCTAGTTCTATTCCCATCTCTCTGAAAGGCAGCACTTCAAATTTCTCTTACCTGGTTCTGTTTCACATCCCATCTCTTAAATGTTAGTCTTTTGTGGGTCCTTTATCCTTTTCTCTCTTCAGGCTCCTTCTCTCAGTGACCCCATGGTTTTCAAGCCTTAGTTCTATAAAGATGGCATTGAAAAGTAAATCTCCATTTCTAACGTCTCTCCTCATTCAGTCTCCTATTTTCAGACATTTGCCAGATGCCTCCACCTGAATGCCCTAAGCATATCTCAGACTCAACATGTCTATCACTCAACTTCTTCACTTATCCCACCAAATCAGTTCCTGCCCATAGCTACCCAATCTCTTCTAAGCACACTGTTGTCGTGGAGCACAGTGCTGTGGCTTGTCCCCTGGCATCATGGCTGAACGGTAATACCTCTCTTTTATCATGTTACCACCACCCTGTTTTAGAGCTCTATAATCAACCCCTTAGCAAATCTACCCCTTGGCAAATACAATAGCATCCTGACAGGTTTTCCTGGTTGTAGGCTATACTTTTCCCTGCATCCTGTTTCTGTTTTTTACTTTTGGGAGAAAAGGCTGTTAGCTACTCCTTGTTGCCCGCTGGACAAATCCATGCCCTTTAGTCTGGTGTCAAGTCTCTTTACAATCTGGCCTTTTCCTGCTTTCATTCAACAGATATTTAATGGACTAGGTATAATATAGAATATTCATAATCAGACACGGTACCAACTTGGAGTGGGTATCTCAGGAGGAGGAATGAACTGACATTAATCAGTTAATGTATTATTATAAACCATGAGAAGTGATACTACAGAAAGTCATAGTTCCACATTTATCCACTGCTACTGTCCTCCACATTTCTGATGTTCTAAACAAGTTGGATTGTTTGATGATAGATCAAACTTTTGTTTCCTTTTCCTTTTCAAAATGTAGTAGTTACGTATTGTGTCTTATCTGAACTTCCCTCTTCCTCTTGCTTCTCACTATCTTTTGAAATCTTTCCTATTCTATGAGCTCTCAAATGTCATTGCTCCTAGAATCTGTCTTTGATCATCCTAGCCACTCTCAAACCAATTAGAGTTCTTTGTATGATGTTTATGAGATTTGCACTTAATCCATATTATTCTGTAGTGTGTGTGCACGTGGCAACTGCCTCTTCTATATTGGGAAAAAGCTGAGCAGGGGGCACCATGTTTTAATATTTGTATATAATCCCTACCTGCCAAACATATTAGTCGTTCATAGTAGACCTTCACTATTTGTTGAATGAGTGAATGAATTAATACAATACTCCTAATATCCAGGGTGCTTCCTCTGGTTAGCTGCTACTTCATAGAAAAACAGTCCACAGCTGATGTGATGGGAGACTGACCCTCTGCTGGCAAAGAAGTTAACAAGTCATTATGATAGCAGCAGTTTCATCTGAAAAACCTCCACTTGGAAGCCAAATCTCCTACAGAGCAGTTCGGAAGGAGGTTGATTTCCCAATGGATTGGGGGAAATAAAATCTACCTACAAAATTCACTAGAGCAGGGGTGCACAGAGCATAATATTGTCACCTCCTTGGGAACACAGTATTTCTAGTAAGGGTATCATCAGAAATCAATCACTCAACAGTTCTGTTCTTGCCATATCATTTTAGGAAATGCTATTTGCAGAAACAGTAAAATAGACAAAGCTTTACTAAGTCTCAAGACACTCCTCTCCTAAACCAGAGGCCTCCAATTTACTAAGCTCATTAAACCACTCTCTAATTTTATGCCTAAAACATGCTGCTATATATGTGGTTTAAAACAATCATAAGATTTAGCATATTATATCTTCAAGGCTCTTTGCACACATCAAGTAATTATCCACATAACACCCCTGTGATGACAGTGTTATTATTCCCATTTTATAGATAAGGATATTGAGACGCTAGAGATCTAATAATTTGCCTAAGGCAGTATAATAGACCAGCTGCAGAAACTAAATTAAAATAGAATGTTCTGACTCTTTGTCTTGATTTCAAACTGCAAAATTATACTTGATATCAGGCTTTTCTCTATATGCGTACTTTATAATATCAACACGGGCATGCATTGAATTACATATGGGTCTTACAAAATAAGCATCACTATTATTTAACAGTAATAGATACACTTCCACATATGCTGCTTTCTGCATGGGAGAGAAGAGAAATAAACATTATCCTGGCATACTTAGGAATTACATATCAATTATATAATTCTATCTAATAATCTGTTCTTCTTAAAGATACTGCATTCTACACTGTTAGCAATTTTAGTATTCTCACAATGAGATGATTAGAAACAAAATGGCTGGTTTGAAAAATATTTCTAACTACATTCATTTTGTGCTGTAATGCCTCACCAAAATGGGAGGACATGATAATCCTGTACCTCATGCAAAATCAATTACATTTTAGTTCAAGAATCTCAGTGACTGAAACAGAGTATTATTTTATATCCTGAATAATATGTTGTTTCAGTTACTAAGGAAACCAGGAGCAAAAACTAAGTTTACAGTGATGCATTCTCAAGAAATTGACTACAGTGTCAGTCTCTGGGGTATCATTACAAAGTGCTATTTGCATTTAAATTTCTTATAACCCTTAAGCAACTGATTTGTTTGTTTATAAGCATGAGTATGCATTTTTTTAAGCTCTGGAAATTTTTTTTTTAAAGATTTAACCAATACATTGATATTTAACCATTTAGAAAACTACCCGTCAAGCATACTACGTACAATGTCCCTTCCTGAATTATTATGTGTGGATTGCACTTCTGTGGGTTTCCAATGAGACCTCCTTTAAAGCCTCTGCACATAATGTGCTCCTCACTAATGAAAGCTGCACATTCTGTTTCACACATGGTAACAAATAGGCGAAGTCATGTTGACTTATACTGTTGCATGTCACAAATAACAAGATTCTACAGGAATCAATACATCTATTTTGCACACAAAGTTTCTGGAGTCTAGGGCTATTCAAGTCAGACTCCAAGTTCCTCCGGGAAGGCAAGGAAAACCCCAGATTTTTCTTGACAGACACTTGCCTCTTTTGTCAAAAAGAAACAACAAATATTCTGATGAGTTACTGATGCTTTTATAGTGGAAAACTCTCCTGACAAACTACTCTACTGACCAGAAATGAAAAGGCCTTGACATGCTGCCTTTGCCTACAGAAGATGTAGAACTGCTGCAAAAGCTGATCGGACTGAATACGGCCACGGAGAGAGGAAGAGGGATGGAGACAGAGCAGTGTCAAAAGACACTGACTCTGGGCTGTTTTCCCTTAGTGAAATCAAAAATCCATTCATTCTCCCACCAGAATTATTTCCCAGCACTGTCCTTTGTCTTAAGGTTTTGCAGTTAAAATCTTGTAATTATTTTGCATAAAACACTTCTTGGGCTTCAAATTTATTCTATATTTAGTGAAACAAAACCACACAAACAGTGTAAAATGAGCCTTTGTTAAACAAATCACTTTTATGACTAAGCAATTGCACACACTCACCCCAAGGAACACACAAACAGAACAGAAGAGGCAAGATGCCTATATGAAACTGCAGACAAGCAATTGCAAATACAGCACTCCACAGTAAAACAAAATTAAATAACATTCTAACTTTAGAAAGTATGGCACTGATTTAGATCAGATGTTGTTTGATAGAAAATTATTTCAGCAAAGTAATTGTAAACCAGTCTTTTGCACTGCTCATTTCCTTCTTCCCTCCGATTTCACTCTGTATCAGTACTCATGGTAAATATATTGCTCTTGAATACTAAGAAATTATGAAAGCAAGGAACAGAGATCAGCCATTCCTGGGTATCTGGGAAACAAGCACACTGGAGGCTAATTTTGTGTAAGATTTCTTTTACTTCCCATCAATATGCCGTAAGTCTGACCTGGAGGATCCCCTTCAATTGATGCAAGAAAGTAATTAAGTCTCCAGGCTCATCACAACCTGTGCAATCTCATGTGCAAAGATTGCTCTTCGAGTCAAACAGCTTTTAGTTTTATGACAAAGAATTTTGTAATGTAGGGTTAACAATTAAAGCCAGGCAGTATGTTTCTCTCATGGGGTTTGGTGCTCACTCAAGTGCTACGATCACCAAACTCATCTGAAAGGAGTTGAGTTTAAATCCAGAGTTTAAATCCAGATTTTCTTTTGCTTTTATTTTCTTATCCTTTTTTTTTCTTTTTTTTTTTTTTAAGGTAGGCCTTTCCTTGCTCCGCCTGCTTTGTCATCTAGCTTTCCTTGTGGTCGTTCCTTTCTTGTTACTCTTGGTCCCCACCCTTAGGAAATGTTAAGGTTGTTTCCTCTTTGGTGTGAGTCAAAAAACAAAAATCAAATCCTCAGCCAGTGTGTGGGCTGAAAACAAAATGTGTCATTGACAGGCTTAAGGAGAACTCCTGAGTGCCTGTAAGGTATCAGCTCTGCTGAGTCCCAGCCAGAGAGTCAACACGTACCTACTTACCGATACCATGGGTCTATTTAGTGCATTTTCTCATTGGCTTGCCTCCTTGCTTAATCAAGTGGAAGACACAGCCACCTCATTACAAACAGAACAGAATGAAGGCTTACCTTGCTTTCTCCCTTTTAATAGGGGTTGACCTTTTTTATCTCCATGCTAGACATCTGCTTGCTTTCTACAATGGCTCCACATCATAATAGTTCAGTGTGTATTTTTAAACGTATGTTTTAAAATACATGTCATTTGTTTTGGGACTAATAATATGGGCCACATGTTATTAATATAAAGATTGATTTAATCATTAACTCTAAGAATGTATAATACAGCTCCCCCCCACCCCTAACACACACACAGAAAAAAAAAGAAAAAAAAAAAAGCAAATGTAGGCAGACAGGCTCCTTCAGGAGCACGTGATTGGTGGCCTTCTGGCATATTCAAGTCCATATGAGACTGAAGACCATAACAGTTTACACAGGCAGACAGGTACATTTTAAAAAGCTGATGTCTGGGACAATGGTTGTTTTGCTTTTTTGAAAGGGAGACATTTAAGATCTAAAAGAATACATCAATCCTCTCAAAATTTGCATCATTAAGGCTTCCTTCTAATTGATTCTTTTTAAAAATTGTTGTATTTTCACTGCTTCAGAACAGAACTACAACAGCTGAGAAGGAAAAGGTGGCAAATACAGTTCAGAATGTGACTAAAAATGTGTCATTCTTCTGCAAGCGTTTTATTGTTGAACACAGCATCCTGAATGAAATGAAGTGTATCCGTGCATGTGGTGCACAGTGCACAGACTCAAACCCATGGTATGCAGTGCACAGAGCCTCAAGCCAAGAACATTACTGAATATTCTTTAACCTGTGTTGGAATTTAGCGGTAGTATTTTCTTGTTTTCTACAAATCTGCTACTTTTTTGCTGGCACTTACTTTGGACAAGGACAGAGGACAGGGCTGCTCTGAAGAAGAGACGACTGTAAACAAATGTGAAATTTTTCAAAATGATTGCCCTGAATTCACTGATTTGCATATATGACTGCAGGAGTTAAAGGTGCAAGTACAATAATCACAGCACAACTCAGGATGCAGATGGGAGAACCAGCAGTTGGCCTCTACTTGAGTTCTTCCCTTGAGTAATGGAAAGGGTCCCAGCTTCTCATCTGTTTTCCTCAAGTTGTTTCACCTTAACTCTGTTTCAAAGTCATAATAAAAACTCTTCTATCTTAACCTTGGCATGAGGTCAGGAGAAAAGACTTTAGAGAGTGCACTTACAGGTTTTTATCCTGCAGTCTCAGGGGACTGTACATTCTCCAGCCAGCTGTACCTTTTGAAGTTTCACAGAGATTCTATACTCTTTCTAGTTACAATTTCCTTTGTTTTATTTTATTTTTTTAAGAATCTAAACTGATTAGTTAGCAACTTTTTTAAAACTATTTCATTTGATGCAAGTGGTTTAAACTATATTGTCTCTTGTCAGCTCTTCTCTTCACAATGACAAGTTTGTCTTTCCCACAAATCTACCTCTGTTAGCCTCAGTGTTGGTATATTTGTATTTCTAGTAAAGTTGAATATGGAGACAGAGAGCCAGAAAGAACTTGCATATGTAAATCAATTTATTCTTATTTAAAATAAATATATCGGAGAGTATGATATAAAATAATATATCAGAGACAATGTGTTTTCATTTTTAGATATAAAGAAGTTACATCCAGATAATTCTGTATTTGAAGGGAGAGATTATTTGAGGCAAGAAACATATACTACCATAAAACACATTTGGCCATATTTTAAATATGAGTGTGTTGCATAAATCCTAATGTTTATATTGTTTTTAACATACTCGAGGTGTAAGAAAAAAAGAAAGTTATGCTGTCCACCTATTAATTAAATCTGAGCACCATAGGATTGTATTTTACTGCCCCACATTCAAGAAAAGTGCAGGTTTCTCAGCTACAGCTGAATGTGTCAGGTGAAAAGACTGAAGTGAGGGTGTTTTCTCTCCACAGTCTCATTCCCTCCTCACAGTCCCACCCAATTCCATCCTGACATAACACAAGACAAGAGCTTGTCCTCTGCAATGAGAGTGATGACTAGTGGCTGAGCGTTTGTATGACTTGAAAACATAACTGAACAAGGTAAAAATTGAAAATTAACTTTCAGTGGCTAAGAAGGGGAAACAATAGCCTGAAAATCCATTTGTCTACAGTACTAAAAGTAGAATGTAACCAAATAAAACTATATACAAGTCAATTTGTATTTTCCTTACTTAATTTAAATACCACACAAAAAAAGAACAAAATAGCAGAACCATGAGAGTTCTCAGAATAACAGAAAAGAAGACTCCCATAAACAATTATGGTTTCAGATATGATATTGGGCGATTGTTCAAAAAGACTAAGGAAGTTCCATAGGAATTGTGCCAACCAAAAACATGAAACACGCACACACACACACACACACACACACACACACACTCTTTAAATGTAGCCTTTGGTTTATGGAACAAAACCTTGTGGTCCTCTTCTAAGTGCATAAAAATGCAACTGAGAGAAATAGGGAAAGGAGGAAGATTTCAATCTTCTCCATTTACCTCTCTGTAGGACATCCTCAGGTTATTCTTTAAGACATAAATTTTGGGCAAAACTTAAGGTTAACCTCCTAGCCAAAAGCTAGTAAATGCTGCCAACTCCTAAGAGAGAACTAGCTAGAACTGCTGTTGCTGGCATAATTGGGCAGCTGGCAAACTGAGCTGAGTCCACACAAGTCTGTGCCATCCACATCACCTTGTCCTGTCTGCACACTTGAAAATGGAGCAAATTATATTCTGGGAATATAACACTGGATTTTCTCAGGGAAGTGGCTATTTTATTTTGAGTTAAAATAATACTTCCCACATCTCCTGCTAAAACATAGACACACACACACACACACACACACACACACACACACACATATGTCTCCTTCCTATAACGTCCTAAAATGTATCCAGGCCCTGATTAACGAACTTTATTCATTTTATTTTAGGTAATTGGGAATGTGTCTCTACCTTAGTAAAGGCAGACCCTTTACAAACTGTGTGAAGTTGTGACAGAGCGCGTGGTTCAGAGCATAGGCCACTGATGGTACCCTGGTACACTTTCTAGTGTGTTACCTTGGGTAGGCAATTCTACCTCTTTGCATTTCAGTTAGCTCATCCATGTAATGGAATATTAGTAGTATCTTATGAGCTTTCTTTGTGAATTAAATAAAATAATGCATGTAAAAGCCCTAGGACATAGTAAACAATATGAATTATTAATATTTGTATTACTAGTTTCTAACAGAGTAATTTTTCCATGATAAGTATTGTTCAATCAAAAGCAAATGATGTTTAAAGATCTGGTTTTTTTTGACTTACTTATTTCACATTTTAAAATGTTCTACTAGAGAAGTCTTACTAGAGAAGTTTAAAAGTCTTGAATGAGGATTTGCCATAACTTTTAATTAGAATATTGAACTTAACTGTCATAAAAAGTTACTTTGTTAATGATTTAGCATACTGTGAAATGACTATCACGCTATCATAAAATTAAATTAATGGAAACTTTTAAAACATACAACAAAAGAGATAAATGTCTCATCTTTTGACACTGAATGTAATTGGTATAGACCTCTACATTTTGGACCAATTTGAAATAAATTTGGCAACACTGTAATGTCATTTTATTTGGTGAATAAATAAGAGGCTAAAAGTACTGCTAATACACTGAATACCTTACGCTGGGATCTAAGGTGATGATACCCTTTGTAAAAGATTGCCTGGAACTTGAAAAAAGAAAAAAGAAAAGGAGCAAATAGAGTCATAAAATGTGAAAATTTAAAAAGAATTTAGAGATTCTAATTTTAATCTTTGAATGCTAAAGAAAACTTATATCCAGAGAGGTGAAGGTTTTGTCTTAGTACTCAGCAAATTAGGAACGAAGGCAGGATTAGAACCAAGATCTTCTCAGATTTCTGACTATCAACTTCAGGAAAAGAAAAAAAAGAGTTTTAAATGTAATTTCTGTCACTTAAAAATTATTCAAGTTGAAATAGTTTTAGGGGTAGAAATGTTACATGTAGAAAACATTAAAATTACTCAGCAAATGTTTACAAGGATCTTTATTCCAATAGCTATTTTATTTGCTTGTCTTACATTTGTACCAGAAAATTTATGTGTACTTAATTTTGTCAATATTTAGATATAATTTCATTATCTGTTATTACCGAAAACAAAGTTTCAGTGTATTGTATAAGTTTGTTTTAATTTAATTTTTATTTAAACATATCTCCACTTTTTTATTCGAATTTTTGTATTAAAAAAATTTCAGATTTTTATGAGAATAGTTGGCACACATTAACCTTGTTTTTTTAAAACCCTGTTTCATAAAATAAACCAAATAAAAAATGGCACATCCATGGCACTTCTTATTAATAGTGGCACTTAGAATTATAAGAATTTTGAAATCACAATAAACAGAATTTAAATCATGTTTATGAATAAAAACAAGGTAATTCACAGATAGTGATGGGATAATAAAATCACAACTTTCTGAATCATGTCTAGAAGGTAAATTACATTACTTCACAGGTCGTCTTTCTAAAAACTTCTAAGATGTACCAGTAGTTAAGCAGATAGTAAGTACTTCTCTCTTTCTAAGGTGGAGATGTTGAATGCTTTTTTCGTAGTTTGTTTTTGTTGTTACTTTTTAGTATTTAACACCTTTTGCACAGCAACTAAATTCATTTCATACGGACTTCAGAAATTTTAAACCTGAGGCCTAATGATGTAGACGTCTTATTTGAATTAAATGAGAATATCATCTCTGCCAGAGACAAAGAATGTCAGATCAGACACTAAATTAATGACAAGTCCACAAATATCATCTCTGTTCTTCATATAGTGCCCCTATGGATGCTGGCATGTGTTAACCATATAGAAGAGATCATGTAATTATTACAACAATAGATAGCAAGAAACTTGGCTTTCATTTGATTCCTCTGCCAGGCTTCTTATAAAGTGACATCCATCTTATTTCTGCATTACACCAAAGTAAAAACAATATTTATATACATTAAGGTTATGTAAAGACTCGGATGCTGTAATGTTGTCTGGTATATATATCCACAGTACAATCATACAGTACCTCCACTCTGAAGACATGGGGTACGAATTTGCTTTAGCACCTAGCAAGGAGCCGAAGAGTACCTTACTTCCTACGTCTGAACATTTGACCAAACGGAAGAAGCAGCACGCCAGCAACCTTGTCATTTCCATTTGTCACACTTTTGTCTGTATGTGTTTTATGTCTCAGCAAAGACTTATCTCCCCCACCCACTGCCACAGGATAATTCTCTGTAACAAAGCTCAGTCTCAATCTCCACCCAAATGAAAAAAGGGCAAATCCCCGAAGAGAAAAGTAACGGTCACAGCCATTTTTACGGGTCCCAATCTCACAGACCAAGGAGGGACCGATGACAGTGCATCGCTACCCTAAACCGGCGAATATGCCCCGAGGGGGTTGGAGGTTCTGTAAGGGGATTTTGTAGGAAGAATATCTTTCTGAGCCCTCCAACAGAGAGAAGGGTTTTTTTTACAAGTAAGGAAGCTGTGTTGGCACAACGGACAACAATTTCAAGCTGGGAGGAGATGCAAATAGCCACCGGTGTGAGAATTTTGTGTCTGTCAGACACAGGGCTTCCTAACCATTCTTCCCTCCGTCTTTTGTATAACAGTGTTTGGAGAGAGAATGAACTCAACATTGTGCAAACACTTTTGCTATAAATCACCACAGCATCCAAAATATCAAGGGTCCCCCAAACCTTCAACTTGTTTTCCTTTCCTGGTCAGGGTTAGAATGCAATTAGACAGCCAAGTGAGAAGAAAAGGGGGAGAAAAAAGGGGTGGTTGGCCAAGATGTGTAGCCGTGCTTAAAATTGCACCTGGAATATCATGGCCTATTTCTCCCATATGATTGTTAATAAAATAAAACTTTATTTTACGTAGTGTCTTTATGCCAAAATGCATCCCCAAATACTTGACAGACTTAAATAATGCATTTAATACAACCGTTGTGTGGTGTTATGGTGTCCCAGATCACTAGGAATCTTGAATTAATACATTATAATGATTTCTCCCCAGAGGGAGCTGGAAGTGCCTTGTTGCTGGGCAGATTATGGTAAGGGGATTGGGGTAGCATAATTAAGGGGGGAGGTGCTTGGTAGCTGGCATTCTTCAGTGATTCTATTTTCTTTTCTCTATTTGAAAAATCTGTAGGAGGCTATTCTGTGGGCAAATTACAAACCAGAGAATTTTTTTCTCAAATATAATGAACATCCAGACACTTTCCTGTAAGAGGTGGAGAGATACTGGATGATGATGATGATGATGCTGATGATATGCTATGGATGAGAAGGCTGACTGTGAATTAACCTCTTGTAGCATCTTTCAATGAGACAAAGGCTTAGCTTATTCACCTAAACATCTTCATATAAATGAATAAAACGCTGAGCCCCATGTGAAACTATTTCAGGCAGTTTCTAATACACCTAGCGTGTGACCTTCCACACCCCCATGTCCCTTGTGTATGGCATATTCCAACTAATATAGAGGCTTTTGTCTCTTTCCATATGCTGGGCTGTCTCTCTAACACAAAAGCCACTTTTGAAGTGCAAAAATAAATGTGTTAAAGGGCTTTTAAACTAAACTCACAATGATATAATCATTTAAGGGAGTTGATGTAATCATTACAAGTAATTTGTCCTTGCCAAAGATTGAAAAATGAGTCCTAAAAGAGGAGAGCTAATGCTGAAGCCTGCATCTTGCTTCGCATAGAAGGACAGAAAATGCCTCTTACATATTTTTGCATAAGTTGTTCCACTGCCTAATTGGGCATGAGAGCAGGATAGAATTTATGGCTCAGAGCACTCCTCAGCCACAGGTGTAGAGTGAGATTGGGATTGTTAGCAAGCTGATACTGGTCTGGAACCCAGTTTAAGCATTTCATTTCTAGAGGTTGGACAGATGTCACACATTCTGCGGCAGCAGAATGTGCTCTTCCCTTTGCCACAGAGATTAGCCACAGCCTGTGATGCTGGTACTTTGCTGGAAGGAATAGGACAGGAGCTCCACTGCTGTGTTATTATCTGGGGTCTATTATGTTTTACATTTTCAAAATCTTTAAGCTAGATCTTTGACATTCAACTGCCTATAAAGACATGTGCCACCTGATGAGAAGCTTTGATGTGCATTTTGAGGATTAAATAATCTAGATAGAAGGCAATGTGTTTCCAGCCAAGAAGAAAACTATGGAGAAAATTTTGCCTCCTGCAGCTAAGCTCTGTTGGCAGTCAATACCTTTTAGCTTACCCTCTATATTTGATTTCATACATATTTACAGACTATTTTTCCTCTTAGTGCTAATTCTTTTGAGACCAAATTAAGAACAAAGATAGCAGAAACAGACTTCATCAAATAAAAATGTAAATATGCTGCATCTCATTTGTGCTTGAAGAAACTTTATTTAAATATTTTTTGTGAAGTGGAATAGTCTGGCTATATCATTATCAGCGGCTGGGAAAGTAATAACCTGGCGAGTCAGTGTAAGCCAGGGAGGGGAAAGTGAGCTCATACATTCTGTTAATGTGGCCTACTTTGGAGTGAGATTTTTCTGTAACTTCCAGAAAGAAGTAATAGTGTTGATGTACACAGTCTAGGACAATTGTCATTATTAACTTCATTTTACTATATATCAAATGAAGAATTATTGACTTCGACTAATGGTATTGTGCAAAGTAGTGATGATGTATTTTTAAGTGAATAAAATGGAGGATAATTTGCGGATTTTTATCTGTTTTAGACTTTGGTTTAAAGAATAGTAAGAGAAAGCTCCAGATAGTCACAAACTAAATAGATTCTGCTGAATTTTATTTCCTCTAACTTGGTGCAAAGTATTATATTGCATCTTCAGCAGTGGCCAGGAAGTAAAGCAAAGAATCATGCTTAGCCGCATAAAACATGCTACTCATTCAATAAAACAGTAAGAAAACACTATTTTATAGGCCTTTCAAAGAAAAGGATTCTAAACCTCAGTCAGAAATTAGTTTTCATTTCTTCAGGTGTCAAAAAATATCACTTACACTTTGTCAAATTGCTCTAATCTGTCTTTCTTTAAAAAGAAACATTTAATAAATTCCAAAGAGGTACTCTTTTCTCTGGTTGTGGGCTGAAATTTTATATTTAAACTAAATGGATTTTTTTGAACAGCAGTTTGAGCAGATCAGTGTGCTATGTCAACTGCCAGTGTGATGAACATCCCAACTCTCCTTCATTTTTCTCTGGGATCCCCCACAGACCCCCCTCCCAATTTACACACACACACACACACACACACACACACACACACACACACACAACTTATTTATTTATTTATCCAGGTTATTCTTAATAAGGGGAGTGGGAGTAAAAAGCACAAACTCTCCTCTGTCACTGGTTATTTTACATGATCTCCTTTGTTCACACATTTGCTCAAAATACTAATTGTTTAGTTCATTCAAATATTTTATTTCTACTGGCTTTGAATGAAGGGGATGGCAAGTTAACGTTTAAGAATTCTGAAAAAGCTGAACATACGTGATTGACCACTATATTCAAAAATGGAATGATTCTACAGCATCTATGGCTATTGGAGGGCATATAGTTCAACACAATGAACTCCTGCTAAAAAGCAAGGAAGAAAGACTTGTCTTGTTGGGAATTAAAGAAAAAAGGAGTTAAGATTGACCTCTGAGAGAAAATGTTTCTTGCTAAATACTTTTTATGTGTGAGCTTGAATGACTGTCCTCTACAGCTTCACAGATGAAATGTGTTTATGCCATTAAAAAGGAAAACTTTAAACATCTCAAGTGTGAGAATAATGAAACTAGCATTTCTCATCTACAACATTATAATCAAAAGAGTTAGAAAATACTTTCCATAATAACTATGAAAGTGATTTATACAAATAAATGTTTCAAAATCTCAAAGGTTCCACCACAGTAATTAAAGGTGTAACTTTTGCATTTATTTTGCAATTCATGTCGCTGGAGACTAATTTAGGGTGCTTTTTACACAACAATATTAATTTATTTCTTTGTGCTACATCTTACATGATTTAAAGTTAACATCTACAGTGTCCTTGCTTTCAAATGTAGATTTCTCTTTCTGAATCTTGCTTGCTAGGAGAGCCATGTATGCAATGCATTCACAATCCCATATATACTTTTCATACATACACATTCATACCCACACTCTCACCATCACAATGCACACAGAAATACAGACACCCTTTCTTCAGGGTAACATAGGAATTATCTCTAGGTTTTTCAGGGTGGCCCAGATGATTTGAAATGAGTATCTCACTCAGAAACTTTAAAATGTTGAGATCATCATCTTGAAATCAAATAGATTGAACATTATTTACCTGTTTGAAATCAGTAGGCAGGATTAGTCACATATCTGGCTTTTTTGAATATCTAATTAAATCATATTATATCTATGTCAACTGGATACAAACTTAACATTAAGAGATTACAAAAAGAGAAAATGTGGTCAAAATTAATACTAGACGTCTCTGTATACTAGATAACTCATTTCAGCCAACAGTCTTACCGATTGCTTCCTTGAGGGTTGCTGAGAAGTGCCCTGTTCTTCATGGACTTTTGTTGTCTTCTGGAAGCCTCCCTCTTGGCCCCCAGACTCTAAGTAACCTAGTTAGCATATTCCCCTTTGCATGTAAAAAGGGATGCACACTGTAACCTGAGGCCAGGCCCACCTTAATTAACATTTCAAATCAGAGACTCTAAGCAGATATTTTACAGAGTTACAGAAAGGGAAAGAAAACTGGCAGGGTGGGATAAAGCCAAGCCTATGGAGGCCTAATTTAGTGAGCATTATTAAACAAAGATTTCCTAAAGAGACAGCAAAGAGAGAAATGGATTTCTACATAGAATAATAAGCATTAAGAAACTAAGCTCATGTCTTTTAAAATGAGAACATCTGTGGCCGATTTCATTCTTCGAAATAGGTTAGACCACAACAAGAAATTGATTAACTGGGAGCTAATTCTGAGGTTTTGGGTTGATATCTACCCCTACCTGCTCCCAGCAACCCCTGTGAAACCCCCTACTTTAATCATTTGAACGCCTAAGGTATTTGTCTATAAATGATTTTTACTATGTACAAATAGAATATTTAGAATTCTTTAGTGGATTGAGTCAGTGCAGACATGATAACTGGACCAATCAGGTCTCAAAGTGTTTTGTTGTCGTTGTTGTTTTTAACTTTAAGCATTTCATTCTACCATTTTATTTGTCTGGGGGTTCTCTAGGACCATTAAACTGTGGTAGTTTGGGGGTTATCAAAGCCAAACTAAATGGGATGGAAATACTGAGTACAATTAATTAATCCAACTTGTTACTCTGCTTCCAAAACCAGTCAAGTGTACATTATTACCTTTTCTTTGGTATAGCACATGTGTTGGAGGCAGGTGGGTAAAAATTATACATATATAAGTAAATAAAATACTTGTCTTTGCAGAATTGGACCTACTAAATGTTTCACTCCCAGTATGGTGTGCCTACAGTCATAAACCCAGTTGCCACCCAGGAGAATACTTATGGGATTAGGTTTTAGTTATGCAGTTTCTATAAAATATTTAGTTGCCCAAATCTCTCATATTCCATACCACTATAATAATGATTCTAACAATCTATAGATTTTTCATCAAACTCAAAATTATGAACTGCATAATGACAATTTTACAATGTTATTAGTTGTTCTCAACTCCAAAGATGGAAGTAGTACTTTTTCTGTTCATATAATTACAATGATAACATTGGTAACTCTTTCACAATCTTTGTTATTTTGCTAGGATCAAATAATTTAGAAGACTCTTTGTGCCAGTTGAGGCAATTGAATGAGTGAGCTTCACCACAACTTCTAGAGTAATAAGAACAGATAGGTTTCTGCAAAAGCAGAAATGTATTTTCTTCTACCCTTTTACCTGGCAGCATTATTTTAACCTAACCAGCTCCAATAGAACAGCTGATGCAAAGAATGAGGCCTGGAAATTCCCTTGGATTGCCAAGGTATAAACAAGGGCATGACTCTAGACATGACACTCACCCGGCATGTGTGCTTTGTGCTCTTCCAATGCCTGAGATCATAAATTAGTCACAACCTTTTCTGCATTAGTAAGACACAGCCTCAAAATCCTTCATGCTGGTGTTTTCCAAGTTGCACAGCATCATATAACATGCCTATAATTTCGTCATATTCATTTTTACGTGTAGTAAATAAATATTATTTCCTTAGATTTTTTTCTCTAAATTGACAATGTTTCACTTAATTTTGTAAGAAAAATGTGTGTTACTTCATTATATCCTTTAAATCATGGTTTTGTTATGCTAGTTAAGTTTTCCTACTGTATTAAATAAATGATTATTAAAATATAAAATGTTATTTTGCATACCATCTGAATACCAAAAGCAGTATAGAAAATATTGCTCGGTATAGTGGTCAATTAATGGCTAGTCAGTCATGAGAGAACTCATTTGCTTTCTTTACTGTAGAAAATATATCCACCAGGGGAAAAAAGTGTTTCACACAAAGTGATTCAATCAAAGTTAATTAAATAAATATGTATTGATTACCACCTCCAGACCTGAAGGGGAAATGGGAGGGAATGGTTGCCAGATCCTGGAAAGAGAACTGGAATGAGCTGAGTCCCTTGGAGGAGGGATGCAGTGGACCCACGATGCCCAGGGCAGGGAATCAAGCCTCTACACCACATCCTCCCTCTCTCTCTCTTCTCATACCAGGGCCTCTCATTAGCAGCGACCAACTGAAAGTCAGGCCGAGGGAGTCCACTGATGTGGTACACATGGATAGGTCTTCAGGACATAAACAAAGCTTTTAAGGATGTTGAGGGGAGCTGGAGGGCAAATGGCAGATATCCAGATGACTGAGTATATTTCTAGGCACTGGAGATACAGCCCCTAAAGGGTTATAACTTAGGACTTATAGTTTATGAGTAGATAGAGAAAGAAATAAGCACTATGAAGTGGGTATGTATATAATGCATAAAAATAGGCAATTAACCAGACTACAGAGCTCTGAGAAATCTTCCTAGGGGAGGTAAAATCTAAATGAAATCTTCCTTGAGAAGTAGGTGTTACACAGCTCAAGGGAGGAGATAGGCATAGGATGTTTTCCAGGACAATGTTGCACAATATTTAGTATCACTGGGGCAGGTAATAGATTGTGAACGGAAAGGAAAAGGTTGAGGTTAGAAGGGAAACCAGAAAGAAAATCAGAAAATATAAAGAAGTTTATTTATCATGCTAAGATATATTTACTCCTCAGAATAATGGTAAACCACTGAAATAGTGTAGTGCAATCATATTTGTATTTTAGAAATATTGTCCTGATTGAAGAGAGGCAGGATTAGAGAGTCAAGACCAATTAAGAGCCTGTTGTTTTAATAAAATAAGTGGCAGTGATATGCAGACTCGGAAGAGTTCCAGTGGGATGTATTTACAGACGTATTTAAGAGGTACTATCAATAGGTATCTTGATCTGTTGGTGCTGCTATAACAAACTACCATCAATTGGGTGGTTTATAAATAACATAAATTTGTATCTTCTGGTTATAGAGGCTGGGAAGCCTAAGATTTGGTTGCTAGCACGTTCAGCTTCTGGAGAGGGCCTTCTTCTAGGTTGCAGACTGCTGACTTCTTGCCGTGTCCCCATATCATGGAAGGGGCTAATGAGCTCCCATAGGCCTATTTTATAAGGGCACTAGTCTCATTCATAAGGACTCTGTCCCCATGACTTAATTGCCTCCCTGAAGTCTCCACCTCCTAATACTATATCACCTTGGGGGCTAGGATTTAAACATGCAAATTTGGGGGGAGACAAACATTCAGACCATAGCATTCTTTCCCTAGCTTCAATTCATGCCCTTCTCATATGCAAAATACATTCATTTCATCCCAATAGCCTCAAAAATCTTTACACATTCCAGCATTACCTCAAAAGTCTAAAATCCAGAGCATCATCTAAAGATCATCTAAATCAGATATGGGGAGACTCAAAGTTTCCTTTATTCTGAAGCAAATAGCTCTCCAGCTGTGGACTTGTGAAATCAAGCATGTTATATGCTTCCAAAATAAAATGGTGAGATAGGCATAGGATAGACATGTCCATTCCAAAAAGGAGAAATAGGAAAGAAGGAAGAGGTAACAGGTCCTGAGCAAGTCCAAAACCTTAAGGGTCAAGAATAACTTCTTTGGCGTGAAGTTATGCCCTCTGGGCCCTCTGGAGCAGTGGCTCTGTGTTCCAGACCCACTGGGATGATGGCCCTGTCTGCTAGGCTTGGGTGGCTCTACCCACAAGGCAGTTCTCTGCAGTAACCCCACCTCTGCAGCAGCAATGTGCCTGGGTCATGTCCCTGTGGCTCTCCTGGACTGGAATTGCACATCTATAGATATACTGGTCTGGAATTTAGGGGACACCACCACCCTCAAACTGGTTTTCTACCTGGATTTCTTGGCTTTCCGGAGAATTCTTTGAAATTTGGTGGAGTTAGCTAGATTCCCTCACAGCTTTCCTGGGAGTAGTACATACCATATCAGGACCCACTGGAGTCACACCTCAGGCAGTCAAGGAATGTCATGATGGAGGGCAATGAGCAGAGTCTTGAGGGGTGCAGGGCATCAAGTGCAGAGGTCTTGCGAACACCCATGGCCACTCCTTTGAAATCACTCTGTTTCTCCAGGACCTTGCACTCTTGACGTGTGATGGCAGTGACAACTCTGAGAATCTTCAACATGCCTTTGGGATCATTTTTCCATTGTCCTGATGAATAGCACCTGGTTTCTACGTACTACTCTCCTAACTGAATGGTTAATTGGTCACATCCTTGATGTTCTCTCCACAACATGCTTTCTCATTTTAAAGAATATGAACAACCTGAGAATTTTCCAAAATTTGAGTTCTGCTTCTCTTTGGATTAAATATTCACTATTTAATTTTTCGGGCCAGGTGCAGTGGCTCACACCTGTAATCCCAGCACTTTGGGAGGCGGAGATGGGTGGATCACAAGGTCCGGAGATCCAGACCATCCTGGCTAACATGGTAAAATCTTATCTCTACTAAAAATCCAAAAAATTAGCTGGGCGTGGTGGCGGGTGCCTGCAGTCCTAGCTACTCAGGAGGCTGAGGCAGGAGAATGGCGTGAATCTAGGAGGCAGAGTGAACCAAGATCACGCCCCTGCACTCCAGCCTGGGTGACAGAGTGAGACTCTGTCTCAAAAAAAAAAAAAAAAAAAAAAAAAAAA
>NW_016807417.1:336018-360903 GCF_001698545.2 Rhinopithecus bieti | reverse complement strand
AAATTCACTAGTAATTTTCAGTATTAAATTTCCAAGCAGTGTTGAGGTAAGCCAAGCCATACCTTCTACACTGCTTAGAAATTTCTTTGGCACAATGTGTATTTCATTACTCATAAGTTCTACTCTCTACAAAAACGAGGACACTTTATAATAAGGGGCACTTTTCCTCCAGTTTCCAAAAGTATGTTCCTCATTTCTGTCTGAGACCTCATCAGAATGGCCTTTACTGTCCCTATTTCTACCAACATTGTATTCATGACCACTCATATATTTAATAAGATTAAGGCTTTCGCTACTACTCTCCTCTTCTTCTGAGCCTTACTCTGCATTTCCCTCTATGATCTGTCCATGGTGATGTCAGCTTTTTCCAGCAGGCACTAGAAAACCCTTCCAGCCTCTACTCATTACCCAGTTTCAAAACTGCTTCCATATTTTTATTAAAGCAGGAACTTCACTCTTTGGTACCAATTTTCATCTTAATTCAATGTGAAATGCTCTAACAAAATACTATAATAAAAACTGGGTGGCTTATACACATACAATGAAGTTATTTCTCAAAGTTCTGGGGGCTGTGAAGTTCAAGATCCAAGTTCCAGCAGATTTGGAATCTAGTGAGGGCTCATTTCCTGGTTCATAGATGGCATCTTCTTGCTAGGTGTCCTTAATGGTAGAAGGGGCAAATGAGCTTAATTGGGCCTATTTTATAAGCTCACTAATGTAATTAAAAAAAGCTCCACCCCATGATCTAATCACCCCCAAAGGCCCTGCCTCCCATTCCCATTGCCTTGGAGGTTAGAATTTCAACATATGAAATTTGGGGAGATACAAACATTAAGACAACAGCAACAGGTTTAGATGATTTGTGGAGAATGAGAGAGCAAGAATGACTCCCTATTCCGCTTAGCCCAAACCTTGCCAAATCAATAGGCTCACATACTGTAGGACAGATAAAAAACACTCATTTAAAAAGTTAATTACATATGGTTTTTATGTATTGAATTACTTTTCCAATTTACCTTTCATGAGAAAATCGGGGATGTAGTCTGAGGTGGTGGCAGGGAAAGCTGACTTCAAAAAGAATGCCTGGAAAATATTAAAATATCCAGATATAATAACACACAAGTATATGAATCAGTGAAGTTGTATAAGAAACACAATTAGGATGAGTTCTTTCTCATAGTTCTAGTAATACTATGGGCTAACTATAGAGCCATCTAAGTTCACATAACAGTAATGGTCAAAATAAATCACTAAATACCAAAGCAAATTTAAGAATTATTTTTATATTTCATAGTAAAGTAATTGGGCAAAACATAAGCTACACCATTTCTAAAACTCTCTTCTCCATTCTCTTTTACTGAAGAAGAAAGCCTTGTTAACTGTGTGATTCTACAAATTTGAGGAAGCTATCTTTTAAGCGTAAACAAGCCACTCTGTAGACGGGAGGATGAGACTAGAAACAGCACAGGAGTTGATGCAAAATATGGCAAAGAGTAAATAAGATTACATCCACAGTAATGCTGTATATTAGTTTAACACGTACCAGCAAATGTTATTTTCCTCATTTTGCAAATGAGGAATCTGAGACTCTGAGAGATTAAACAACTTGCTCAAGATTAGTTGGTTATTAAATTGGCAGAACTGAGACTTGAATTCAGGAAATCAGAACTTTGTAGAGCTACTTTAGCAATATCACATTGCCTTTCACACTCAAGAGTATCTGAAAATGTTTTTGCCACGTTTGTTTATTAACCTAATCATTGATTAATTAGCAGATAATGTTTATTTTTTATTTTTTTAAATTAACAGCTTTATTTAAATATAATTAATATGCATCAAATTACACATTTCAAGTGTACAATTTAATCACTTTTGATATGCATTTGTAAAACCATCACCACAGTCAAAATAATGAATATATTCAGCATTCCGAAAACTTTTCTCCTGCCCCTTAGTAATTCCTCCCTTAACCCCAGGCAGCCACTGATCTGCTTCCTGTCACTATAGATAAGGTGACATTTTTTAGAAATTTGTATAATGAAATCATACACTAATGTACTTTTTTTGTCTGACTTCCTTCTTCCAGCATAATTATGAGATTTATCCATGTTGTATGTATCATTAGAAAAATATTTTTAATGACAGACATTTCTCTTTTTTTCTCATTTTATTTTTCTTTTATTATTATACTTTAAGTTGTGGGACACATGTGCAGAACGTGCAGGTTTGTTACATAGGTATACACATGCCACAGTGGTTTGCTGCATCCTTCAACCCATTATTTACATTAGGTATTTCTGCCAATGCTATCCCTCCCCTAGCTCCCCACAGACCCCAGTGTGTGATGTTCCCCTCCCTGTGTCCACGTGTTCTCATTGTTCAACTCTCACTTATGAGTGAGAACATGTGGTGTTTGGTTTTCTTTTCCTGTGTTAGTTTGCTGAGTGATGGTTTCCAGCTTCATTCATTTCCCTGCGAAGGACATTAACTCATCCCTTTTTAAGGCTGCATAGTATTCCATGGTGTATATGTGATTTGTTGTCTACCGAGAGAATCCTTGTATTCAAGAGTCCCATTTCTACCCTTTCCTCATTCCCACACGCAGAAGAGATTTTTTTTTTTCAATCTGGTTAGACTGTTTCCTTGACTTTTATGATACAAAATCAGAGAAGTGGTTGGGGAAGAGGAGATTTGAAGTAGGAGATTTGAACCAGAGCTGGTGAGGTTAATGCTCATATTACAGAGTTGATGAGGGGAGTTTGATAAAATGAAATAGTCAGTGCAAAATAATTGGTGAGAGACAGAAAGGGAAGTGCTGCAGAAGGTCATGATCTGAAGCCATTTAAAAGTCCTTAGAGACACAGGATTAAAGAATCAATCCTGTGGTTGCCAGTTTGGTAATGAGTCTTTAAATAGGACATCACACTTGAATAAAAACATTTAGGTTATTCTTTTTGTGTATTCTTGACAGTTGTAGTCCGGAGGTTTTGACTTTATAACTGACCACTCAGCTGTATTCCAGATTAAAATCATTATGTCAGAGTTGAGAATTTCTTTTGACCATGACTGCCTGCTATGGTCTGAATGTTTGTGTTCCCCTCCAGAGTTTGTGTATAAAAATTCTTACCCTCATGGCGATGGTATTAGGAGTTGGGGTCTTTGGAGAAGTGATTAGGTCAGGAGGTTGAAGCCCTCACGACTGGCATTATTGCCCTTTTAAAATAAGCTCCAGTGATCTCATTAGCCACTTCCACCATATGGGACTGTAGTGAAAAGGCACATTTTATGAACCAGGAAATGGGCCCTCACCAGACACTATATCTGCTGGTGCCTGGGTCTTGGATTGCACAGTCTCCAGAACTGTGAGAAATAAATGTTTGTTGTTTATAAGCTACCCAGTTTAAAGTACTTGTTATAGCATCCTCAGTAGACTATGACACTGACAAATTTTTGAATCAATAGTGCAAATGAACTGCAATGGACCAGCTCCAAACACAGTGATTATTAGAATAAGGACAGAAAACAAAAAAGACCTTGAACCTCGGTCCCTGAAATAAGAGTTGCACATTGAGGACAGATATGCCAGTCAGAAAATCAAACTTATCCAATACTGTGTGATTTGATTAACATAAGGAAATCTTTTAGGCTTCCCTACCTCATTTTCCAGGAGCACACTAAATTATATTTTATCCCAACATCCATGGATGTCCAGTTTCTTAAGAATTATTTTAAGAAAGCCTATATGTATTAAATACTAGTGCTACTTGAACTAGTTAAAATAGTTAAAAGTTATTGCCAATTTTTCGCAAGATATGGTTAAGCCTGTGAAATGAATTATATTGATCAACATTCTACTAGAAATTGGGAGAAAAATATTATAGGAAGTAATGTGCCAAAAGTCAGAGGAAGTAACTTTGAGGGATAATTAGTATGCCTCAGTATGACACAAAAATACAAAATGGATAATAAGTTCTTTTACTAAGATAATGTTTTAATGAGTACATATAAGGCCCTGCCCTAAATTAGGCCTGATTATGGACGACAATCTATGTGATCAGCATTTCTGTAGAGAAAGCTTTATTTTGTTAAAAATGTATGCATGGCAGGATATAAAGTAATTAAGATTAAAATGAAAATACATAATACTGGGTAATCAATCAAGAAAAGAGATTTTCTTTTGTTTTTTGTTTGTTTTGTTTTGTACTCTGACTAATATTTATTGCAGTGCTATCCACTAGGTCTAGAGCATGGCTGAAGCTTAGGATAGCATAAGCTGAGTTTATGCCTAGGATACACAATCAAGAATCACTGAACAGTATCTCTTCTTTTCTCTCTCTCTCTCTCTCTCTCTCTCTCTGTCTGAAAAACTATATGAGCTCTTGCTGTTAGTGAATTTAATCAAGGCTGAGGACAAAAGAGAGATAACTTGACCGTGCAACAAGGACTAGGGTACAGGTGCGATTTGAGAAGCCGGCAGAATTTGGGGGCACTAAAATTCTCTGGGTACCATCTCTTACAGACACTACTAACAAGTAACCTTGCCGTAAATTTGTGGGCAGTATGAACACAGACATCTACCTTTCCGTATTATTAAATTATTGAAATGGAACTTACAAATAGGAAATCAAAATTCTGCAGCATAACTAGAAAAATCTATGGTTGGTTAAATTGGTGTTGAAGCGTAGAAGCCAATCTATAGATATGAAGAATTTCTGCAAGATAGAGTACATATGGGAAAAACACTTTGAAGGCAGATACTAAGGCATGGATATCACTCTACAGGAAGACTGGAGAGTCTGGATAATAAATAGAAGACCCTGGAAATCTTTTGTTTTATTGCTATTGTAAATGGAGGTGAATTGGAGCTAATATCAGCGGAAGAGGCTGTGCAGAAGCACACCAGCCAAATTTTCTTTTGCAGACTTTGAACCTTAGTAGAGTCATAACTCAAATTTCTCATCAGTGTAGATCTTTCCAGCAAGCCAGAATCTTGGCCCAGTGATAAGAAAAGTCCTTTGCAAACCTACACAGCAAAGAAACAGCCATGTGGCAGCTTTCCTGTAATAATCCATGATGTGTGGGACAGAAATAAGCTCTATGTTAAAGCTGAAGGCAATGAAAGACACTTAGATAGTGACTTCTCTGTGCTAGGAGATTAACTTAGTAATTTACTAAATCCCAACAAACCATGAAATACGTACCATTAGTACTCCCATTTTGTGGATGAGTATACTGAGGCACAGAAAAACTAAGTAATTTGCCTAAAGTTCACAAAGTGAGTTAAACAGTAGCTATTTCATTTAAACTTTGGCAGCCTGGCTCCATAAAATCCATTTAAAGAGGCATTTAAAAGGAATCAAAGAAACAGTGGCTTAAACAAAAAAAAAAAAAAAAAAAATGTAACCTGCATAACATTCAGAAACAAGCAGGTCAAAGCTACCCGAGAGCGACTCCTTTCCACCAAATCCTGAGAGACTTATGGTCCTTAGATCGCATTGTTCCACATTTCCTGGACCTCAGTCCCAAAATTATTTCACAGACCAACATGGACCTTCAGCGATCAGATCAAAGTTTCAAGCAGCAAGATGGAAACCAGGCATTTTCAGGCTTCAGACTGCAATGCTTCATGACATACTCTGAATGTCAATGTTTGGTTAACATTGACTGGAACATTTGTGGCCAAGAAATCCAAAGTCAGCAGACAAGAAAAGCCATCAAAAAGCTCTACATGGTGATGATAAACAAGCTTGTTTTTCTGGCAGATTGTACATGCTCGAAAATGAAAGCTGTGAGTAGAATTTCGGAAACATTTACAGAATTCGATAGGAATCATCATAAAAATGAAAAAAAAAACGGAAGAAAAGGTATAAATGCAGAAAGGTCAGATTCCGCAAGTTCAAACTATGCGTCATAAACATTTTTGGAAGAAGGAGCAACATAGATATAATAAAAAGAAAAAATGAAAAAAATGAAGAAATTATTCTTAATTCTAAAGAGATTATTTGCTCCAATAACCAACCAAGTGTACATATCATTTCTGAGCCCAACTTAAAAAGAACACCATACTTCGAAATGGCCAAGTGAAATTAGAAACTTCAAAGATATAGAAGAATTCTGCAGGCATCTAAGAGGCAAAAAAAAGCAGTTTCATTACAAGAAAAGAAAAATCAGGCATGCTTCCACGTTGGTGCAACATGAAAGGACAGAAAAAATTGCGGCAACAATCATAGTGTCCCAAAGAAAAATGTTGTGACTCAAGAATTATATTTCCAGCCAATCTGTCATTGATTTATGAACCCAAGACAAAGCAATTCCTTGATGTGCAAGTGCTTAACACTATGCCATCTAGTTTGTGTTCTTTTCAGGGTAAACTATTAAACTGCCAGAAGCTCTATTACAAAATGATGAAATATGAATTAAATTATAAGGACAACATTGTAGCTGAAAATAATTGACGGGTTGAGCAATAAAGTCTGTTAACTATATTGAGATAAATTTTAACATTGGTTTCAGTATAATTAAGATTTGGTAATAGTTTTTCTTTAAAAATTGAAAATGGTTGAAGTCACACAGTTCATAATTTCTAACGAGAAACAAGTACTGAGCAGGTATAAGTGATAAGGGGAGGGCTGAGAAAGTCTTAACAATCTTCTCATTCACAAAAGGAAGTGGAAACTATTTAAATTGCTTCCAATGATAAATTGAACCATGTCCTTATAAAATTTTAAGGTAAACATCAGTAGAAACAAAAGTAAAAGTCAAGCCAGTATAGAAACGGTAGATTCAGAGGATTCAGCAAAGTTTCAGACATGAATATGGCTGCCTTGCTTCACCTCCCCACCTCCCCACAATTAATTGATCCTAATGTGTCTGCCTATCTTAGAATCTACTGTAGTTCCAAAAAAGAGCATTTATATGGGGCTTTGTTTTTTTCAAGTTGGTAAGTACCTAAAGACCCACATCAGACAGTGTCAAGGTAACAATTACAAGGTATCGGATCTTTGGAATAACCTGGCCCATAGAGGGGTATGGCTGTCTCAGGATAAGTTGAAAATTGGTCTCACTTTAGTGTTTATTGTACCTGCTTTCGAGAGGCCATGAAACAGCTGAATAGGTGGACTTCATCTTCTTGCATATGAGGCCTGACAGTATGTGCATATAAACACTACTTCTCTGTCTCTACTTTTGGAAACGCCACCAGTTAGGATCCCAGCCTATAACAATCAGACTAATTACCAATTAGTCTAGGAAGAAAAACAATCATATATCTTTAGGTGCTCAGCAACCTGAGATAATTATCAGTCAGAGCAGATAAACCACAGGCCCATTGATTTACAACTGTTAGAAGAGAAAGGCATGAACTAGCAAAGGAACTAAGTAAAACACCTTAGAAGCTGCAACTGTAGCATTCAGGTGAACACATGCACATCAACACACACATACATGGACTTGCTAGACCTAACATAATGATTTCCTGTCTGAATAATTTGTAAAAGAAGAGTGTGGATATGGCTGAAATGTGAGTAGTGACTTGGAAAAGTAAATAAATACATCTTGATTTTAAAAATCAAAGCAAAGTAATACAAAGAATTAACAAAAAGAGAGAACATAAAGAGGGCTGGATGGAATGAGATATGAGACTTGCAAGGTGGATCCGGGGAACCTAGCATAAGAGTAATCAAAGTTCCAAAAAGATGCAAAGGAACACATGGATGATAGAAATAATTAAACAAATCGTTGAAGAAGTTTCCAAAGTTGAGGAAAGAACTCAACTTGTAGACTGAAAGTGTTCAGTGTGCTCCAGGTTAGAAAAGACACAGGCATTGGCATATAATAGAGTACATTTTCTTGGGATTTTTTTTTTTTTTTTTTTTGAGATGAGTCTCAACTCTGTCACCCAGGCTGTGGTGCAGTGGTGTGATCTAAGTCACTCAGCAAGCCTCCACCGTCCTGGGTTCCAACAATTCCTCGCTGCTCGCTCCCAAGTAGCGTGGGATTACAAGTGCCCGCCACCACACCCGGCTAATTTTTGTGTTTATTTTAGTAGAGACGGGATTTTCCTATATTGGCCAGGCTGGTCTCAAACTCCTGACCTCATGATCCACCTGCCTCGGCCTCCCAAAGTGCTGGGATTGCAGGCGTGAGCCACTGCACCTGGCCTTTTTTTGGATTTAAAAAATAATGATAACATGTTACATTCTTCTGAAGAAAAAGGGACACGTTTCTGGCAAAGGTGAAAGAATCAGACTGGCATCGGATTTCTTATCTGCAACACTGTAAATTATAAGAGAACATTATTTACAGATTGCTCAGAGCCGGGAATTCAATCCAATAGTCCTATAATCAGATAAATTATTTTTCACCTACTAGGATACATACATTTGTGCCTATGCAATAATTTAAAAAAATCTCTGCACCCCAATCTAAATAAATAATTAAGAAAAGTTATTTCTAAACAACCAATACATCATAATAGATACCTTAAAATACAAGAAGTATTCAGAGCTACATGAGAAAGGAATATAAAGAAACAAATAGGTCTTTGTGGAAATAAAACAATAGTAATGATTCTAATACATATGGAAATTTAACATGATTAAATTGGCATTTCTGTTCAGAAAAAAACAACAAAATCTTTTTAAAAAAATGTGTTATTTGGCTGGGTGCAGTGGCTCACGCCTGTAATCCCAGCACTTTGGGAGGCCGAGATGGGCAGACCACAAGGTCAGGAGTTCGAGACCAGCCTGGCCAATATGGTGAAACCCCATCTCTACCAAAAATACAAAAATTAGCCAGGCATGGTAATCCCAGCTACTCGGGAGGCTGAGGCAGGAAAATGGCATGAAACCAGGAGACAGAGCTTGCAGTGAGCCGAGATCAAGCCACTATACTGCAGTCTGGGTGACAGAGCAAGACTGTCATGAAAAAAAAAAGAAAAAAAGATTGTGTTATTTAAATATTGTTAAATGGTCAGTTACTTAGAAGATAACAAAATTAAACCCTGTTTTTTACCTTGTCAAATGAAATTGTAGCTACATTAAAATATTGAAAATATCCAAATAATAAATATTTTGAAAATATCTAAGAGATTACATATAAAATCCAGAGGCTAGAGACATGTGCTTCCTAAAACCGGAAATGTAGAGACTATAAACCAAAAGAGACATTTAACTAAATAAATTTTTTTAAAATTGTTGAATGGCAAGTGATACCATCAATAAAATCATAGATAAAGACACAGATTCCAAGAAGTTATAGCACAGAAGAAAGGCAGAGAGTAGTATCTATAATATATAAAATCTCTTATAAATTTGCTAAGTAGGCATAAAATTCTATTTGAAAATTAAGCTGACAATGTGGAAAGTAATTTAAAGATGAGTAAATCAAAATGGCTGGTAAACATATAAAGTTGCCCAAGCATATCAGTAGTCCAAAAAGGCAATAAAGTATTAATAAGATATCACCTTACATCTATCAGAGAATTAAAATAACTGAGAATACTGTTCATGGTGTGTATGTGAAAAAAAAAGGCTCTCTCATATCCTATGAGTAGATAAATGGATGCGTAGAGTCTTTAAAACAATCATTCCACTTTTGTTAAACTTAAAGTACATATCTAGTTTAACATGTCCATCTCTCTTCCAGAAGGCTGTTTCTTTGAAAGAAAATAAAAATCACATAAGGATTTATGGACTTAGATGTTGTCAGTATAAAATAGGAGAAAATATGCAAATAAAATTCTAAACACAGTGAATAAATGACCATCCCTAAGGAAATGGTTCAATACATTACGTTAGAGATACAAAATAGACTAAAAGGAATTATGAAACTTAAGAAATAAATGGTCATCAATAATGGGACAAACAGACATGATGTTCGTTTTGATGTGATACTGAGAATAATCTAATATCACATACATGGTATTCTCACCCAAAATGTTTAACCAAAATTGAATCATACTAAACAAATTGAGAGATATTCTTCATTCTAATACAATTGATATGAACTCTTAAAAAGAAGTCAATGTTGGCCCAAACGCGGTGGCTCATATCTGTAATCCCAGCATTTTGGGAGGTCGAGGCAGGTGAATGGATCTCTTGAGTTCAGGAATTCAAGACTAGCCAGAGCAATATGAGGAAACCCCATCTTACCAAAAACAAAAAATTACAAAAATTAGCCTGGTGTAGGGGTGAGCCTGTAGTCCCAGCTACTTGGGAGGCTGAGGTGGTAGGATCGCTTGAGTTCAGGATGTTAAGGCTGCAGAGAGCTGTGCCACTGCACTCCAGCCTGGGCAACACAGTGAGACCCTGCCTAAAACAAACAAAGAGAAAGGCAATGTCATGAAAGACAAAGCAGATTAGACAAATATTCTATATCCAAGAAGACTATAACAGTGATAACTAAATGTAATGCAGGATGCTTGATTGAATGCTATTATAGATGGAAAACAAAGTTATAAATGGGTATAAGTGGCACAACTGAGAACATTTGCATAAGAATTATTTTAGATAGTAGTATTAATATTAAATTTATTAAGTGTGATCATTGTTTTGTGGTTACATAGAGGATTGTCTTTATTCTTAGGAGATACGTTTTTTTTTTTAACTTTTATTTTAGGTTTTGAGGTACATATGCAGGTTTTTTTGATAGGTACACTCCTGTCATGGGGGTTTATTGCACAGATGATTTTATCACCCAGGTACTAAGTCTAGTACCTGATAGTTATTTTTTCTGCTCTTCTCCCTCCTTCCATCCTCCTCCCTGAGGAAGGCCCCCATGCATGTCGTTCCCTTCTTTGTGTTCGTGAGTTCTCATCATTTAGCTCCCACTTATAAGTGAGAAAGTGCGGTATTTGGTTTTCTGTTCCTGCTTTAGTTTGCTAAGGATAATAGCCTCCAGCTTCATCCGTGTTTCCACAAAAGACATGAAGGAAATACATATTAAAATATTTAGGCCTCAAGTTTATTAGTGTTATCAACTCTCAAATGGTTTATTCTATTATTCTTGCAACTTTTCTGTGGGTTTAAAATTCTTCAAAATAAAAGAAAATTTGAGGAAATTGGAAAATTTATTTAAAATCACCTTTCACAAAACAAAACAAAACCGTCACTTTTTTTTTTTACCCAATTCTAAAACTGTGGTGAGAGTGCAGAATTGGTTTCTAGTCCTTGGGAAACTACCAGGCTGTCCCTTGGGGAAATAAAAAAATGTGACTTCGTTACACAGAGAGGAGAAATAAGAGGGAGGGGGGAGCTCAGAGCTAAGCCTCTGCCTTTTCCATCTCCACCCCAACCCCTTCTGCACCACCAGCTAGATTTCTTTTTTCTTTCCTATGCTAATAAAAGTACAATGTAAATTCCAGATACGTAAAATGACTACCTCTAAATGTATGAAACTGATCTTGAGCCAGTCAAGTCTCTGCTAGTGATTTTTGAGAAAAATCAGGGTGACCGTGCCAACGAATGAGGTAAAAGGAAAGAAAGCAACAGCAAACACTGTGTCTTACAAGTGCTTAGTTGTGTTGCTATAATAATCTTCTATAAATAATCAGTTAACAATAAATTTACTGAACTTGTACCCTATGAGAAGTGAGATAATTCATTTGGAAAGTCACCAAGTTTTCTTTGAGAAAATGGATACTACATACGTATATATTTACTGACACCTGGCACGTCTGAGATCATGTATGCCAAATTTTAGCCTGGAGGTAATTTTTACCAAGAAGTTATAAACCTCTGAAAATAGAGGTTAATAGGAAAAGCTGAAACATCCTTAATGACAAGGTTGCCATGGGAACAATATAACACTAGCATCAAATATCTGTTGCATTTAGGTCTCCATGTCTCCTTTGATAAGTTTTCCCTGAGTGAAATGAAAGCATCAGTTGACTAGCAAGGGAAGACTTTTTTTCCTATGTCATTGAATCAGGGACTCACTATGTAACTAGGTGAGCTAGTCAGATGGGAAGAAGATAGAAAAAGAAAGAACACAGATATGCCCAAACCAGTGTGAACTAGGAGGTCGCTATAACCCAGTGCATGGTGACTTAACAGTTTTAAGAAGGAACAGCAAGGCAGAGAATTCAAAAATAAACATTTGAATTATCATGGAAAAAGTAATCATGCAGTCATTTCTTTTAGAAATGGCCCAAACAACAGGCCAGGCATATTTCTAGATTTTTTAAAAATGTGTTTTTAGTAATTTTACCACAGCGGTTCACAGAGTGTGGTCCACAGTGTTCCTCCAGGTGGTCAGTAGCTTGGTCTCTTGTGGGGCTGACATTTCTCATGTGAATATGTGGTCCTTCTGTTTCTGGCAACTATTAAAAATGTACTTATTTTATGTAATCAAAACCAGCCATAATTTTAGGAGCATCTCATTCAAAACCTCATCATTCCTCTCGTCAATTCCACAAAAGGCTTCTGGGCATTGCAAGCAGAATGAGGGGAATAACTGATCTAAATTGGTTTTTATTTTTACCTGATGGGAATCAGTCATTTTAGAGTAATACTAACATATTGGCATGAGTTTTTATACCTTTATCTGCATTTCATAATCTCAAGAGACATCAGGAAAAGTGAAGGGATTCAAATTTTATGGATAATAAGACTTGAAAGAGCAAAAACCAAATCGTTCCCTTCAGACACAAAACAGTGATGGCAAGATTTTCTCTTCAAGGGCAGACACACCACACAGAGTCGAAATCTAGGGCCTAACTCACCTTTAGGGATTTCCATACTCTGGAAACTGAATAACTCTTTTATACCTCTTTTTAGTTCTTAAATAGAAAAAAAAATGGCAGTGGAGTCTTTCATCATCTATAACTGGAGGACCAATTGGTGGGTCAATTCCACCTGATAAATGTCCACTGACCAAGGAGCACTGTCATTGGCAAATTATGCTCTGCTCTGAGGAAAATGCAATCAGAATACTTGCCAGACTCAAATATGAACACGAGAGGGGAAAATATTGCATAGTGAAAAGACCATGGGCTCTGGGTTTGACTCCTGGCTATGCTCACTGGCTGTGTGTCTCTAAGCAAGCTATTGAAATTACTGACTTGCAGTTTTGTCATCTGCAGTGTGGATCAACTGATACTTAACTCACAGATACCCTGAGAATTAAGTGAAACAGAAATAGTAAGACTTCAATACAGTTTATATAAGCATGTAGTAGAATTCTATACTATATATGTATACACATAGTGATGTTGTAAGTTACTTCTCCGTAAGTTTTCACTCATATGTAGACATCTCTCCTCTGCCATAAAAACATGCCAGAAGTCACCTCTTCATATGCTGAACCCCATTTACAGCTATTCAAAACCAACCAGTGTCAACCTACCTATGCAAGAACATCCTAATGATAAAGTAAATAATAAGGTATCTCAGACTTGCGCTAAGAAAAATTGACATAGTCACATCATTAGAAATATCAGGCTTGAATATTGGGATTTGAATAATTCAAATATAGTAGTAAACACAGCAAAGCTTTCTTTTTCAGCCAGACAAGAATAAACCTTTATATATTTAGAAACATAATCCATAGCTAATGAGCCCAATAGTTTAGAATCTGTTAAGCAGGTTTCTCTAAGAAGGAGATAGTAATATAAATAAATATACTAAACAATTGTCATTAGGGAATGCCAGTTATAACAAATCATACCGCATAGGCCCATTCCAACATTTGTATTGAAGTGAAATCATGTTAAGTGAACATCAGGTTGGGTTTTCATAGAAATGCAAGTTACAAAACAATTCACTTGAGAAGACAGTGAAGGTGGTTCTAGCTATAATCCATAGAGCTAGTATGGGAGACCATGGGCAGACAGCATCTGCAGATGAGACTTGATTCACCTACTCATCTAGGAGGGTGATTTTTTTTTTTTTTTTTTTTTGAGATGGAGCCTTACTCTGTTGCCCAGACTGGGGTGCAGTGGCATGATCTTGGTTCACTGCAACCTCTACCTAGGAGAGTGATTTTTAAATGATGTTTATGATCAGCCTCAGGAACAAGACTAATAAACCAGTATAGAGAGAAGGGATATTTTTCATGACCACCGGCAGGGCCATGATGGGCACAATAGATTATATCATTTAAATTAATATAGACTTTTGGTGGCAGAAGCTGCAGTTGTCCATCAAAATCTATTCTTTCATCTTCTTATAATAATGTTACTAGACTTTCCAGCCTCCCTCCAGGTAACTCGCTTCCTGCAGGTGAAACCTGAGTGAAAGTAACACGTGGCATTTCTAAGTCTGGGCCTTAAGATACTGGTTGCACACACCTTTATGCTTTTTTCCTCTTTTCACAAGCTTCACAAGACTCAACTTGAACTATGTAAGTGAGAACAATATTCTAAGTGGTGGTAGAGCAACAGCATGAAAGAAACCTCGATGTCTGCATGAACATGTGCTCCTGACCTTCCCCTCTAACCCTGATTACCTAAGTTTTACTGTGAGAGAAAGGATTAATTTCTATTTTCTATAAGCAACCATATTTTTGATATCTTTTGCACAACATCTTAGTCTTACCTTAACATTCCTTCCAGTGGTAATGTTTTTAATTCATAGCACCACTGCAATTTGCTTATCTCCATTTTTGTTGTTGTTATTGTTTTGAGACAAGGTTTTTCTCTGTCACCCAGGCTGGAGTGCAATGGCATGTCCATGGCTCATTGCAGCCTCAACTTCTGGGGTTCAAGTGATTCTCCCATCTTAGCTTCCCAAGTAGCTGAGACCCTCCCATCACAGGCTCCCCACAGACACATGCCTCCACATCCAGGTAATTATTTTTTTAATTTTTTGTAGAGATGGGGCTCTCGCTCTATTACCCAGGCTGGTCTCAAACTCGTGGGCTCAAGTGATTCTCCCGCTTCGGCCTTCCGAAGTGCTGGGATTACAGGTGTGAACCACTGCACCTGGACACTTATTTCTGGTTTTGATAGGATATGGGCACCTCTATAGGTAGTGCAAAAATAGGAAAAGCATTACTTTGGGAAGCCCATTTTAGTGACTGCACTTCTGCCTTCTGTAACTGGAAAATAATGTGCCTCAAATCAAGTGGTATTTCTGAATGAATGTCTGGTATGATGGAATCAAGAGCATGTGTGCATGACATTGAGTGGCTGGTATTGTTTACATCTTGGAAGACAGGAAGAGTTCACCATGAGCTTGACAAATTAGGGAAATTGGCAGAAATAACTAGGGGAAAATAAAATAAAGCAAGGGTAAGATATGACATTCAGAAGCCAGAAGCAAAAGGCAGAGATTAAAGATAGGTTCTGTCTGCTTCAGCGTGACTACAACAGAAAGTCTGGAGGGATTGCAAACCTAAGATGAATACCGGTCAGCAAAACAGTGCTGTTATTTAAAAGCCTAACATGGTAATATATTAACATAAATATGACATGCCAAGCCCGGGAAGTAAGATTTCCTCTCTACGGCACTGGTGAAGACCTTATTAATGGATAGTGTCTAGTTTTGTTCTCAACACTTTAGGGGAATGTGGCAAACTGGAGAGAGTCCAACAAAGAGCAACAAAAATGATAAAAGGGTAAGAAAATAAAGGCTGAGAGGAAAGGTTAATAACTAGGATTGTTTAGCCTGAAGGAGTGAGAAGGCTGGAGGGTGACTTAAAATCTGTTTAAATACATGCCTGGCCATTGATAATGAGCATGCTGACTAGCTGTGCCTCATGGACTTAATGAGAGAGTGAGGAAGGCAGATTTATGCTACAGCCTTAGATTTCTGTTTGTTATACAGAAACATTTTTTGGGGGGAGAAAAAAATGTTTTACACAGAAGCACCATATGAAGAGAATTGATGCAATTACTTTTCTTCAAGGTGTCTAAGACAGCAACACAATGAGCATTTACCTGGCCTTAGAGTCAGGGAGCTGAGTCAGCCACATAGTTTAGTTAGCCACTTTTACTTTCAGAAGGGATAAATGAAAAAAGGTTTAATGGATATAGTTTATAAGGCTGCTGCCACAGGGGAAATCCATTTTATAGTCATTAAACTCATTCTTCTTGGATCTCCACTTTCAACTCCAGTTTTGTATTTGTGATTCGGGTAGAAAAGAAAACAGAGGAGGGTAATTTGGATTTTAATCTCTGCTCTCTCTTTTGCCCTGGGTGAGACAGGAATCTCTAATAGCGCCAACGTTCAACGAAAATATTGGTTTTTGCCCTGAGGCCAGTTCTACTCTAGAGCAGCAGATCTCAAAATGTGGTCCACAAAACCCCTGGGTGTAGCTGAGACATTTGCAGGAGTCTGCAAGGTCAAATCTATTTTTATATAAACACTAACATTTTTTTCTGTGGTTTCCACTGTAATAATTCTTGCACTGATGAAGTAAAAGCAACAGAGTATAAAATTGCTGGTGTCTTATTAGGAATTAAGGCAGTAGCATCAAATCATAATAGTCATCATACTCTTCACAGATAGGTTCTTGCTGAAAAAAAAAAAAAGTGGTTATTTCACCAAAAAATGTTGTTGAAGCAGCAGTAAGAATTACCGATTTCCTTAAGTCTCTACCTCTTATTATACTTCCTTTTAATTTTTTTTTGTGGGCAAAATGGGAAGTATGAAAAAGAAATTCTGCTGCACAAGGAAGCATGATGATTGACTCAGGGAAAAGCACGTGGATGATGGAGTCGTGACCTGAACTAGCTGCAGTTTCCATGGAACATCATTTTTACTTAAAAGAATGATTGGCTGACAAACTTGGCTACTTGACAGATGTTTTCTCAGAGATGAACTAGGTAAACTTGTCATGTCAAGGAAATAATACACTATCTGTTGACAATGATAAAATCTGAGCTTTCAAGGAAAAATTAGAATTTGGGAAGAATGGGATTTTGGACAGTTTCCCAATACTTAAATATTTTTCTAATGACACGGCTGGGGACACTCATAAATGTAATTTTTTTTTATTGTGTAAAGAAAGGTGTCAAGATTTGGAAAATCTGTATTACTCAATGAATCAATATTTTAAACATCACAAATTTATGATGTTACAAAATTATACATGGGTAAAAGGCACATTCAAAATGCAAGTTAGTCAAAAGTTTTTCATATTAGAGTTGGAAAAGTTCACCATACGGTTTCAAATTGCACATTGACACTAACTGTAAGACACTAACATGTGACAAATTATGGTAAATCTCAAAGAAGAATATAAACAATTATCTGAAAAGGCTATTAAAATATATCTTCCTTTTCCAACAACATGTCAGCATGAGGCCAGATTTTCTTTATGTAGTTCAAAACAATATATTGCAAGAGATTAAATGCAAAAGTAGAAATTGCTGCTTTTCAAAAACTTGTTTTCATTCTGGAAAAAAATTTAATAAAATATGTTGCTTATATTCCCATGTTACAGTTTTCATTGCAATTTATATAAATATTTTTTTAAATTCTCAATTTTCAGCTCCAATATAGTAAATATTGACAGATATAACTCACATAACCAAAGCTCTTTGGACTCATTAATAAATTTTTAGCATAAGGAATACCTGAGACCAAAAAGCTTGAGAACTGCTGACTCAGACATTTACTTTATGTCTCATGGTTCTCTAAGTTATATTATTGGACTATTACTCTCAAGTAGTTTTTTGTTGAGCTAGTATCTTTCCTGTATAACTATTTATTGGTAATAGGAGTTATGTTAACTGCTTGGATCATTTTTTCACTGACACTTGATGGCATAGGCACTAACTGTACCGTAGCTCCTGGATAAGCAGGTACTTGGCAAATGCAAAGGTAGTCATCTTACCAGGTGTGTACAGATACAGAATGTCCAGACAGAAAATAAATGTAAACTCATTTACTGGATGCTCTACTTATCCATGATACTCAGCTGACTGCAGCCATCCTCTTTTAAGCACTATGGGATTCCAAGGCATGCCACATTCCTGTGAGCCTATCACCCCATCATGGAGTTTCTGAAGTTGCATAGCAGTCTCAGTATGACCCACATGTTATCCACAGGCAAACTTAGCAAAGCCAACTATTTCACAAATGGAGAGGATCAAATTCCCTAGTTATTTACAGATCCTCCAGGTTATACTAGGTGCCGTATAAAACCAGATTGGATTTTGTTCCACAGTTGACCAAATTTCTACGTTTCTTTTCTATTGTATCTGTAGAAATTTGCTGAGTTAATATAAGACTGGCATCTGGATGAAGATGACTTCAAAATATTTGGGGGCCTGATTTTGAACTTTGAGCTTAGGCAGAGAGTTCTTTGTTTTAATTATTCAATGAAAATGTCTTTCCAATTATTTTCCAATATTTGATAATAGTAGTTGTAGTAGGACAGTTTTCCTAGGAAACAGATTCTGAGATGGAAAGTTGCATGCAAATGCTTTATTTCTAGGAACAATATCCCTTACAGTAAACAAGACAGGATTGATCAGAGGGAAAAATTACAAGAGAGGCCTCAACCAATTGCACAAGGATCTCTGGAGCTGGGATGACCCTTTAGAATTGCTTTGAACTGAGAAAAGAGGTTCAGGCCACCAAATCCTGAATTTATCAGTAACTGAATTTAGGTTACCTCTGTCTGGGAAAGAGACCGTAAACTTTTGTGAGGCCAGAGAGGGACTCAGCCATAGGGTCAGTAAGTAACATCCCTGGCATCAAGAGAATGAGTGCTTTAGTCGTGAAGGAGCTGAGTGACATACACAGGTACAATGGACATTATGTATTCTGCTTCATTTTCCATTACAAGAAAATTAAATGGTCTAACCGAAAACTATATTTCCTTAGAATGTTTTCCATGGAATGTAATATTGGTTTTTATTTACTCTAGCAGTAAGAAAAAATATATTAAAACAAAGAAGAAATTTTAAAAAAGGTCCCCTAGAAAACAACTCTGAAATTGAAGCAAAGACCAACTTGACCCATTGATTCGAGGATGCTAAAATGGGAAATCATTTACTTTTTGAGATTGGCTAGATAACGTTCAAATTTTAGCTCCCCAAATTTCTACTGATACTATGACGTTATTAAGATTCAACAAACCAGATTGACTGACTCATTTTTTAATATTTTTTCAGGACCTGTAATCAAGGGCCACTATTATGGAAAAAGACAACATATAAAGAATAGAAAGTTAGAACTAGAGGAGACTATCTACCTCAGCCTCCTTATTTTACAGATAAGAGTTATTTATTGAGTGTACTTATTATTTCCAATGTTGAGTTATTCAATTACATATATCCTTTCTTTTCCTCACACTTCTGCAAGATGGTTATTATGTTCATTTTACAAATGAGAAAACAGAAACTCACAGAGCTCAGGATATATTCCCAGGTCACAAAGCCAAAAAAAGCCAAGCTGGAATCAATAGCCAGGTCTGTGTGATCTGACCCTTTAACCTACACTTAAAATTGAAGTGTACTACTTAGGCAGATAACCCTAAGGTGTTATCTCAGGAAGAGTGCTGTTATCCCATCTCTAAATTAAGAGCATAAATGTACCAGCAACTTGACTTTGCCATCTGATTGGATGCTTTTGTGGGTCATTGAATGACTTTTGAATTATAGATTCAGGTATACTTATAATTGCAAATGTCCTCTTACCTCTCTTATCTAAAGTGCTGTCATAAGTCATAGCCAAATAAAAAGTTTGCTCTAGAGTAAGAGTAATCTTGGTGGGTCTAACGCTTCTTTTGGCACCAAACATTTTAAAGAACCCAGGAAACCCTGACAAAACAAATTTGCTTGCTTTTTTCTATTTGTTTGCTTCGCCTTTCTGTAGTCACTGTAATTGTTTTATTTTCACTAAACCCATTGCTGTGACTGTATAACGTGATTGTTTCCTCTTTCTTGCTCATTTATGCCTGTTTTGCTGCGACTTTAAAAAAAATATTGAATTCAATTATATAAACAGAAAAAGATATTGTATACACATTTTAATTGAAACATATTCTAAAGTGTATTATACACACAGAAGGGCACATATACCACACATGTACAGTTTTAGGAATTTAATTTTCACAACTGGAACATATCTGTGTACCCAGACTTTGTGTTATTTTTCATGAGATGTCTTCTGTATCAGCAGTATTTGGCTTAGACGGGCAAAGGTCACATAATGTGATTTGTCTTGTCTTCTTCCCCTACTTTCCACCTCTGGGTAGAAGTATATGGCCAATAACCTCAGGTCTTATAAAGAGATGAGCAAAGAGTCCTCTTTGACTTTGTAAAGGTGGGAAAAGTTAAGAATAAAAAGGTAAATTGGGACTGATGGAAGAACTTCAAAATTCCAGGGTGCAAATATATTGTCAGGGAAAAGATTTAAAAGAGAAAGAGTTGGGAGAAAATTGTGTTAATCTGTTTTGGTAGTACTCGAAGAAGTAATTTTGGAAAGAATAAAAATGTGAGAGATACTGCAGAAATTGAAGCAATACAACATGTCAACTACTGGCCATGAAGTGCAGAGAAGAGTAAGGAGGCAAGTACTGCTCTGAAGTTTTAATATTGGGTATCGAGGAAAATATGAGTACCACTGAAATGAAATGTGAGCTGGAGGAGGGTGGTACTGGAGAGAATGCAGGGGAAAATTTTAAGGCAGTGCAGTGTCAGAAATGTCCATTGCTTTACAAAGAACAAAAACAGGGAGGGCTGGAAAACCGTCATTGGATTTAGTTACCGGAGCAGAAAGCAGATCCCAAGGAGTGAGTAGGTGGTAAGAAAGTGGAAACAATAAATGTGAACTACCCTTTCCTTTCAACAAATTTTACAAGAAAAAAAAAAAAAGAGAGAGAGAGAGAGAGAGACAAAATCATAAAACCAGGTAGTGCTTGGATAAAGGAAAAACTTGTTATGAGGATATGTAGAAAAAGGATGTGATAAAGCCTTAGCAAAAAAGAGGGAAGGCACTAGTGAAAGGCACAAGTGAAAGGCTTAACATGAGAGAGGAGGGCACTTTCTATGAGATCACAGGGAAAGTTCAGCTTTTACGTAGAAGAAAAAGGGAGAAATCAAGCATTGGCCTTTCTTTCTCTATGGACTGGGAGATCATATCACATAAGAAATTGATGGTAGGAAGAAATCTTGGAATTGACACTATGGGGGGATACAAAAGGCTGTAAATCAGCAATGAGAACAAGTACTATCAAGCAGGAAGGAGGGCCCAGCTGATTTTAGGCAGCTCAGAACTGTAGTGGAACCAGTCAACCTGGCTTTGTGACTTTCATCAGCAATGTTTGGCAGCTTGGGACTGTGGGCTGAGAAGGCAGATGATGTTATTTACCCATTCTTGTGGATTGGAATGGCAGCTCTGGGGAAAGAGAGTGTGAAAATCTAATAAAGTGGCTGACCCTAGTGTCAAGGCTGGTTAGGCAAGCAAATGAGGCCAGAAGAGGGGCTGATGAACTGAGACAATAGTGAACTACCAAGGGATGGGGAGGGGGTAAAGAGACCGAGAAACAGATTTCATTAGAAGTGAGCAGATGAGAGACTTCTAATGATAGGAGTTTGTACTCAGAGTTTATTGTAGCTTCAATTCAGATCATTTTAGAAGATAAACAAAATGGACAAAAATGATAATACTAAGGTCTGACGATTTGAGATGGGGGTGGTTTTACCAAAGTTTGTTGTTGTTTGTTTGTTTTAAAGCCAATATTGTATAAACCTGTACAAAGACAATCACAAGAATGTTATATCTAATAAGTCTGACAATTACCGTCTGCACCAATCTTCAAATTTATAAATGAGTTTTACAAGTTGTGAGTCCACTTTCATAAACAAGAATTCCCGTAATCCTGCAACAAACTATGTCACTTTCCTTTTGAAAATATTAAAACTGTAGGTCAGAAAAGATTAATGATTTATCTGAGGTCACAAAGAGAGTGTATTGGTCCATTTACATGCTGCTATAAAGACTGGGTAATTTACAAAAGAAAGAGATTAATTGACTCACAGTTCAGCATGGCTGGGGAGGTCTCAGGAAACCTACAGTCATGGTGGAAGGTGAGGGGGGAGCAAGGCATCTTCTTCACAAGGCAGCAGGAAGGAGAAGTGCTGAGCAATGCAGAAAGAGTCCCTTACAAAACCATCAGATCTTGTGAGAACTCACTATCATAAGAACAGCATGGATGAAACTGCACTGCCACCATGATTCAGTTACCTCCACCTGATCTCTCCCTTGACACAAGGGAATTATGGGGATTACCATTCAAGGTGACATTTGGGTGGGGACACAGAGCCAAACCATATCAGAGAGTAAAAGCAAAGGCAGAAGGGGAAACCCTGGCCAAGACATCTGACTCCAAGGCCAGAATTTCTTTAAGTTTGTTTTCCTGTATCAAAGTTAGGGTTGTGTTATCTGCCTTTGCTTTATAATGCTTTAGTAGTTTCTTTAATGCTCAGAACCTGTAGACATGAGCTAATTTACACAGCTGGATTTTCCTAGTTCAAAATGAATACGTGTTCAATTATACTCTCAAATTTTGTAAATATCACTGTTAGTTTGTACTTGATAAACGGAAGCAGCATTCATTTTCAGGCATGATTATTTGAGTACATAAAGTTCACCATAAAATTACTTGAAGGCACAGAAAATAAGAATCGAAAGATATTTACGTATTATGTTATTGACCGGACTGACGTTAATATAGTAGACACAATATAGATACCACTCTTTTTTTTTTTTTTTTTTCTCATTTAGGGGCAGGGCAAGAATGCATGGCAAGAAGAAATCTGTGTATCTCCACCTGTCAGTGTGGTAGCAGATTATAGAAGAGAGTGAAAATTTGTACCTGTTTTATGCTGGAATATAAGTTTTCTTTTGACCACTCAGTTTGAGCTGCCTGTCCACAAAATGGAGGGTCAATCTGGAGATAGTAATGGACATGATAGGCTGATGGTGAGAGATACATTGTCTTGATGTTCTGTGGTTCACGTCTTGAGTGTTCTGACTTTATTCACTAGCTTTTTTTTTTTGTTTTAGAGGACATTGCATTTAAACTATGCTCAACTGCCTTTTTATATCAATAACCACAAAACTGGAGACAATTGCTATCCTATTGTGGGCACCAATTGATTGTCACATATCACAGTGATAATATATGACACTAATGGTTGACCATTTTAAAAGAGTGATTTAGAACAAACAACTTTCCAAATGTCATCATAACCTGGGCATACAGAAAGGTTCAGAGGGTAAAAAGCAGAAAATGTTGGTAATATGTAGAATTTCCTGGGTCATGGTGATATCTGATAAATTATCCTGAATAATGAGAATATTAACACTAGCTCTTTCTTTTGCTCCCTCTTACATATCACTCTAGCTAATATTTCTTCCTTTCTGCTGCATAGTGAAAAAATTGCTTTGCTAAACATCATATTTCAATGTTGCCAGCTTTTCATTTGGTGAATTTGTCAATAGCACAGATCAAGAACAAGAACAGTCAAATTACTGTTAATTAAATCTCAGAGGGACATCTTTAAGTTCTTGGTGTTGTACTTCCACTGTTGACAGCTTTTATTATCTAAAACATTTAATATTATAAAGGTACGTAGAGCCTAGAGGAATTAATACAAATAAAATGTGATGAAGGACCACAGGAAACACAGAAATACATATATATGAATGTGAGGCATGAGACAGGGGAGAGTCAAATAAAATGTAAAGAGTGACTGGTAACCATGTGAGCCAAAGTAGTAACTAACCAGATATGACTTGATGATGCATTTTATGTAAAATTGAATGTCTAGTATTCATCAGCAGTTTAGGAAACCTTATATACTTTAAGACACTTGTCATTATTATTTATTCACACTCATGGAAGTAAAGAGTGGTAAATTTGCTCTTCAGTGAACTTTCAATTTCTTCTCTTGAATTAACTTTCATATTCCATTGAGTTTTCTGTGTTTGCCTGAGTGAGAAAATCTGAAGTGGACAAATTACTCCCACTGAATTGGAATAAGTAAAAGACACATCAAACTTAATTGGGAATTGGTCTCACTTCTCTGGGCCTCCCTTATTGATAGAGAACATTGGACTTGTTAATCTCTGCCCTTCTAACATCAAAGCTCGTTGACATTTTATTCCAATCCTCCTCATTCAATCCACGTGACAATGTGAATGAGCAATTTCTTAAAAGCCAAGATGTAGAGGGTTTCGACATCAGCAGTTTGGTCTATTTGGGGTACCTGCCTGGATGAAACCATCAAAATTGTCCTGATTTAAATTTATTTTTAAATAAATTGAAGCTCTGTTCAATGGTAATAGTCTTTGAAGCTCTCAAAATACATCTGTTTTATAGTTTCTGGGTTCATCTGCCTCATCTGTAAAGTTGGAGTTTTGTGTTAGACGATATCCAAATCTCCTTCTAGTTCTACAATGTCCATGAGCCTTGAAAACAGTTCTTTCTTCTTTTTAAATGATGATTTCAATCACACTCAATTTTGTGCTTTTCCTCCCTTTAAACGAGAGAATTACGTGAGTTAAGATTTAGAGTTTTGTAACATACTTTTAGTCAACCATCAACTTATTTTTGATTGCTTAATTGTGTCATGATAGATACCAAACAACTGAATCTTTTCATGCTGCTTTTCTGCTGGATATTTTGATAACCTGTAATTAGTTTTAGAACCAATGTAAACAGTAAAAACTGGGAAAAAAAGTAAAATTAGTTAAATAATAATATATATCACGGTAGGTTTTAATGAAGTCTCTTTTCAATTTAAAGCTAAAGAAAACAATTTTGAAAAATAAACATTTGAGAAAATAACTACTGTGTGGTCATGTGTTTATATTATATTAATAACGAAGCATGTATAATCTCAGTATTAGTTTATGGGTCTATCTGCTTAATGACACATATGAGATGATAGTTAAATGGCAGCTTTCAATTGTGTTTTCTTTCATC
>NW_016807417.1:295024-335808 GCF_001698545.2 Rhinopithecus bieti | reverse complement strand
GTGTTTTCTTTCATCGGCATTGCTTTAGGGTGCTTGTCTTTTTTAACAATTCTGATGCTCACAATAATTAAAGTTAGGAGCGAAGTCTCCTGGAAAGGGTGAGTACCAATGGAAAAAAAGATAATATTTTCTAAGAATTTCTGGGAAGTACTATGCTAATTAGGAAATTCATTTAACAATATAGTGATAGAGTGAAGCTAATGCTATACATCACATTGAAGAAAAAACTGAAATTAATATTATTATTTAAATAACGTATTCAGCCTAAGTGAACATTCTGGAAAATTTTAAGGTGTTTATTGATTCTTAAATTTTAAGAATTAGACAAAATTTGAATTTAAAAAAATGTTTTTTTCAAAGATTTTGCATTACTGCTTAGTTTATATTAACTTCTTTAAGTTTGTAATCGAGTATTTCTAAGTGCATAGCTATTGGTATACTATACATTTTTCTTCTTCTTTTAGTTTGTTAAGGTGTACTTTAAGTTCAAGTACTATGATTTAGGTTTTTAAAGACAGCAGTTAAATCATAGTTACAATTAAAATTTCCAAACGGTTTTACTATAGCCTTAGAGTGGTAGGTTAGTATGTATGTACTTTTTCTGAGAAATTGTAGCTAAACTCATTAAACACTTGCACACAGGTATTCATTTTTACACAGTAATACATACATATATGACATATATACACACATACATTGTACTTGAGTTTTTAGGACTTATTTTATGTATTTGGAAACTACAAAATATACTAAAAACACCTATTTATGACTATAAAGAATGTACTTTAATAAGTACTAATATAATATTAAAATGCTGTAAAATAGGTCGGGCATGCAATCACAGCTATAACGCTATAAAATAGGCTTACGCTGGTAATCCCAGCACTTTGGGAGGCTGAGGCAAGTGAATCACTTCAGTTCGGAGTTTGAGACCAGACTGGCCAACATGGCAAAACCCCGTCTCTGCTAAAAATAGATGCCTGTAATCCCAGCTACTCAGGAGGCTGAGGCAGGAGAATCACTTGGGCCCAGGAGGCGGAGTTTGCAGTGAGCTGAGATTACGCCACTGCACTCCAGCCTAGGGGACAGGATGAAACTCTGTCTCAAAAAAAAAAACAAAACAAAACTATAAAATGTTAAGGCATGTACATGTTTCATATATATGCTTTAGTAATCAGTCTGGAAATATATATACTTACTTATAACACAGTAAATGTCAATTTTCAGATTTTTTTAACTTTGCTATATTTGTTATCTTAAACTGAATGACATTTCAACATAGTTCACTGCACTGAAAATATAAACTAGTTGGTGCCGTGGTGCCATCAGTTTCAATTTAGCAATTATGATGTTGCTTCAGCTAGCAGCAAACTTCCAATGGTCAAAGCATCAATTTTGTCCTTTTAATTTATTAAAATGAAATGCTCTGAAAAGACGTTAAATGAAGATGAGCCCTGGGGTACATATTCAGCACTTTGTGGAGTCTTATAAACAACATATGAGGTAGTCAATGATTTTTACTTAACAATATTTCATTTTTGTATGATTGCTAATAACTGAGTATTTACTTCGATATCATTATGTAGTGGTAGATGGTGTACCTGTGTATGATACAAAAAGCTCTAAATATGAGAAACTTCTGAAAATTTGACTTATCTCAATTTCACATTCTTTTGTGTTCAGTTTGTGGTGCCTGGTTTCTGTGTGAAATGATTTCTAAGCTTTCAAATGAAAGCAGTTAAGAAACAAAATATTTACACCCTTCTAACTTGTGCTTCCTGTATAGCTAGATACAATACAGATGCTAAGTCACTGGTCTGAAAGAGCTTCCACAAATCTATAATAAAATAATTAAATTAGTGAGCTGTGTTTAGATCAGAGACCCTTGGTTGCCAGCTCCTAAGAACTCAGGGAATTCAGAACCACAGAAGGATCATTTGGACTCCATTTGGCAGAGACGTCAGAAACTCACTGCTCTTGGGAACATCCTTTTCCAATAACATTTATAGCTCTAGATGGAAGCGAAAAGCACCATATGTTAAGAGTTTCCTGCAAAGCTTCCTGGTAAGAGAGGAAATAAATTCAACTTGTCACATCTGCTCGTGGGCCAGTCAAGTAGGATTTTATCACAGCCTTAAGTGGTTTACAAAACCGTCCTGTTATCGACTGAAGGGCTTTGCATTTTAGGTCTCCTTATACTGATATTCATAACCTAAATCATTAAACTATTTTTCTTCTTTGGACTTTAGCAGCATGCATCATCATTTGCTTTTAAGCAAGAAGAATTATTGAAAGCAATTTGACTAAAAATCACATTCCCATAGCATAGTCTCCATAGCCCTCCATGGCTTAACTGCTAGAATGCCTACGGGTCTCAATCCTACCTCAGTTTTGACCCGTGGGTCCTTATATTTTGCATAATTTAAGATGGGAACTGCATTTAATCAGGCTAAATTGATTATCCACCATTCCAAAAAGTCCCAATTGGCTTAAACCATGGCAAAGACCCATAGGGTCAGAAAAGATTTTTCTGCCAGAGGTATAGGTAATCATAGGAAAGATGTTAAAACTTGCATTGTGAGCCGCAAGTTTTCCCCTAAAGTGATCCATCTTTTTACCCTCACGCTTAAAAAACAATGTTAGAGTCACTATGGGCATTTCAGTTCTCTATCATAAGCAAAATCCTTTTCAGTTTCCAAGTCTACTGAAGATGTAGTGCTGTATGTAAGCACTACCTTTTCCTAATTAAGCACAAGTTAAATTGATAGCAGTTGTTCCAAACTAAAAATAAGTTCTCAGTTTGCCAGTTCTCAATTTTACATTCATGTTTTGCAATGAGGGAATAATCAAACCTACTAATTAATGTTTAAAATCATTGTAAAAGTTAAAGATGATTTATGTTAAAGTAACAATTGCAATCTTTGGATACGCCTAATTCTTTAAGTAATTATTATATAGTAGGGGAATGTAACAGAATTTCAGAGTGCTGTACTATGATAAAATTTTCAGCATTTGTTTATATGTTTACATATACATATCACTCCTACAGGTGAATTATAAAGACATATACGGATTTAAATAAATCAGAATGAAGGAAAATTATTGAGAATATTAAGAGAAAAAAATTGACATACCAACCTTATAAATTTTTTAAAAAATAGACTGTGGAATATACTATGGGTTTTCTAGTAGCCAAAACAGAACAATTGAATGATTCTCATTATTTTCATTGCTAGAAAACATTATCAAAAAGATTTTGCCACCACTGAGGTCTAAGAGAATCCTCATGGAATGCTGAATGATGGAGTCAACTACATGTCAATATCATTTCCACCTCTCACCTCCAAAAGCATAAAGGCGTTGGCATGCTTCATGGAGATATTTCCTGCACTATCATTCAGTGTAACTTTGAACTTAAAGTGCACTTTAATACTAATAATAATTAAAAAAAAACACAAACAAAAACAATTCTACCAGTGTTGCTGCATTGCACAATTCCGAGGGCACTGTTCATACAGGTAGTACTGAAACAGGAAGTAAAAACATCAATTGTAATAGAAGAAAGATGCTAGTTTCATAAATATGGCAACAAGGAATACAAAATCTGTGATAAACCCTTTCCACAATAACCACGGTACTTTCTACTACCAGTCTTTGACACAAATATTTATTATAAAAGAGAGTCAGAATGGTAATTATGTACCTATGCTTGCTATGCCCCTTATGGATCAGCCTGAAACTGCCCCCTTCTTGATCTGGTTTTCCCTTCAGTATTTAGTAATAGAACCTACAAATTTTATTTCCCATCGTCTTTTACAGCTAAGTTTGGCCTTTCAGATCAAGATGATGGATGCAGAAGTGACACATGCCACTTTTCAATTATCTCTTTAAATGTACTTGCCATGAACTCTTTCTTCCCCCCTCTTCCTGCTGGTTAAGAAATAGTGATTCCTGGAAAAACTTTGGAAGTCATGTTTTGAGAATAGTAGAGTTGTCTCACCAATCATGCTTTTCTCACCTCTGAACTGTTATGTGAGAGAGAAATAACACCTATTTTGTTTAACAACCTGTCTTTTGTGTATGTATTTTAAAATAAACCTCTTAATCTAACATCAATGTTATCATCATCTGTGTTTACATTCCCACAGCTTTGGACTAGAGAATAGTAAAGAAAAAAAAATGGAAATAGAGAGAGAAACAGAGGGAAGAAGGAAGAGAAGGAGGGAAGAAAGAAGGAAAAGGAAAAGGATGTTTCTATTTTAATCAGATGGCCAGAGAATCACTCAATCATCCCACGAGTCTGAATGTTTCACTAATAGCAATAATAGAATATTAGAATAACATTACATTTGGTCCAGCTTTACCAGCATTCAAATTTTGATCCCAACCATTCCCTGCTTTGTGACCTTAGACCAGAGACTACAACTTTTCTGCCATAGTGTGATTTTGAAACTTTTTAAAAAGCTAATTACTTACTGTATGCTGGGTCCTAGTCTAAGTGCTTTACATGTATTATTTAATTTAATCTTTTTTGCAATGCTATACATGAGAAATGAATACTGTCCTTATCTTATAGCTGAAAAAATGGAGGCAAGGAAAGTTAAAACAACTTGCCCAAAGTCTGAAACTGGTAGATGGTGGAGCAGGCTTTTGGCATTAATTTCCTTGGTGTTTAAGAGTGCCTTTCTAAATGTGATAATCTTTAAAATACTTAGTGCCATCCTTGGCTGTGATTATGTCTGTATAATTCTTGTTTAATAGCATTTTCTGTTATAAAAGTTGTACTTATAAATCATAATTATATTAGAAAATGCACAATAGCACAAAAAGCAAATAAAAGTCATTCACTCTGCCTTCACGCATAATCATTGCCAACATATGCACATAGACTTATCTCTTAGTATCAGAGTGTTCTTTATTGCTTCTATCACTTCCCCACATGTAGCCCAAGTGTCAGCCTTTATGCCCACCCCTGACCGATCTCACCTGCTCTGATTTGTAACATGTGGCATGAGGAAGGATATTTCTTGTTGCTGAGTTGGTCTAAGTACTTGTTCTTCAGCATCATATACTTCTTTAGCTATTTCAGCTTTACAGTAGTCTTGCTTCTCAATTGAGGCTGTCTCCATTGGAACTCTGGGACCCAGTCTCTCTAGAATATTGCTCCCATCCTCAAACATGGTGACTGGTAGGGGGATATAAGGCAGGTTACACTTTTCTTTACTTTTTGTCCATTTACTTTTCATAGCGTCTTAACTCAAGTCTCTGTCTGCATATTTGACTTTTTAATGTGCTTGGGTAACTAATGGAATCACAATAAAAGGAAGAACACTGTAAGCATGTTTATTCAATTTGATTTTCTCATAATTTAAGAGAAAGGCAACCAAGAAGTTAATCTCATTCTAGGCTTCCTGGGAACTCTACAGTTTCTGGTCTTCCTCTCCGAAACTCAGGCCTCTGTGTGGAAATGTAAAGGCAAAATGGGGATATTATCACTACTTTACTTATGGAATATTGTATGTATTAAATAAGATGTATACACTTAGTGTCTGATATACAGTGGGTGCTAAGTAAATGCTATTAATATTGTTGCTATTGAGGAGGCAGACTGTAAGTAAACTAGCTTCCTGAATTATGCAGTCACCTCTTTAACACTGGAAAAATCACTTCACATTATTAGACAGAATAATATGGGATACATTTGTCAATATCTGCTTCACTTTTTAACGTGTGGCCAAGCAGCCTTCTGGGAATAAGAAACATGACACTGTCAAGTACCTGCTAAGCATACTTAAGCTACAAAAGACTCAGCTAAAGTTTTTGGATTTGGGCTATGATAGCTAACTTCTTTGAAAACTTGCTTATTTTAATCTCTGTCTTGGGAGAGGGCAGGGTCGAACCTAGTTTTATTCTTCCACTTAGACACATAGCATAAACATTTCTCATAATATTAAATAGAAACTATACCTCTCTATAGTTTTCTATGATAGTTTGCAAAATGATCCACTTGTATCCCAAACACACTTCATGCAAACTAACAGTAGGCAATGATTATTTACGTAGACTCACTACAAAGTTTAGAGAACAAGTATATTTGAGGTAGAATAGATGTGTGTCCACAATTGGTTCCTTCCAGTGGGTTCTTGGTCTCACTGACTTCAAGAATGAAGCTGCGGACCCTCGCAGTGAGTGTTACAGTTCTTAAAGATGGTGTGTCTGGAGTTTGTTCCTTCAGATGTTCAGATGTGTCTGGAGTTTCTTCCTTCTGGTGGGTTTGTGGTCTTGCTGACTTCAGGAGTGAAGCTGCAGACCTTTGTAGTGGGTGTTACAGTTCTTAAAGGTGGTGGGTCCAGAGTTGTTTGTTCCTCCCGGTGGGTTCATGGTCTTGCTGACTTCAGGAATGAAGCCGCAGACTCCTGCAGTGTGTTACAGCTCATAAAGGTAGTGTGGACCCAAAGACTCAGCAGCAGCAAGATTTACTACGAAGAACAAAAGAACAAAGCTTCCACGGGGTGGAAGGGGACCCTAGCAGGTTGCTCCTGCAGGGTCGGTGGCCAGTTTTTATTCCCTTATTTGGCCCTGCCCACATCCTGCTGATTGGTCCATTTTACAGAGTGCTGAATGGTCCATTTTTACAGCGTGCTGATTGGTGCATTTACAAACTTTTAGCTAGACACAGAGTGCTGATTGGTGCGTTTTTACAGAGTGCTGATTGGTGCATTTACAAACCTTTAGCTAGAGGGAGAAGTTCTCCAAGTCTCCATTCGACCCAGGAAGTCCACCTAGCTTCACCTCTCAGATGTATGTTTAAAAATTAAGAAAATTGGTTATTTCAATTCAACAGTTCAGCAAAGATGTCTTGAGGACTGAATATATACCAGGTCTCTTGCACTGAATATACAAATATGAGTAAGACTCAGTCCCTGCTGTTAGGATGTAGCTCTCAGAGTCCAAAGTAAAGACTTAAATGAGGGGAATGATGTTTACAATGATGTTGACCAAGTAATTATGGTTAAACTTTATCACCATTTTAGATCTTCCTGAATGTAAGAAAAGCAGAATGAAACATTCAAATTATCATGAGACAATAGCTTCCATTCACCAAATGCTGAAAAATAAGACCAAAAGAGAGACTGGCTAGCATGGAGTGATCAGGAACTAAGTGATGCACAATTTCAAAGAAACGGTAAAATTCATATAACCAGCGAAATAAAGTAGGTGAAGGAAACTTAGATTCTTTCAGGCTGATTGTAAACCCTTTCTCAAAGTAAGACAGTTTTATCTGTTTTTAATGAGAAAAATTATATCGGTGATTCATCAATCAGATATGTCAGCAACACAATGAATATAGCAGCACCTTTTATGGTATTACTTTTGGATGTGTGTGTGTGTTAATAAACATGCACATATGTCTGTGCTCCCAGATGATGTATACTTGTTATAAAGAAACGATAGTTTATCCAAGTTCTTCTATAAAGCACTAAATAAAATTTAATAGATGTAGAAAAGTTTATATTATGAACAAAAATCATAGTGGTCCAGCGGCAACTTCAAGTTCAAAGAAGCAGCAGTTTGCAATAATGCCTTGTTTTTTTTACTATCTGTATATGAATTATCTTCAACTCCTTTCACTCCTGTATTACATTCGTTCATCCTAATATCATTTCTAGAAAATGACAGTTAAATAAAGCCTAGAGGTCTTTTAGAAGGCATAAAATACAGCCAGCAAACACTTGTTTCCGGGCATGAATGGGTCACTAGACTAAACATTTTTGTCAGCTGTTAGAGCTAATACAAACGTCAGAAATGTATCCCAAATTATTTTACTCTTTGGCAAAAGCAAGTAGACCAGTATCCATGATATCTGATATAAACAGAATACTTAGCTGCTTAAGTTTGTATTTTTCCTGTAGATGCACATTTATACCCATGTACTCTTCTCTCAGCTGCAAAACTGACAGTTACATATGTTCCTTTCAATGCCTCAATGAACCAATAACCAGGATACTAGAAGCACAGGCATTCCAAACTGGCAAGCAACGTCGAAATATATGTGTAATGTCACTGGATCCAGAGAGATAATAGCCAATATTTCTTAGCTTACATATGTATGTTAATATGCTTATGGCATGCCACAAACTATTCTGTTTTGTGCATATTAGCTCATGCACTTCTCCTAAGAACTCTGTGAGTAGGTGATATTAGTGTTCCTATTTTATAAGTTGGAAAACTTAGACATAAAGAGAATACATAACTCTTCAAAAGCAAAATAGCTGTGAAGTGCCACTATGGGGTCCAAATCCATAGATTTCTCTCCCATTCTTAACGACTATGTAAATGTATGTTCTTACATCTAGCCATACTAAGATTGACGTGATGCTGATCTGGTAGTAGGGAGGGGTGCTTGGGAGGGAACTAGCTTTAAATTGGCCAAATCGGATTTCCACTACTTTCCCTTTGCCCTTCTTTTTAAGATACTAGGTTTACATCATAGTTCTTTGTAGAAGAGACCTACCCAACTACTTTAGCCTTGTCCCAACACTGCACCTTTGGTATAAAAGATACCTGGAGTGATTGCCCATGTGACTGTCAGAAAGATTAACTTTTTTTTTTTTTTTTTTTTTTTTTTTTAATTTTAACAGCAAAAGTAAACAATAACAGGTTTGTTGTTATTGTTGTTGTTTTGCGAGGGAGTCTCCCTCTGTTGCCCAGGCTGAAGTGAAGTGGTGCAATCTTGGCTCACTGCAACCTCCACCTCTCGGGTTCAAGCAATTCTCCTGCCTCAGTCTCCCAAGTAGCTGGGACTACAGGCATGCACCACCATGCCCTGCTAATTTTTTGTACTTTTAGTAGAGACAGTGTTTTACGGTGTTAGCCAGGATGGTCTCAATCTCCTGACCTTGTGATCTGCCCGCCTCGGCCTCCCAAAGTGCTCGGATTATAGGTGATAGCCACTGTGCCTGGCCAACAATAATAATATTATAAACCATATCACCTTTCATGTAGTACCACTAGAGAGAGAGAGAAGAGTAACATGTTGGCTGTCTGCATTTATGTTTTTTCTTTGAACTATATGGAATATTAGTTCCATTAAGAAACATTATGTTCTTTCAGGAAAAATAATTAATATAATTGAATATCTTCCCCAGGTCTGCATGCATTAACTTTTTCTTCTTTGCAGAAACATGGATGAAGATCACACCCATTCTGCTAATGGGTAAAAAGAAGTCAGTTCAAACTTATTACTAAACAACAGTCTCAAAAATGTAAAGTTGGAAAATCATAGCATAAGAACAAGCAACAGATTTAAACCGTAGGATTTATCACCCAAAATAAGTATAATTGCTTTTTTCCTTGCATTGCATTAAGATGAAAGAAGAAACATGTAGGTCAAACCCTACTACGAGGAGTATCATTATCACAAAATTTCAACCCAAAAGACAGAAGAAATCATAACGAGGTGCAAGAATTAAGAACTTCAGATTCAAAGACAGTAAAGATTGTGGAAAACTTTTTAAACACTGTGGTAAATTAATTCTAATTAAGCATCAACCAGTTGCTTGTGGGGCTTCAGGAGTCAACCACACTAAACACAATAAGGGTGCAAATAAAATTTATGACTTGATTGCTACTTCTAGTACTGATGGCACACACCTAACTCCTATGGACTTCATGAGATGACTGATGTCTTAAATCTTATTTTATTCAATTTTCACAAAGGCACTGCATATCTGTCAAATCTGAGGTGCATAAGGTTTAGGTAACTTGGACAAATCTCTATCTCTAGGAAGTTACAGAATCAATATCCAAAACATAAGTATAACTGTTGATAACACCATACAGGCCCTTGGAGCCTACTGAGAAGAGAGTAAGTTACCCAAGTAAGTTAGCACCCTTTAAGGCCAGGCAAAAACAGAGCTGTGCAATACTTAGGTCTATTCACTGTTGATCGTGCTGGCTTTGTGCACAGTGCAGAGCCAGATACCTGAGGGTCATGAGCTTGGCAAAAAATAAGGTCCGGTCCTGTCCTTTGTCCTTCTTGCTTTGCCTTTGATGTTCTCCTTTAGACACTTAGGCCAAGGTCCCAGAAGCCATGGAGCCATTTGCATCAGAGGGCTACGTTTAAGACCCATTTGCTTACTCACTTCATTGGTTTCCTTTTTTATCCATTGTATGTAATAAATCTCTTATTTTTTTATCCTTGTTTTATTACCTAGTATATTTTAAAATTTGTATTGATATTCATTTTTCTAAGTCTGCTTGGTTTTGAAGCCCACCTCTGACATTTATTAGCTATGTAATCTTGGGAATATTACACATAGACACATGAACACACACAAACATGCATGTACTTATGCACACTCTGTATATCTCACCTGTTAAATGGCTATAATCTGTCTCTCTTCTAGAGCTGTGAGATTCAAATGATCAAATGAACACAAGGTATTACAGAGATTAAGTGGTGAACAAATCTCCTAGCTATTATTTCTGAATTTTCTAAATTTGTATCTAACTTTGATGGAAGGTAGATTAAGATGGATATCATAATGCATATTTATATACTAATCTGTATACATTTTCAAGGAAGAAAGATGCTCTCTTGATCATAGAGGTTTTCTGGCAACTTTTTTCAAGACTGTGCTGTGACATGGAATAAGAAGGAACACATTCCTTTCAACAATGTCTTCACTTGGAGGATTCCCAGTGCTTTCAAGAAAAGAATGTTCACCAAGTTTATTCAGCGCATAACCTGAGCTTGAATGATTTGCCTTATTATATTGATTCTTTACAAAAAGAAGCTCTGATTTGGCCAGGGTGCCACCATCCACTAGTGGGCAGACAATTCAGCTAAGACGCTTCAGTGATAGTTGATCAGCATATACACAAATGGTTGCTTTTGACTGTTATAGCAATCCTTTATTCAATCAGATGCTCCCAAAGCACTAGGATGTGTTTAATAATCATAACCTTTCCCCCTATGTATATATTTCTAAATGTGTATTTTAAAAATATACATTTTTCAAAAGCACACACACACTTGGGCCACTTTCCTCATTAGGGAGTTGTGCAACTGGCAGGATCTTTGAAACTTACAGTTATTTAAGAAGGAAGGGGAATCCTTGGAGGATGGGTACCATTTCGGTAGATGGATATGAAAGGGAAGACATTCAGACAAATTCTGGGGACATGCTCACAGTCAACACCAAGTGTCAATACACGCAAATGTACCCAAATTTATTTTATCTGCTATGTTGTCATCTTTACTCAAGAAGTACTACTAAAAAGAAAAATTGAAAAAATATATTGTTACAGCAGAAAAAGTATCTCCAACATGTGGTATGAAGGTAATTTCTTGAGGCCACTATAATATTTAGTAAACTATTGATGATAGGCTTGAAAACATCAATACAACTTCTTATTTCTACTTAATATATCCAGAAAAGAGTAATACATTCACTGGCACAGCAAGTTGTTGTGACAAAAAAAAAAAAAAAAAGAAAATCAGTCTATCAGTCTTAACTGCATCAAATGCAGGATGGTTTTGGAACTCACCTGGGTCAGGTAACCACTGAACTCCTGAGTAAGTCTCTCAGGAGTTCCTGACCATTAGGAAATTCTTGAGCGGTGGGAGAGAAATGGGCCTGGAGTGGCCAGCAGCCTTTGAAAACATTTACAAAAGCATTCAGCAGTCCCTAATGGCCTGAAAGCAAATGGATATTTCGCTGCAACAATGAAAAGAAACATTTCAATTTGGATGTGTTTGCTTCTGAAACAAATGTTGACAACAGAAACCTCCATTTGGGTTGTTAGCACACAGTCAAACAAAGTATGTATTTACTGAAGAATCAAGTGCAGCGTCTCATTGTAAGTATTGCCTCTTTGGGGACAGGCTTTATGAGCAGGATAATGTGCTGATCACAAAAAGGAAACGAAGCTACAAGATTTTAAGGTAACCGGCCATATGTGTTAACTCCTACCTGCTCTGCACAAGTGACTTTCCTAGGAAGTTTGTATTAGGTAGGATAAAAATACAGCGGCGGTAAACAGAGACACCTGAAATATGGTGGCTTAGATAAGGTAGAAGGTAACTTTCATCTCTTGTACCAATTCAGGTGTTTGCAGTGCAGGCCATGGTGTCAGGGACTAGGCTCCCTTGAGTTTTGGCGCTAGCATCCTCAGCATTTAGTTTTCCAAGTGTGGTCCACACTGGCTGCTCTAGCTATAGCTAGCATTCCTGCATTCAACCTTATGGGAAAGGGAGGAGAGTACAGCGCTGCCTTGCTACTTCCCCGTAAAGCAGTGATTCTCAACCGAGGGCAACTTGGCTCCTCCCCAGGAGAAATTTTTATTTGCTGTAACTTGGGGAGCAGGGTTGTGGCAGTCCTATTGACATCTAGTGGATAGAGGCCATGGACAGTGTTAAACAGCCTGTTGTGAACAGGGTAGTCCCACAAGATATAGAATGATCTGGCCCAGTATTGCTGAACTTGAGAAATGCTAGACCAAAGTGAAAGCTTCTTATTGGCAGATATTTGTGGGTGTAGAAGCTGGCAAAGATGGTTTCCACTACACTCCTGCTGCTCACTCAGTGAACTGCCTGGCATAAATGAACGTCATCTTTGGCAGAGAGTGCCACTGGTCTCGTGTCTGTTCTGTTCTTCTTACGTGCTAAGAGACTACCCTGAGCCAGCTAGTTTTCCAGCTTCTCCCCATTTGTGACAACCAAAAATGTCTCCAAACATTACCAAATATATCCCGGGGACATTCCTAGTAAGAAACGTTTCTCAGGTGGATGTCCTCAGGCAAGTCAACTAAACTTTTAAAATTTTAGTTTCCTCAAAGGTTAAAATAAGATATGTTTCTCTCAAGATTACTGAGGTAAGCAGAATTCTAAGATGCCTGATATGGTTAGGCTTTGTGTCCCCACTCAAATCTCATCCTGAATCTCATCTTATAATCCCCACACACCGAGGGAGAGACCTCCTGGGAGGTGACTGGATCATGGAGCAGTGTTCTCCATGCTGTTTTCATGATAGTATGTGAGTTCTCATGATATCTGATGGTTTTATAAGTGTCTGACAGTTCCTCCTTCACACACGCACTCTCTCTCACCTGCTGCCATGGAAGACGTGTCTCTTCTTCTACCATGATTATAAGTTTCCTGTGGCCTCCCCAGCAATGTAGAACTGTGAGTCAATTAGACCTCTTTTCTTTATAATTACCCAGTCTTGGGTATGTCTTTATAGCAGTGTGAAAATGATCTAACACAATATCCCTCAAGATTCTCACCTGCCTGGCGTACACAAACCTCTCAGTTATTCAGTCAACCACTAATCTGTGTGCTGCTATAAGGGATTTTTGCAGATATAATTAAGGTCCTAAGCTATTTGACTAAGAAAAGGAAATTACACTTCATGAGCCAAATCTAATCATGTGAGCCTGTAAAAAGGATGGGGGCTTTTTTCTAGCAAAGGAGGAATTCAGGTTGGGCTCAGTGCTCACACCTGTAATCCCAGCATGTGGGGAGGCCCAGGAGTTTGAGAGCAGCCTGGGCAAAATGGCAAAACTCTGTCTCTACAAAAAAATACAAGAATTAGCTGAGAGTGGTGACACACACCTATAGTCTCAGCTACTCCAGAGGCTGAGGTGGTGAATGGATTGAGCCAGGGAGGTCAAGGCTATAGTGAGCCATGATTGTGGAGGCTCTGTGCTCCAGCTGGGTGACAGAGCAAGACTCTGTCTCAATTATTATTGTTTTAAATAGAGAAATTCAATGCAAAAGAGAGTCTTCATTGCTGGCTTTGAAAAGGGAGGAGGTCATGTGGGACCTGTGTAATTCCAGACTGGCAGCCAGCAAGAAAATGAAGACATCAGTCCTGTAGCCACAAAGGATTAAATTCTGCCACAACTACATGGGCTGGGAAGATCCTGAATGCCAGATGGGGACAGAGCCCATCTGACACCTCTGTTCTAGTCTTGTAAAACTCCGAGCAGAGAACCTAGCCACTGCATCCCTGGACTTGTGACCTACAGAACTGTAGGTGTTATTTTAGGCTACTAAGTTTATATGGTAATTTGTTACACAATAATAAAAACTAACATAGCCATTATGAAGATTAATTATGGTAATAACACTTATTCTTTCAAGAATGCTACTATGTTCCAAACAACTAGGTAGGCATTTTAAGAGAAGTATTTATTTTTTTAATAACCATTGTAAAATCAGGCATTATTTGCCCATCTTGTAGATAGAGTAACTGAGGCCTGGAAAAGTTACATAATTTGCTTAATATATCACAGCTAATGACAATTAACTAGAATTTAAACTTTGATTCCCATGTCCTTTCTTTCTTGCCTAACTGTATTAAACATAAAGTATTAGAAAAGTTTAAAATCTTAATTTTATTAATTTTCTATTTATATTCCATAACAGATTTACAGGCTAGTGAACTTTTTCAGGGACAATAGACCATAAACATAAAAACCTGAGCAAATACACACATGCTGAGGTTTAGTTATGGACTTCATGATTAGGACTAATTGCAAGACAAGTCCTACCTTCCAGCTTAATGACATTTATCCATACTTTTTTTTTTTTTTTTTGACATCTTTTTTTCTTTTATGTTGCATGCAGCTATTAGGTTTTTTTTTTTTTGAAGCCCAACTATTCCCTATCTTTGTTTTTCAATAATAATTGAGAGAAGATTTTTAGGCTTGCTAAATATTAAGGAAAGGAGTGATAGAAAATGCTTGTCTAAATGCTTACCTAAAATAATAGTAATTTTGGTAATGGTCATTTGCTGAGAGTTTATGATGGGTCAGGTACACGCTAAATGCAGGGTGTCAGGCAACCCTCACAGAACTCTTATAATGTAATAGTATTGTTAACCTAATTTTCCAGATGAGGAAACTGCCTCAGATAAGTTTAGTACCTTGCCCAAACAAACCTGCAAGTGGGCAGCAGAACCAAAACTGAATCCGTGATCTGTTAGTCCCCATACATATTACCCTCCTGTATATATCGTTCTTAAACATGAAATCTCACAAAGATTCTTCAAATCTGTCCTTGGAATAAAATGGGCTACCATAGGGTGTCTCCAGGAGAATCTGGAAACTCAAAACCTGGTACCTAAAATTTATCAAATACACAGTCTGTTTTTAGGTACCAACTAGATACCAGCTTCTTTGTATGCATATAGTTCTTTGCATGCACGTTGTTCTTCAACAAGACTCATCTGGAGTGCTACTTCTGGTGGATCCTGTGCCACGGCCATGAGGGAGCCTTGTGGCTGGTGTGTATCTGATGGTGACGACTTTTGTTGCTTTACCCATGTTCTTTCATCCAAATCCTTAAAGGCTAAAGCACTTCAATACAGCTGGTGAGGATTAGGGTATATTGTAAAGCAGAAGGCTAAAAGCAGATTTCTCCATGCCATCTGTAATGACTGTGCAGCTGCAGTGCCCACACACATCTGGAGAGCTGCTGTAAAATAAGAGCCTAACATTTGACAAAGCTAGCAGATGGCCTTGTTATCAAATGTGAATAGAAGCAGAGTCAAGCTTCTGGGGAATGGCAAGTTTAAGACTAGGAAGGACAGTCACAACAACAAAGTATATGGAAAGGAAGAAGAGCATCGGACAGATAACAACCTATTACAAAATGAGAAAAACATGTGGAGATGATGGTGAGATAGCAGGATGAAAGTTACTGAATATTTTAAATAAGGAGAGAGAGATTCAAACACGTCTTTATTCTCCCAGTAATTAGAAACTGTCAGAATTGTGCTTAGTTAAATCTGGTTAATTTGCTAGACTTGGCAGTGGAATTGGTGTTAAAGGTTGTCACCGTCAACATTTGGTGTGGTATATCCTGGGGGCATTTCATCACTACTAATTGAGTAAATGACATTAACAGAAGAGATGGACAGGTCTGTCTTCTGCTCATTTCACAGAGTCCTGCTGCCTTTTAAGAATCCTGCCAATCTCAGGTTTTCTTTGATTAAAAAAAAAAAAAAAATGGTCCTGGAAGTAGCTTTCAGAAGAACTAGGTCAATAAGATGGTGGAAACAGATACAGATCCCTTTTTTAAAAGCATGTCTACCCTGTGGTCAGTTCCCCTCCAGGGTTCTGTAACAGATTCTTCGAAAGCCTTTGATTCTTCCAAGAAACTTTCAACAAAAATCCCTGATAATAGGATCTGCTCTTATAGAAGAGGCAGATTTCAGAGCTGAGGGAGAGAGGCCATTACATGGCAGAATTAATGTAGAAGGAAAGTAGAGGGGCCACACCACAGTGTGAAACTTGGTTTTGCTCTAAATAATTGGCATAGAGCTCTTATTCTGGGCCTTGGAGCTCTTTTTAGTCTTAAAGTAGGAACCTCACAGGCGTTCTTTTTTTCAGGTTGAGTTGACATTGAGGAAACAAGCTGCTCTAGTTGGATGCCAAACCAGACAACCTGCCCATTCTGTTAATTGGATTTTAGGATGTGTGTTGAGGTAGCCTGGGCTGGAAGTTTATTCACCTCTGCTCAGATGCCAAATACATTGGCCTAGAAGCACACAAAACTTAATAAAATAAATTAGCAAAATGGCTATGTCATGGCCATTTCCAAAATATATATCTTGTGGTTGCTCTCAGTTGGGGACTCTTTTATTTTTAACTGATCAATTAAACTTGTCTAGCTACATGAATTGTTCTAATTACCGAGTTTTCCCAGAATTAAATACTGTAAGTTAAATCAACTAACATTTAGCAAACGGGAGCTGCTTCTTCTGCTTCTCTCCTTAAGAGCCCTCCATAGAATTAACAGTTAGGTGCTAATTGCAAATGATTAAGTGCTCACCAGTCTTGGAGTTCTTTCTTTAATATTAATGAGATGGATTAACATGGAACATGTCTTCTATTAATATTATAAATGGAAGCCTGCATGGATCACTGAGTGCTGTTTTGTATTATAAAGAGCACTTAGTTTAAAGGAGTAAAAAAAGTACACTCCTGAAATGTATCTTCCTTTCAATTGAGAAGTACAATTACTGAGGAAAATGTTTAAATATCATTAACTTAGAGCAACCATGTAGCATTTTAGCAATAATCACAGTAGCAAACTTTTACATAAAACTTCTTTCATCAGTCTCCGTGAGTAGGCACTGTACATTAAACCAGAATAAAGCTTAAATTATTCCATAAAACACACACAGAAACATCCACCATTCCATACTACTAAAAGAAATTACTTGGCATTCAGAATTATTTTCACATATGTGAATTTCCTTTTAAGATCACTATTTGCCTATTAAAAATGCTAACTAATTTCTCTTGGCTATTTGAAAACAGCAAATTGACTGCATTTTCTTTCTTTCTTTAAGAACAAATGTAGTTAAAATCACCTCTCTCTTGCTTTTCCTAAGAAGATGCGATAAAAAAGTAAAGCTTATATTTCATACATTACTGTTTTAGAATCTACCACAATGGCGAGAGCAGTACAATCTCTAAGCTACAGGAACGGCATCACTATATTTTAATTCTATAAGGCTTATTATTTTAAAAAATTGTCCATTTTGTTAAATACCTTTTGAGTATGCCACACTATACCATAAAAGACACTGAAATGCAAAACGGTTATTTTAGATCACAGTAAATTACCATTTTGGCTCTTTAGACTCTTGCAAACATTTGTAAATGAGAGAACAAAAGCTTTATGCATTCAGACTAGATCAGGCCCTGTGTTAATGCAGCATGCATCACACTTTGATTAAGGACTTAAACTCTGAGTCAAACTTCTGGTTTTGTCCTTACTCCTTGAACTTAAAACTATGTACACATTTACCATTTGCTCTAGATGAACATGCTTTCATCAGACAATACCAAGTAGTAACACTTACATGCTCATAGTAATAGAAGCGATGGCTTGTATTCAAGATTGCGTATGTTAAAAAATGATAACAAGGAATATAAGATTCTAAGATCATGGAAAAAATGGAAATACATAGCTAGGATCTTGCATTCAACCTTACAAATATTTTGTTTAATCCAGAATATGCATGTTGTATAGGTCAATTATGTTTCTGAATAAATTAGTCAGATGTCATTATGATTTTTGTAATCATCTCAAACATAATCTAAGTAGTCATAATTTACAGGTAAATATGAAGCATTCTCTAGAAACAATAATTTCTTTTGAAATATCTGGCCTTCTGATATATTTCTAATTATTCTTATAAGTAGCATACATCTCATAACTAACATCTGCAAAACTAATGAAAATTGTGGTAGGTCAAGTTCTAAGATAGCTCCAAATAGCTACCTCTTGATGTACACACCCTCTATAACTTTCTCCCCTTGAATATGAGTAGGACCAATACTATTTTCATGATTAGGTTATTTATCAGTTGATTTTGAGTGAATCAACATTAACGTGGGTGGGTTTGGCCTATACAGATAAGCCCTTTAAAGTAAGGTGAAGTTTCCTAGAGATTCTCTTCTGCTGACACAGAAGAAAGCAAATGGCCTTACTGTAAGAGGAGGTGACAAGAACCTGAGAACAGCCCTCAGGAACTGAGAGTGGTCCTTTGCACATAGCTGGCAAGGAATAGGGGCCTCAGAAATGAATTCCACCAGCAACCTGTGCATTTGGAAGAGGACCAGATGAGATCACAATCTTTGAATTCAAATGATGAGACCCTCAACAGAGGACCTAGCCTGGGCTTCTGACCTACAGAAACTATAAAATAATAAATTTATGTTGTTTTGTGCCACTACAGTTTATAATAATTTACTTGCAGCAATAGAAAACTAATACCAGAAAGAATCTGTTTTGATCCATGCAGAATAAATTTAGTTGAAAACATTCACTCTTCTCATTTAATGAAATCTGGCTGCAAACTTGTAATAGCCCACAAAACATGATATCATTCATGGTGAATAAAAAAAAATCATGTAGCCCCAAGTAATACTGCTAATTAGAAAGGAAAACAAGAGTTTCATAATTTTGCTTCCTTCTGTTCTTCAGATAGATGCTATTATCGTTGACAATAACACTACCAATCATTCTCAGATGACTTTGCAAGAAATTGGCTAGGCATGGCTCTCAATTGTCTTCACTCTCACAGGTTTCAGATTCATAAGGGATGCTAAAAGTCCTTTCCCCAGATTGCAAAAATGGTGCATTGTCCCATATGCCATTGGGAAAAGGTTGAATTAATTGCCTTCTGTGGGAGCTCAGGTTCTTCTGACAATGGGTTCTGTTCCCAAAGCCCCTTGAAAAGGATCGTAATTAATTGTGGAAGTGTTTGTTTTACTCTCTTCACAAACTCACCATTCCCTGAGTATCAACCCCTGAGTGTAAACAGCAGACAGCACTGAATGTGTTTCAGACAATGATTCTGAATGTCAGTGATATTGCTCCCTGCTTCCTTTGGTATGGAAGGCTCTGCTTGGAAAGATTTTGAATCATAGGGATACCTGCCTTTAACAACTGTGGGGAATCTGGACCTGAGAATCATTTTATGTAGTGTAAAATTGACTAGGGTCTGTAGCCTGATGAGCCAGACTTTGGAGGGAATGGCTGACTAGTGTCTGCCATTTTCTTTTTTTCTTTTCTGTAGGAACATTTAAAATTTCCAAATTCAGTTTAGAATGAAAGTGTGGCAACAGCAAAAGAGTTATCCAATATAGAATCTTTGCTATGCACTCTAATAATGCAATCTCAATTAAAGATTATGATTAAAACACAGCCACAACACGTACACTGCGAGCACGCGTGCATGTGCACACACGCGCACACACATAACATTCAATTTCAAGTGCACATAGGCTCCTATTTAAGAATTCTTATTATTGATATTATTTCATCTCTTCTAAACTGTCATTTTATCCTACAGAGAGAAGAGCTACAGCAGAGGCCATAAAGGAAACTGTCTTCACTCTATCTCCATAGTAAACAACCTTTATATTATTTTTTTAAAATCCCCATGAGAATATGCTTTTGTGGCTGTGGCCTAGTTACGATGCTGGGGCAGCATTAAGTCATTAGTAAAACCGGCTTTTGCTTTCTTTGCTGAGAAGACAAACAATGGTCATGGTCAGAGATTCTTTAACACTATAAGTATTTATCATACATTTAATTACTAATGCTATAGTTATGTCATTGATTTGTAGGCACCATGAATAATCTTAATACAATTAATTGTCAAACTTAACACAGTCCACTTTGTTCATCAACGTTTCCTATCTTAAACTCTCAGATACAAAGGCATATTTCTCCACTTAAGCCAAAATCCAGAAGACCAACGTAGTATATTAAGTTCTGTGTTGTTCTTGAAAGATCTCTGGAACAACAGATCTGAGCTTGAGGGTTAGATCCAACTCTTCTTGGCAGCTTGACCTTTCTAAACTCCAGTGATCTTGTCTTTTTGTTGTTGTCATTGTTAAAGAGCACAATGAAAAGAATCCTTGTAGAGCATTGATGATCTCATGAAGTTGTGATAATCAAATGAAATAATGAAGCCTGTGTATGCCAATTACCTGTTTCTTTCTAATTCATTCTGCATCCTTTACTTGCTCCTTTGTATTGCAGGAAACTGCAGATTCCACTTTTCCTTGCTTTCTGATGTCTACATCACTTCAGCCACTAGGAAGCAGCTTTAGAAAATTCAAAGACAAGAGTAAAGGAAAGGCTTGGTATTTTTCCTTCTTTCTCTCTCTTGAGGGAGTATGTCTTGCTGTGGCTCCTCTATGGCTCCAGCTTCCACCCATCAGCCACTTCCTGTATGGCCCCATTGCTGGGCAGGGCAGTCTCCAGTGGATTTAAATTCTTGCTCGATGGCTCCTTTTCTGTACTCTGGTATTACCAGTTCCCCCTGTTGTCTCTCTAGCTCTAGGGGTAGTAGTTCCCAACTTCTGCCCATCTCCAAGTTGTTTTAGTATTTCATATATGACTTCATTTCCCATTAGGTAAATGCTCAATACCCTATATTAAATTCTTTCTTTGTAGAAGACCAAGAGTAGTTCCTATTTCTTGGCTGAACCCTGACTAATACTGACAGGAAAGTACTTTACAGATGATAATAACTCTGTACATGTAAATAACCAGTATTATAGTCATTTTAATGATTAAATTATATATTCTGAAAGTGACATATTTATGGCATTTTGTTATTCTTCCACTATTACCTTCCACTCTTACAACCCTTTATGGATATGGATTATCAAGAATCATAAAATATCTATGAAATTATATGTAGAGGGATGAGCTATTATATTATGTTTCTGTCTTATATATATGTCTATTAATGAAAAATACAGAATTAGAATTGGAATACTTTGAAATGTGTTTGGGTGTCTTCATTCAAATTTATTTTAGTGTAGAATACTGAGAATAGTGGAAATTTCCTTTTAACAACCTTGCCTATTACATCTGCTGATTTTTGTTAAAGAATGCAATAGTCTTTAGCGAGAGATCAATGAAAGCAAACAAAGCAAGCATAGGAATGAAATACTGCAGTGGTTTATTTTGTCAAAGAACAAATTTACAACAAAGTTTCATGCCTTTCTATGTATGATATATTATCTTTTTACCTGTTAACTTGTAGAATTCAGAAGTTAGAGTCTCGTAATAGGCACACATATTAACAAATTTATTTGGATTGAAAGATGAAATCAGATTGTTATGCTGAAGTTAGAGCTGACTTGGCTGATTGAATTGAAAATGGATATCAGCTCTAATTCATATCAATTGGGTCACACAGTGAGCATTATCCAAAAATTGAATGAACTAAATCTGTAGCTGCAAGCTTGTTGATGAAATTGTAAAGCATGTGACAGCATAAAATCATTTTTAAAGTTTGTTTGTTGTTGTTGTTTAACTTTGTATTTATCAGGTCAAACAAGGTGACTCTAAGAGGAACAGGAACAGGTGTAATCAATGACTTTTTGATAAATGTTAATAAACTTTTTCCTGAAGCAGCGAAAGTAGAAGACTCTAATGACTGAATAGCAAGCATTTATTGAATCATTCATTGCATTCAACAAAATTGAACAAAGATCTAATTGGGTTGTCAGAATTATTACAAATAATAATAGATCACAATGTAATTTTGACATGTACCTCAGAAAATGTTGAAAAGTGAAAGGTGTTGCCAAAACTAAACTCCTATCCACATCTACTTATTTATAGGAACAATTTTCTAAACACATACTTTTTTTAAGAAAACAACAACAAATAGGAATACAATTATCAAAGATTCCACTAACATTTATCAATAAGTTGTATTCTTTTATAATACATACACTAATTGAAAATGACAATCTTATTTCATTAAAAATTATTTTTATTAAAATTTAGTTTTTATATGTAATTATCAAAATATTATTTGTTTATATAATATTAATAACTGTTAGAGTCAAAGAAAATTAATAAACAATAATTTCAATTTATATTCATATTTTGTTACAGAAAAGACTCACATAAAATATATTCCTTTTATATAATTTTGTATGGTAATCAAAATGGAAATACAAATTCAAGGAGTTAAGGAAATAATACACAATTTCTGACTCAGAGAAAAATTGGCTTATGTACTCTTTAAAATGGATTTTTTTGCAATCCGATTGCTGGTATTTAGATTCTTTTTAATACATTTTACAAAATGATCTAGCTATTTTATTTAGTAAATGCTATTTCTTATAATATAGCAGAAATTGTATTCTATGCAACCAATTAAATGTGATGAAAAGTCTTTTAGCCATTATGTAAGCAAAAATTTTTAAGACCTGCAAACACTATCCTTTCTCTTCTCTGATCTATAATTATACTTATTCTGTTCATATGCATCTATCTGAGCACATTAATGCATCCCATCTTGCATTAATTAATTGCTTCCCTTTCCTCAGTTTTATCTCCATCTGGATCAGCTATAGTGTCCAGCCCTGTGCTGAACTCATAGCATAATAATGCATTTCAATATATTTCAATATGTTGAGTCATCTAAAAAACAAATAATAAACTCATATATAGAAATATCTTCTGACTTCTCTTTATCCTTCGTAGCTTTTGAGAATGCCTTTTTCTTGGCCATTTTCCCCTTATTTTTGCTGCTGAGATGAATTTCCATAGCCCTCATATCCCTTTTTACAATCTCTTAATCCCTCTTCATTCCAAGCATTTGAATTTAGGTTTAGTATTGGGAGACTACCAAGTGAATCATTTGGATTGTGAAAAATAACCCTAGATCAATTTCTTTTATTTCTTCCCTACACTGTTTCAGACCTGTTTTACTTCTTTCTTTATGAGGGTATTACTCTGGCACACATCCCGATTGATGGAGGATCTCCAGAAAAGAGTGTTAATTTAAAAATATCAGTTACTGGCTTACCTCTTAATGAAGCAGCTGGCTTAAGAAGCTTTAGGTTTAAATTATCTGCCCCGGCACTATTATTCAGTCTTAAGTGAGGCAGTGCACTAACTTTCCTGTAAGTAATTGGCTGAAACTAAAACTCTGAGGCGCCTACATTAACAGAACGATTAGACACATTATGGGGACTGGAGGGGGCAGTTCTTTTAGGTGAAGTCAAGTTCAGTACTCTGAATAGCACTAGATTGAAATTTATAAAGCGAGTGTTAAATTAATTTACAGTGGAGCTCATATTAGCAATAAGAGAATCAGTGGCCAAACTGATTTGATGGATGGTCTCATTATGATATACCATAGATCAAAAAGATTTCTATTACATGACAAAATCTCTATGGTGCTCATTTATTTTCATAAGTTGTACTAGTGCCATCAACATTTATTTTTTAAATATGCTTATTTTGTATACAGAAATTGTTGTAAGTCTATACAGTGTCAGTTTATTTTTTTGGGACTCAAGGAAATGATATAGTTTGAATGTTTATTCCCTCAAAACTCATATTGAGGCCAGGTGCGGTGGCTCATGCTTGTAATCCCAGCACTTTGAGAGGCCGAGGTGGGCAGATTACCTGAGGTCGGGAGTTTGAGAGCAGCCTGACCAACATGGAGAAACCCCACCTCCACTAAAAACCCGGGCATGGTGGCGCACGCCTGTAATCCCAGCTACTGGGGAGGCTGAGGCAGGAGAATCGCTTGAACCAGGGAAGCAGAGATACCGTGAGCCAAGATCACTCCAGACTGGGCAACAAGAGCGAAACTCCATCTCAAAACAACAACAACAACAACAAACAAACAAACAAAAAACCTCATACTGAAATTTAATTGCTATTGTAACAGTATTAAAAGGTGGAACCTTTCAGAGGTGATTAAGACATGAGTGTTCTGCCTTCATAAGTGGAATAATGCCATTTTCATGGGAGTGGGTTTGTCATGGAGGGAGAAGGCTCCTTATAAAAAGACAAGTTTGGCTGTTTTGCTCTCTCTCACTCTCCCGCCCTTCCGCCTTCCGCTATAGGATGATGCAGGGTGATTGCCCTCATCAGATGTGGATCTCTTGATCTTAGACTTCCCAGCCTCCAAAATTGTAAGAAATAAATCTCTGTTCTTATTATTAATTGTTACTTCAAGTTTAGGGTACATGTGGCATAACGTGCAGGTTTGTTACATATGTATTCTTGGTGCATGTTGGTGTGCTGCACCCCATCCAATCTCATCAGCACCCATCAACTTATCATTTATATCAGGGTATAACCCCAATGCAACCCTCCCCACCCCCCCTCGCCCGTGATAGGCCCTTGGTGTGTGATGTTTCCCCTTCCCGAGTCCAAGTGATCTCATTGTTCGTTTCCCACTATGAGGGTGAGAACAGTGCGGTCGTTTGAGTTTTCTGTCTTAGGACTAGTTTGCTGAGAATGATGGTTTCCAGCTGCATCCATGTCCCTACAAAGGACTCAGACTCATGCCTTTTTTATGGCTCATAGTATTTCCATGGTGTATATGATGCCACAATTTTCTTAATCAGTCTGTCATTGATGGGACTTTTGGGTTGATCCAAGTCTTTGCTATTGTGGAATAGTGCTGCAATAACATACGTGGCGTGTGTCTTTTTAGCACCATGATTTGTAATCCTTTGGGTATATACCCAGTATGGGATGCTGGGTCATATGGTACTTCCTAGTTCTATGATCCTTGAGGAAATCGCCATACTCGTATTTCCATAATGGTTGAACTCAGTTTACAATCCCACCAACAGGTAAAAGTGTTCCTATTTCTCCCACTCCTCCGTCCAGCCCTGTTGTTTCCTGACTTTTGTCTAATGATTATCATTCCTAACTGGTGTGAGGATGGTACTCATTGTGTTTTTGATTTGCATTTTAGTGGATTAGAGACTTAAATGTTAGACCTAACACCATAAAACCCTAGATGAAAACCTAGGTAATACCATTCAGGGACATAGGCATGGGCAGGAACTTCATGTCTAAAACACAAGAAGTCAATTGGCAGCAAAAGCCAAATTGACCAAATGGGAATTCTAATTAAACTTAAAGAGCTTCTGCCAGCAAAAGAAACTACCATCAGAGTGTGAACAGGCAACCCTACAGAATGGGAGAAAATTTTTGCACCTACTCATCTGACCAAAAGGGCTAATATCCAGGAACCTACAAGTACTTCAAAAAATTTACAAGAAAACCGAAAACAAACAACCCCCCATCAAAAGTGGGCAAAGGATATGAACAGACATTGTCTCAAAAAGAAGACATTCATACAGCCAACAGACACATAAATCTCTGTTCTTTATCAATTACCCAGTCTCAGGTATTCTGTTATAGCAGAAGAAAACAGACTAAGACAGGAACACAGAATCTACCATTGGGGTTATTAATCTTGGCCCTCTTTCACTTTCAAGTAACATGAATAATGCTTTCTATCAGTCAGCTGTTGTGTGTCTTGTAAGGTTGACTCACTGTTTATGAAATCACAGGGCCACAGAATGCTGGAATGTTCAAATTTTCAAAGACCTTAGAAATCATCTACTCAACCACTCTTACTTGCGTTTGAGAATTTAAGTAACTTGACCGAAGTCAGACAACAGTGATTATGTAGCTACAGTGATTCTGGAGTGTTCTCAACAAATGACAATCTCAGAAATGAGTAGGCACTTGGAGACTTTGGGCTGTGGATTCAGGTTGCCTAGGTTTGAATCCTAGTCCCAACATTTACTAAGGCTCTCTGATAGTGGGCACGTTATTTAACTTCCTCATATCTGTTTCCCCATCTACAAAATTGAATTACCTGTGCTCCAAGATTTGTGATCTAGAATTCGATTAAGAAATTCAGGCAAATTATTCCAATTATATTAAGCACTAGTACTCAAAGCTGACATTTAAGGCTCAAATGGAGTGTCTTCTTAGCGTTTTGTCTCCTGTCATTTTAGCCCGCAGCCAAAATTCAAAAATAATGGGAAAATTCTATGCCCTGATATAACACAGAATCATAAAGGAAGCTTCAATATCCCATACTCTGCTTCATACGCTAGAATCCATTTAAATGAGGTTTAAAATTGTTCCGGTTGAGTCATTCCTTCCAGTCAAGGCATGTTCTATCTGAAGGACTCAAATTAATTAGCTACAGTTAACAGATTATTAAGTCAACTGGCTCTTAAGAAGATGGTGGTGAGTGTATCAAAAGGTTCAGATTTGGCATACCATAGTAAATGGTCTAATTAGCCACATTGTTTATAATCTGGGGACAGAGAGAAGAGTGGATTTTCAGAAGGAAATGGAGTTGCCTACTTAATTTTGTCTAGAGATAGCCTTCATAGCCTTCATACATGCACAACTTCCTCATATACTATTTTCTTTTCTTCTTTTTTTGTTTTTCCCTATTCCAATGGACAGCAGAAGATGGAAGGATTTTGTTAAATAGAAGTTAGTTTTCGGCTGGGTGCAATGGCTTATACTTGTGATCCCAGGGCTTTGAAAGGCTGAGGCAGAAGGATTGCTTGAGGTCAGGAGTTGGAGACCAGCCTGAGTAACATGAAGCTACCCCATCTGTACAAAAAATAAAAGTTAGAAAATTATCCAGGCTTGTTGGCACATACCTGTAGTCCTAGCTGCCTGAGAGGAGGATCTCATAAACCCAGGAATTTGAGGTTACAGCGAGCTCTGAGCATGCCGCTGCACTATAGCTTCGGTGATGCAGCAAGACCCTGTATCTTCAAAACAGTTTTTTAAAAGAGAATTTAGTTTACAAAACTTCTGAGAATAAAATAAAATGAGAAATAAACAAAAATGCAAAGAATAGGAATACCAAAGAAGCAGCCCTGGCATAGGGACGAGCAGTCAGGACAAATGAGAAAGTCACAGACTTGCTAACATGAGAATGCAGGTCCATAAGATGAGAGATGTATCTGTTACCCTCAAAAAGAAGGGCACGTGAAATATGGCAGCGGTGTGAAGAAAAGAGTTAGAGGGCTGTGCAAGTTAAAAAACAAGGACAAATAAAGCTGAAACCACAGTGTCCTTTTTTCCCTCTTTTATTATGCATCATGTCAGGTCATTAGGTGTTTAGGCCTTTCCTTAAGGTATACTCATCATCAACACCTTTGCTTACCTCGGTCAGCTTGATTCCCCTGCCATTATGGATATTAATGATGTTATGAATTTATTTAGTGTAAGTGTGGATTAATGTGCATTATTACATTATCCATCAGTTGTATGTTGCCGTTAGCAACTGGTATAAAATTATCTCCAGTCCTCTGCTAATTTTATATCCATCTTTGTTGGGTCAGCTTTACTGGTTTCTCTGCTTCATACTTTCTGAGCTATAACTCATGACAGTGTTATAGCAGTCACCACCTTATAACTGTGACCATAAGCACTGATTGCAGTAGAGCAATGACCCTTGGGTGGATGGGGTCTGACAAAGGTCTTTGGCATCCTTTTTTTTTTTTTTGTCTTAAAAAGCATTCTCTTGGTAATATGATCTAGTGTAGATAATGAGCACAGATCTATTCTGTGTGAAATTTCCTTATTTAGATAAATCTATGCATGGATGGTAATTTTTTTTTTTTTTTTTTTGAGACAGAGTCTTGCTCTGTCACCCAGGCTGGAGTGCAGTGGCATGATCACAGCTCACTGCAACCTCCACCTCCCGGGTTCAAGTGATTCTGCTGCCTCAGCCTCCCAAGTAGCTGGGACAACAGGCGTACGTCACCACGCCCAGCTAATTTTTGTATTTTTAGTAGAGATGAGGTTTCACCATGTTGGACAGAATGGTATCAATCTCTTGACCTCGTGATCTGCCCGCCTCGGCCTCCCAAAGTGCTGGGATTACAGATGTGAGCCACCATGCGCAGCCAAATGCTAGTTTTTTTATTTGGATGTCTTTCTCCCTTTTGGGTTTGAAAACCAACCTGGGGTAATGTATCTGAAAGAGAATGGAAGGCCTTTCCTGGATGAGCTTTAAAATACACGCTAATAAAATAGCTTGCAGTCATAACTAAAACACAGAAATTTTTGTAGTCTGATTAAATTGAGAAAATGTTACTCTTTTGATCTAAGGTTAAAATCTGTGTTTGATTGGTAAAGTTCACAACAATGAGCATATTTTAGAGTTAGTCAGATGGTGCAGAAATCATCTTTTTTAAAAAATTATCATTCATTTGCTTGTTTGACTACATTTGAAGCAGAATGGGTAGCTAGGAATGAAGCCATTAAATCCGTATGAGAGCAAATCATCTCAATTTCACATTTCACTGTTTAACCTCTCTGGGTCTCTTTCCTCATCTGTAAGATGAGAAGGTTAGACAGCTGATCTTTAATGTCCTGCTTGGACCAATATACAAATGACTGTATTTTCTTCCTTTTCTCCTTCTCATAGATTTTCATTGAATGAAATGTTCTGTACTCTATCGGATAATAGAAGTCTGGTTTTAAAATAAAACAATGTGAGTCACTAATAATAATCATAATAATTAAAATAGTAGTTATTATAAGATTGAAAATAATACATGCTTATAAAATTTTTATAATTAACTCAGCTTTGATAATGATCCCAATGACTAATTGCATCTATTTTCAGAACTGCACTTTTTTAAAAAAACCAAATGCTGTCAGCAGAATCATATTTTTTCTTAATGACATTGAACAATGATTGAATTAGATACTTCTACTGGGCAGGATAAACTCCAGTTAAGTGAAAGGATGCACTGCTAAAAACCCCTAACATACTGTGCTGAATAGTTGATCCTTAGTGGCAATTAGACATCTTTGTACTTTATCTATTAGCCCATTAGTATACTTTATAAGCACACAGCAGGAATTTTTGTAATTAAATTGAGTAGTGTCTCACCCATTTTTGGTTTAACCGTCCTGTTTACCAGTATGCCTCTAACATATATTTTGGTATACCAGGTCATACAAAAACTGTTCTTAAAGAATGTGTTCCCTGCCTCCCATCTTCCTGCTTTGACCCCTACAGTAAAGCCTGAAGATATGTTTCAGTTGTTTTATGAATACTGTTTTGCATGTTTCTGCATATATTTGCATGTTATATTAAAGGAGCTTTAATTCCAACGTTTGTGATCTAGAATTCAATTAATAAATTCAGGCAAATTATTCCAATTATATTAAACACCAGTACTCAAAGCTGACATTTGAGGCTCAAGTTGAGTGTCTTCTTAGCTTTTGTCTCCTGTCATTTCAGCCCTAAGTCAAAATCCAAAAATAATGGGAGGAAAAAATTCTATGCCCTGATATAACACAGAATTGTAAAATTCTTTATGTAGAGAATTCCAGGCGTAATCATCCCAAGCCTTTTCCATGTGTATGGCCCTATGTGATCTACCCTTACACTTTATCTTGTTTTTCTTTGCTATGGATTGAATTGTGTTCTCCTGAAATTTGTATGTTGAAGCCTTAATCCTAATGTGACTATATTTGAAAACAGGAATTTTTCAGAGGTTATTAAGGATAAATTAGGTCATAAGAGTGAGGTCCTAATCCAATAGGATTGTTGGCCGTATAGGAAGAATCAGAGAGAGAGAGCTGTGCTTGATTGTTAAGGTTCACAGCAAAGAGTGTATTTTAGACTCAGTCATATGATGCAGAAATCACTTTTTAAAAATTATTATTCATTTGCTTGTTATAATAGTAGTTATAATAATATACTATTTAATTATTATTATTATTATTAGTGACTCAAATTGTTCTATTTCAAACCCAGATTTCTATTATGTTATCAAGTACAGAACATTTCACCCAATGCCAATTTGTGAGATTTTTTCTCTCTCTCTTTCTCTGTACACTCCCACCGGAGAGAGACCATGTGGGTACACCATGAGAAGTCTGTCATCCACAGGAAAGGAAGAGAGCCCTCACTAGAAACTGACTTCGCCAGACTTTGACCTGGAACGTCTATTCTCCAGAACTGTGAGAAAATACATTTCTATTGTTTAAGACAACCAGTCTATGACATTGTGTTATGACAGCAGTGCAGATTAAGAATCTTATCTTCTACTACCCCCACTTGCTCCCTCTAATGTAGAAGCATTGGCCTCTTTCCCATTTCTTAAGGAAAAAATACGCATGCTTCTGTTTTAGGGGCTTCACACTGTTTCTACCTAGACTACTTTTCTACCAGGTATTCTACATGATCAGTTTATTTGATCACCATCTTCAAATCTCCGGTCATGTCACCTTCTCAATGAGGTCTTATAAGAGCACCCTACTTATTACTATAACCTGCCACCTCCCCAGCCTGCATCCTCCTGAACCCGTGTTTACTGTTTCATGTTCAACATTTCTACCTCTTTTCTCTCTTTCTTTCTCCTCCCTTTTTCCTTATTTTTAAAATTGGCATATAATAATTGCACACATTTATGGGGTACAGAGTGTCATTTCAATATATGCATACAACGTGTAATGATCAACTTAGGGTAATTAGCACATTCATGACCTCAAACATATCATTTCTTTGTCTTGAGAATATTAAAAAACCCCTCTTCTAGACGATTGTGAATAAAATAAATTAATGTTAACTATGGTCACCCTACAGTGCTATAGAACACTAGAATTTATTCCTCCAGTCTAGTTGTAATAAGGTATCTCTTAACCATCTTTTCCTTATCCTCTCCCGTCCCCTTTACAGCCTCTAGCAACCAATGTTCTACTTTCTAATTCTGTGAGTGCAACTTCTTTAGCTCCCATACTACCCTTTTATTTCTATAGCAATCATCACCTTCTACCAGGTTATGTATTTATTCATGTCTGTTATTTGTTATCTATTGTTTTCTCTTTTGTTTACTGCTGTGTTCCAGCTGTGTAGAATACTACCTGCCTATAGTAGGTGCTCACTACACATTTGGTAATGAAATAAACAAGGGTTTGTTTTGTTTTGTTTTTGTCTTTGCTTTTGTTTTTTATTTATTTATTTATTTCTTTATTTTATTATTATTTTATTAATCTTTTTTTGAGACGGAGTCTTGCTCTGCCACCCAGGCTTGGGTGCAGGGCCGGATCTCAGCTCCACTGCAAGCTCCGCTCCGGGTTTACGCCCATTCTCCTGGCTCAGCCTCCCGAGTAGCTGGGACTTACAGGCGGGCCCGCCTCGTCGCCCCCGGCTAGTTTTTTTGTATTTTTAAGTAGAGGTACACAGGGTGTGTCACCGCTATTAGCCAGGATGTCCTCGATCTCGCTGACCTCCGTGATCGCCCGTTCTCGGACCTCCCAAACGTTGCTGGGATTACAGGCTTGAGCCACCGCCGGCCCGGCGCTTTTTTTTTTTTTTTTTTGACGCAGTCTCGCTCTATCTCCCAGGCCGGAGTGCAGTGGCATGATCCTGGCTCACTGTAACCTCCACCTCCCGGGTTCAAGCAATTCTCCTGCCTCAGCCTCTCGAGTAACTGGGACTACAGGCACCTGGCACAATGCCTGGCTACGTTTTGTATTTTTAATAGAGGTAGGGTTTCGCCATGTTGGCCAGGCTGGTCTCAAACTCCTGATCTCAAATGATCCATCCGCCTCCCAAAGTGCTGGAATTACCGGTGTGAGTCACGGTTCCCGACCAATAAACATAGTTTTATAAATAAATATGTAAAGGTACTTCTTGGAAATGTTCTTCATATCTTTGGTTGCACTTAGTCATAGCATTACGAATTTTTGTTTCACCTTTTATTTTTTCATTCATACATGCAGCAATATTTCTTTTTTGTTTGTTTGTTTGTTTTGTTTTGTTTTGTTTGAGAGGAAGTCTCGCTCTGTCGCCCAGGCTGGAGTGCAGTGGGGTGATCTCAGCTCACTGCAAGCTCAGCCTCCCGGGTTCACGCCATTCTCGTGCCCGCCACCTCGCCCGGCTAATTTTTTGTAGTTTTAGTAGAGACGGGGTTTCACCATGTTAGCCAGGATGATCCCTATCTCTTGACCTTGTGATCCGCCTGCCTCGGCCTCCCAAAGTCCTGGGATTACAGGCGTGAGCCACCACGCCCTGCCCCTACAGCAATATTTCTTTAGCACTGTTAGGCACTGTGCTAGGAATGTGGAAAAGGAGGTGAGCAAAACAGCCATAGTTTGTATTCTCAAAACATTTAGAGCTATGGGAACGATGATTTTGTTCAATGCTTTTGAAAGACAAATTTTAGAAGAGGACTCTTTAATCAAATACATTTACATAAAATTTTAGATGAAATATAAATCAACACTGCTCAATTTGAAGACATGGAAGGAAGTAGGAACCTCACTATGATCAGAGCCTGGAAAAGCATTAATAACTTCATCTTGTAGCATGAGTTTATGCAGGACATGGGTGAGTTGAATGATTCTTGGTTTCTGTAAAGGCAAGCACAAACATACTTGGCTTTAGGGAAGCTGGGTTTCACGTCCTGAGTTTTTCACTATGATGTGCTAAATTTGCACACTTTCAGACACTGACTTTTTGAACTACTTGAAGTCATCTAGAGACTCAGGGATTGTTTTTTATTTAATGCGATTTGTTGTTAAGGTCTTTATATTGCAACTTTCATTTGTGGGGATCTGTCAACTAATGCATGTGAACCTGCTGTTTTCTGTGATAATCACAAATTAATTGCTTGAGAGTTTATATTTTTAGGATATTTGTGTTTTCTGTAATCTCCTGGATCCTGAATAAGGGGTTTACACATCCATACATAACATTCTTACATTGTGGGAAAGTTACTACTAGGTCTACAGAAGACATGCAGTGACAACCCGGAACATCTTCCTGTATCTGATAGCAAAGACTAAAATTACTCCATGACCTTTATAGAAATTTAATTCTAAAACTTATTAAGAATTTCTCAAAAGGTCTTTGTTGTCTTACCATGTTTTACTATTAAAATTATAGCTTTCATGTGAGTTGAGAGAGAATGTGTTCACATTTAATTTCTATCTATTTCTACCAAGTTATATACAAAACAATTTATTCATTTTGATAACTGTATTGTTTAAAATTTTCTATTACACAGTAAGTACTCTGTTATAAACAGATACAATAAAAATATGGAAAGAAAGCATTAAAAAAAAGCTCAAAAAAGCTCTGGTTTGGAAGAGATAATATTCATGGAGTCTGGTATCACCTCTATCTACATCATCTCTGCCTATTAACTATCCAGTTTGGAGTACTGAGACAGTACTGAGATAGTCCTGGTGATGGAAACCTCACCATTGCCAAAAAGCCTTGTTTAATATTTAGGCTATTAAAATGGTCAGGAAGTTCTTCCACATTTACTCCAAAATTTACCTCACTGTATCCAAAACTGATGAATTGGAGAGCTTACTTCCTTTTCCACAGATCAATCCTTTAAGTATTTGAAGACCAACTTTCTTCACCCTTGAGCCTCTTCTCTAGGCAAAAAGTTTCTCAGTTCTTTTGACTTTAAATTTTGTAAAACCCTACCCCTACTCCAGTTTTGGAATGTTCAGTATCCTAATCATGACCCTTTGAATTGGATGTGTTAGGGTTTGCTGGTCTCCCTTAAAATGTGATACTTAAAAGACTAGTTCTTTTTCTACTTTAGCTTTTTGCCTTCCTCATGAACCTACTTCTGATTCATATTGACCTTCCCTGAACTTTCCAACACCTGTTTTTCTTTCATATAATTTCCTCTATTTTATTGAGAAACTCCTTTTCTTCTCTGATGAGATAGTAGTAGAGGGAATGTTTAAGTTCTTCCATCTTTTAAGACATTTAACCAGTTTTAATTTAAAACATAGGGTTCCTGCCTAATCAACTTTCCAGTACCAGAACTACTTCTCTTGGTATAATATCAAGCCAAGAAATGAAATAGAGAACTTCTGATTCCCCTTGGCAACTCCCTGTTTAGCTATTGGGTCAACAAGAACACATCATACTTAAAAATGGCTAGATTCTGACAGCTCTCTAAGTTCTGCCTTACTTAGATCCTTCACCCCCTTTCAAGAATCTAATAGGATTTTTTGGTACATAATAATTGTGCATATTTATGGGGCACATGCGATATTTTGCTACATGCACAGAATGCATAATGATTAAATCAAGGTAATTAGCATATTCATAACCTCAAGCATTGATCATTTCTTTGTGTTGGAAACATTTCAAATCTTCTCTTCTAGCTATTTTGAAATATACACTAAATTATTGTTAACTAGAGTCTTCCTACTGTGCTACTGAACATGAACTTACTCTTTCTATTTAAATGTATTTTCATACCCATTAGTCAACCTCTCCTCATCCCTCCCCTACAATAGTTTTCTTCTTCCAAAGAGTTTAGGTAATTAGATGGCAATTGCCAGGAAATTATCAGCTTCATCCAGTTATTTAAAAAGCCTGTTCTCTCTAGGATGTCTGCCTTTTCACATACTGTTGGCTTTTCTGGAATGCATTTTTTGGGGAACTGTTCTCTCGGCCAACACCTTCTCCTGCAGATTTCAGTGCTCAAGTCACATTGAATCCTCTCAACTGCAGGCTAATTTAACTATCCTTTTTCTGTGCATAGATGTGTCATGGAACAATGTGAGGATTCTGTATTGTTATTTCTGGCATGGTTGTCTGTAACTCATACTAGATATTTATCTTTTGGAAATGATAAAACCTGTCTATTCGATTTAAAATAATCTGTGCAATGGCAGACTATAGGCATTCACTGACTATCTGTTAAATTTATGTAGGAATAAAGTAATGAATAAATGACATCTTGTTATCTTTTATGTGAAATATATCATATATATGACAGTACATGAAACATGCATACTACAGTATGAAGAATAACAGGAAAATGAGTTTACATTTAGCCACCACATAGCTAAAGATACAGAATGTAACTATCTATGTAGAACCCTTCAATCTAATCCCTCTCTTCCCAGCAAGTTTATTGTTTTTTCTAAATATTATTTTAGTCGTCTTCTTGTGTGTGTGTGTGTGTTTAAGTTTTAATGTACATATATTAAACACTGAATAATATAGAATGTAGTTATGTCTGGATTGAAATGTATATAGAGTGATTATATTATTTGTATTATTTTACTTTGGTTCAAATTTTTTTCTTTAGATCTATGTATACTGATATTGTAACTGAAGTTTAATTTTATACTAGTATATAATATTCCATTTTATGATATTCCAAATATGTATATATCTATTTTACTCATAATGGACATTTTTATTATGTCCAGATTTTTATTATAATAAATGATGCTAGTATGAACTTAAAAAATCCCCATGCAGGACTTTCTCTAGGACACATAACAGTGTATTTGCTGACAAGAGAATATATAAATGTCCTACTTTAGTAGTTGATGCCTAACTGTTTCCAAATAGTTATAGTAGTTATACACATCCCAAGAATAGATGAGAATTCCTGTTAAACCATATTCTAGCCAATATCTGCATTGTTCAACTTTTAATTTTTTCCTCAATCTTGTATGTGAAAAAATATATAGATACAGTTTTAATTTAAATTTCTCTGGTTACTAACCACGTGAAATATTTTTTTCCATATGATTAGAAATCTACAGTGTTTCTTCTTCTGTGAAATGCCTGTTCATTCTTTTGCCCAGTTTTTTATTAGGTTGTCTTTTCTTAATGACTTGTGATTTTATTCTTTGTACTCTATCTGTTTAATAAATACATTTCCTTAGCTTGTCTTTTAACACTTTTATAGTTTGCTATTAAGATTTAAGTCTTTAGTCCACCTAGAATTGATCTTTGTGTATATATGAGTTATAGATCTAATTTCATTTTTTATGGGTAGCCAATTATCTCAGGATAATTTATTGAAAATAAATTTAGAATATTCTTTCTACTCTAATCTAAAATGTCTGTATTGTCATAAGTCAAATTTCCATATATGCATAGCTTTGTTCTGAGCTCTGTATTCTGTTCCATTTGAATATTTGCTTAGCACAGTATCAATACACTGTCTTAATAGCTTAGATTTATACAGAACCTTGATACCTATATTTCTTCTGTCTTCATTCTATCAACCATGTTCAGAACCTGTCTCAGAAATACCTACATTATTCTTGGTGGTTTTCTTTTCCATGCAAATTTTAGATTTAGCCTGTCAAATTCTATAAAAAATTTATGTTGTTGTTTTGATGAAAATTGTAAAACTTTCATCTTTTTATGATACTAAGTCTTCCAATCCATAAACATTGGTTGTATTCCAATATAAAGATTTTCTTGAACTGTATTTTAACGCTTTCTTATATCAAAAAGTTGAATTTTGTTGGTTGGATTTATTCTTAGGCACTTTTACTGGTTGACATTATTAAAATTGAGTATTTTATGTTTCATATATGTTGTGTGATATATTGTTGCTGTTGAATAAAAGTTAATATATTTTTATATTAATAGTCTGTTGAGCAACTGCAACCTTTTTAATTTTTTTTAACTCTTTTTTTTTTTTTTTTTGAAACTGGGTTTCACTCTGTTGCTAGACCGGAGTGCAGTGGTGCGATCTTGGCTCACTGCAACCTCCACCTCCCGGGTTCCAGCAATTCTCCTGCCTCAGCCTCCCAAGCAGGTGGTGCGTGCCACCATGCCTGGCTAATTTTTGTATTTTTAGTAGAGATGGGGTTTCACCATGTTGGCCAGGATGATCTCCATCTCTTGACCTCATGATCTGCCTGCCTCGGCCTCCCAAAGTGCTCGAATTACAGGTGTGATTCTGATAATATAGTTTCTTCTAGAATTTCTCTGTTAACTATTATCTTATCTACTAATGTTTTTGTTTTTTAATAATATGTATACATATTATTTATTTTTAATATCTTACTATTAATAATATCTTAACATCAATATATTATTAGTTTTTTATGTCTAAAATCCTCAGCTCATTTTCAAATTTACTTAGTCATTCTACAGTCTTATTGCTTGCTCCTGTTTTCAAGTTTGGCTTTATTTTATTTAATATTCACTTATACACTAAGTCTGTATTTCTTCTCCAATCCCACCTGTATCATGGGATTTCCTATGAGATGTTTCACCCTACATTTTATTTCCTGTTCTTCCTTGCATTCCATGTAAGAATCAACACAGAATTTTGCAGAAGCCAGAGCCAAATAAGTGGCCTTCCAAATGGCCTGTTCTTATATTGCTTTCGTCTTACTTGAATCTTTCTTTGTGTGCCAGATAAGTAATGAAGTATATGTATGTGTGTATATATGTATATATCTATACACAGATACTTATTGTATACCTAGATATAGACATAGAAAATATCCAGATGTATTATATATACTATCTCCCTCTTTGTCTATGCATATGAATATGTATACACATATGTATTGTATATGTAATATATAGTTTATTATATATAGATGAATAGATTATATATACACAGATATACATACATGTCTATAATTTTAATCTGCAATTATGATTATTTTAGTCAGAAGCATTCAGAATATCTGCCACACTATCAAATACAGCAGCCTTACTTACATTTATAAAACGAACATGTTCATATATTATAATCTAAAAGGTTAATAGTTACCAGCTAGGTAACATTGACTAGTAGGCCATGAAATAAGAAGAAAGTAAGTTTAACCACCATTAGCACTGTCTATCATTTTAAAGCCAGACAGGACAAACTCTGAAATTTGATCTTCTCAAATATTTCTTTTCATAATACTTCGTAAGAATAATGATTTTCATCTGCATACCAATTTCATCTGCATTTGCTACTTTGATACCCTTGCCTATTCTTTGTGGCAATTAAGTTAGTCCTATTTCTGTTATAAAGATAAGACTTAGAGTCACTAAGTGACTTGCCCAAGGCCAGAGAGCAGAAGGTAGACCTCGGCCTGCATTCTTAGTACTTTAAATGAAGTGTCCTTTTCTCCAGCAGTGCCTTGTCTCAGAACAGAAGAGATTTCAACTTCTCTGCCTACGGCTATATTTTCCTTTTTTTTTTTTTGGTATAAACAAGTAATTGCTATATATAGTAACCTTTCCACCAAATTATAAGAAAATATAACTGTACTATAAGTTTTAATTGGAAAGTGAGCTCGTAAAGTGTAAAATGTTTTCAGCCAACCCAGTACCTAAAGCAAGTGATTTAATTTCCAACTATCAACTCCTTTAACTGCATATACAATATTGAGCTACCTTTTATTTTCTCACCGCAGATCTGTACCCTGTGCAGCTTCAAAGAGGGCAGTTTGATCACCAGTCTATTAGATACATATGCACATCAAAAATAGACAAGAATTTCAGAAAAGAAAAAAAAAAAAACATGTTCTTATAGTCCAAGGGCAAAGGTCATTCACTCAGAGACAATATACTGTACATATGTTATTTATATGCCACCATTTTAACTGTTCTTCAATGAAAAATATCTTGTTACCATAGAAACTGCCACATTGTATGCTCTCTTCAAGACTACTACATCATTGTACTACATGCACAGAAAGATACATCCTTAAGTCATTTCAAAGTCCCTCACTTTAAGAAAGTTTAAAGAAAAAAAATATGTGTTAGCTATCCCCCTTTTATTGTTTTGCTTTAGAAACACTTGACTGTACATGCCTATATTTTTTCTTAATTTTAACCAATAAAGGGAATGTCGACAATTTATGTTTCACTATGCATTAGAGAGAGAAACAGACAACTAAGCAATTTAATAGAAAAAGAATTATGATCTGATGGTTATGGCTATATTGCATCTATTTGTTTTTACTTTGAGAAGTTCATATCCTGTCACAATAGTGACATCTCATTAAGCCATAATGTGCTGTTGTAAAAAATATGTGTTTTCATTCTTCAATAGAAAATTTGGACATGCACATCCTATCTTCTGTCTAATCCTCATTTTGCAACGATTATCATCAAATTCCAATGATAAGATATATCTTTATTTGTAAAAGCTATAGTGGAAATACATTGCCTATAAAATTCTATTTTGGTCAAGTGAGCCATATTTGCAGCTGTTAATAAGAAATTCTATTAATAATAAGAATGAATAAGTGTGTTCTACATGCCAAACACTGTGCTAGTACTTCATTCATTATCTATTTTAATCTTTAATTTAATGATGCTGATACTATTATTATGCCATGTTATAGATGGTAAAACTGATGTTCACATAAGTAAATAATTTCCCCAAGGTTTGATATGTAGCAAATGGCAGATCTGAGTTTCCTACTCATATCACTCTGGCATGAAAACACAAGCTCTTTACTTTTGTGCTGTACTGAGTTCCTTACTAGATAGACTGGTAAAACTTTTTTGGGGAAAAAAAAAACCACCTTTTTGTTTATCTAGCATTTTACTAACAATTTCTTGTTTTAAATGTTCTGATTTTTAGGAGAAAAATCATGTGAAATCTCAGCAATGAAATGGCAAAATTAAGTGCTTATAATAAAATCGTACTCCAATCAGTTAAAATGTCCCTGAGTCTATTCCAGATATTCTCTTGCCATCCTAACAGTGTTTTATTTAATTATCTTCATTATTAACTTAAAAACCAAGTAATCACAATAATAAGCTCATGTTAAATCTTAGTATTAATTATTAGGAGGTCTTAGACATTAAAAAATTGCTGCTATTACTAAAACAATAACATTTCTGAGAAAAGGTAGAAATGAGTCAGCCAACAAGCCAATGTAATAGGACTCGAGGATCCCCCTTTACTACTTCAGCAGAGCTCAAGGGCCCTCAAATCTGACATGACATTTTGGTTTAGAACATACAATAAAACTGGAACTCAGAATCTCTAACAATGGAACATCTGCTTGCCTATGCTGTCTTCTACAAATTGCCTTTGTAAACTCTACTAATTCACTTGATTACAAATGTAGATACAAGGAAATCAGAAAATGAGAAAGCTGAGATTCACTAGATCAAATCCACATGGTGTAAGCACGTTGTGACGACAGAAAGACAGTTAAAACTTTGGAGCTGAAAATGATGAGAAGCACGAAGATAACATTCCAAGTGTTTAAAGTCTTTTTGTTCAATACCTATATGACCCTAACAATCCATTAACTACATTATTTTGAGTTCATATTTAAAACCTTAGTTGAAACCTAAATGGTTGTCCAGTTTAAGTTAAAAATTACAGAAATCACGTAAACAACAATAAAAGTAATTTTAAATAATCATTATTTTTTGAGTTCTTACTTCACTTGGAATATTGTACTGTTTTCATAACATAAACTATTTCCCATGATAATCTTGTCTTCTAAGGTAGGCTTAGAGAGGTAAGTAGATTTGTTCACAGTCACACAATGAGTAAGATTTCCAGCTGAAATGGAAATCAAGTACTGGGATTCCGATGTCCCTTTCCTTTTCAGTAAAGACAAATTCTGGCCTAAGATTCATTCCTTCTTCCATTCTTTCTTTTTAAATGTACTGCTTTGGACAAAAAAAAAAAAAAAA
>NW_016807417.1:290102-294074 GCF_001698545.2 Rhinopithecus bieti | reverse complement strand
CAAAAAAAAAAAAAAAAAGCAAAAATGTTAATTCATAAATATCTAAGAAACTTTCAAATACTTTAAAAAATCAACTATATAATTCTTAAACTATTAAGAATAACTGAATCTATTTATTTCCAAAGTGTTGATCTTGCAGGGCTCATTAAGTGACCCACAGATTTTATGCATATAGATAACTAAAGTAATTATTCCAATAGCTCAATTGAAAATGAGATGAATTTTTGTAGTATTCATTTTTTTCCAGAAGAAAATTCCTATGTGAATTATTTAAACTAATGCCTCTATATTGCTTTGCAAGTACAGACAACACAAATTTCATTTTGAAAAATATCTATCAAGTCTTAATAAAGAGCAGGTTCGCTTACACATTTAAAATACAATGTCTTTAAGTGATCTATGTTTGCGCTATAGGGGCAAATCCATATTCGAAACTAGCCTCATCTCTTTGAGCACCTGGGCATGATAATGTGGCAGGGCCATTGTCCTTACAACCACATTAGTTTACCTTTGGAAGGTGTTCTTAGGGACTAGTAGATTGAGGTACGCATACATGTACACTATGCTTGCATTTATATTTTTCTGAGAAAACAATTGAAATAACAGGTGAACTGCTAAATTGGCATATTGGTTAAACATTTATTTTATTAAATTTTAGCAAATATATTAAGAAGTTTCCGATACAATGTACTCAATGTCTTAAAGGCATATATACTTTAATTTACTCAAAAACTTTGTATACTCTTTAGTATGATACTGCACTAAATATTTGAATAAATATTTAGAATTTATGGTCAGGTAAATAGAGGATCATGTTAAATGTATGTACAGTTTGTGAGAGTTTAGTAATGTAATTGTGTACCATTTTGGAGGTTAATGCATGTTAACTTTTCCAAAGACTATAATTAAGCAAAAGTTTCCTTCCATTCACTGTGAAAACCTATTAGTTGTTCCAAGAAGTCATTGATTGCTTGTTATTGAGTGAAGCATAAAAGGCTAGACAGATGGCTTAATGTCACAAAGTTATTGGCTCATATAACTAAATTTTTATTACTAAGTTTCAGATGAAAAGAGAAAGAGCTGTGAATAATAAATATAAAGCAAAATCATGTATATTAGATCAAGCTATTCTCCAATATTAAAAATATGGCACCAAAAGTTTTAAGTAAAAGTTTTATAAGGGTAGGGGAATGAGATCTGAATATACCTAAACAAATTGAATCCCAGGATATAAAAGAGAGTGAGAAACTTGTGTTTGTTATGCATGACCTTGAGAAATCTGCAGACCTTCTTAACCCACTGCCCACATTAAATAACATACAGGATTTTTTTTTTTTTTTTTTTTGAGACTGAGTCTCACTCTGTTGCCCAGGCTTGAGTGCAGTGGGGTGATCTCAGCTCACTGCAACTTCTGCCTCCCGGGATCAAGCAATTCTCCTACCTCAGCCTCCCAAATAACTGGGATTATAGGTGTGTGCTACTATGCCCAGATAATTTTTTGTACTTTTAGTAGAAATGGGGTTTTATCATGTTGGCCAGGCTGGTCCTGAACCCCTGACCTCAAGTGTTCCACCTGCCTTGGCCTCCCAAAGTGCTGGGATTATAGTCGTGCACAACCGCACCCAGCGAGGATTATTTTTAGTAATGAATTATTATGAAAAGTGCTTTGTTAGAAAACAATAGAAAATAATCACAATGAAATAAACTCGTTTTTAAGCTTAAAATATATTTTATATGAATTTATCAGCATTTTAAAATGGAATAATCATTACTGAAATTACAACAAATTAAAATTGTTTTACATTATATATTTATTTCCAAAATGTTAATAAAACCTGCTATAAAGATGTATTTGTATCACTGCTATTATTTCCCTAGTAACAAGCTTTGCAAAGCACTTTTTATAGTAATCCAATGTTCAAAATATTTCTATATATCCATTAACATTGCTAATTGATAAGGAAGATCAACAAATCCTTCAAGGTCATGCACAACAGAACAGAAAAATGCATTCTTTCCTCTTCAAATGACCCTCTTTGCTTCCCTGCCCCTTCCTGTCCCATCTCCTGTGCTACATAGGTATTGTGGTATTTGAGGTAGAAGAATGAATAGCCCGGGTTGACTGTGCTACACAGAATCTTTTTTTCTCTAAATTAATTCACATTTTCCTAACCATTATCAGTGAATTATCCTTGCATATGCATAGAGAAGAATAAAATTAAAAGCAACAGCCAAGAAAAGAATGCCAGTATATGCATTCGCTTTTAGAAATTCTAAGTTCTCTACCCCCGTTTTCCACAAGGAAATTGATTTAGTAAACATAGTATGTTTTTTCTTTGATTTTGCATTACTTTGCAGTTTGAGACATTTTGATCTGTCTCCTGAAATTTTCTTTTCCTGGGTTTAATATGTTCTAACATAAGTTTTCACAGGATCTGAGGGTGAATGCTTCTTTTTCTTTTTCTCTCTCTCTATTTTTAAGGCCATTCTGCTTAGTGCTCATTTGAAAATATTTGAAATCATCTTTTTTTTCCCCTTTTTTAGGTGAANTTTTTTTTTTTGAGACTGAGTCTCACTCTGTTGCCCAGGCTTGAGTGCAGTGGGGTGATCTCAGCTCACTGCAACTTCTGCCTCCCGGGATCAAGCAATTCTCCTACCTCAGCCTCCCAAATAACTGGGATTATAGGTGTGTGCTACTATGCCCAGATAATTTTTTGTACTTTTAGTAGAAATGGGGTTTTATCATGTTGGCCAGGCTGGTCCTGAACCCCTGACCTCAAGTGTTCCACCTGCCTTGGCCTCCCAAAGTGCTGGGATTATAGTCGTGCACAACCGCACCCAGCGAGGATTATTTTAGTAATGAATTATTATGAAAAGTGCTTTGTTAGAAAACAATAGAAAATAATCACAATGAAATAAACTCGTTTTAAGCTTAAAATATATTTTATATGAATTTATCAGCATTTTAAAATGGAATAATCATTACTGAAATTACAACAAATTAAAATTGTTTTACATTATATATTTATTTCCAAAATGTTAATAAAACCTGCTATAAAGATGTATTTGTATCACTGCTATTATTTCCCTAGTAACAAGCTTTGCAAAGCACTTTTATAGTAATCCAATGTTCAAAATATTTCTATATATCCATTAACATTGCTAATTGATAAGGAAGATCAACAAATCCTTCAAGGTCATGCACAACAGAACAGAAAATGCATTCTTTCCTCTTCAAATGACCCTCTTTGCTTCCCTGCCCCTTCCTGTCCCATCTCCTGTGCTACATAGGTATTGTGGTATTTGAGGTAGAAGAATGAATAGCCCGGGTTGACTGTGCTACACAGAATCTTTTTTTCTCTAAATTAATTCACATTTTCCTAACCATTATCAGTGAATTATCCTTGCATATGCATAGAGAAGAATAAAATTAAAAGCAACAGCCAAGAAAAGAATGCCAGTATATGCATTCGCTTTTAGAAATTCTAAGTTCTCTACCCCGTTTTCCACAAGGAAATTGATTTAGTAAACATAGTATGTTTTTTCTTTGATTTTGCATTACTTTGCAGTTTGAGACATTTTGATCTGTCTCCTGAAATTTTCTTTTCCTGGGTTTAATATGTTCTAACATAAGTTTTCACAGGATCTGAGGGTGAATGCTTCTTTTCTTTTCTCTCTCTCTATTTTTAAGGCCATTCTGCTTAGTTCTCATTTGAAAATATTTGAAATCATCTTTTTTTTCCCCTTTTTTAGGTGAACACAGAACTTAATACAATCCTAAACCCTTGACCTTTTACTCTTGACTTCCTCCCAAATTATCTTTCAGTTAAATATGTGAGTCAGAGGCAAGTAAGGGAAGCCGAATGAATGCATGGAAGAAAGTAGTTTTCCTGGTAAGGAACAGGCATGTGAAAGCTTTCAGAACTTCCTTCCCAAACTTTATGGTTTTTTTTTTTTTTTTTTTTTTTTTTT
>NW_016807417.1:267502-289724 GCF_001698545.2 Rhinopithecus bieti | reverse complement strand
TTTTTTTTTTTTTTTTTTTTTTTTTTGAAGATGGGATGGCATGGGTAGTGGAAACAGATGCTATCAGCTCTTTTGGCTCAGGACAAAGTGAGCAAAGGCTAAGGGAGTCATGCTGTTTTGCAAACTGACATACACACTTCATCTTTCCAAAATATTTCTAGGTGAAAAAGCAAATTGATAGGCTTGATAGTTTTGTAGATGCTACCATTTCTTCAGTTAGGGAAGCAGCGAGAATGGAGAATAGAAAACCAACTAGATTATCAGTTTACAGTTAGCAGAGCTAGGTATCTCTACCATGTGTTGCAGCTGTTTATAAAATTCCATTTCTGTGAATTTAAAATCTGTATGCAAAACACTTGCATTTCCAAAGGGCCTTTGGATGCTACTGCTGCCTCTGGTTTTTTGAAAACCAGAGTTTTCAAAAACATGAGTTTTCTGAAAAACCAGCACAAGAGGGAGGAAAATCCAAGTTCCCTTCTGCATTTTGTTCTCGATTATTTCTGTGTCCTTGAATGAATCATTGATAACTTCTTAGGCTTGCTTTTTCCATTCACAGGACTAGTATATTATTGCACTATGACTCATGCTGCTTATCTCATAGAAGTGTGAGCTAAATTGTTTGTGTATTATTTTACAACGGAGAATACTTAATTAATTAAGTTTCCTCTGTGGCTGATAAGCCTTCCCATTAAATATATAATAGACATGATTGGCTGATAGCTGTCATCTGTTTTATCAGTAACCTCTTAATAATAACAATTACAACTTATTTGGTTTTGAAGGAGATGTTTCCAAACAAGACCAGCAGAGACCCTAAGGCAACAGGGTGTGATCCGGTGGAAGACGATGAGAAAATGAGAGACAATGTCCCTCAGGATACAAGCTCTGATAACACTCCTTTCCATGCCCTAGGTTCACCAATCCACATATGTCAGGATCAGAGCAGAAGGCCTTGTTTTCTTTGTGAACTCTTGCTACTGCTCTTAGGGTCTATCTACCGCAATGCTTCCAGTGTTAACAAGCCCTGGACTTCTGGTAGTTTCACATACCACCCAAGGGAGGGGCTGCCCAGCTGACTCTTGGCAAGCTACTCTAAACAGGCCCTCAAAGTAAAGTACTAAAATCTGATAATCTGCCCTAAAACTCCTTTGACCTTCCAGGATACATGTATAAAAACTAAATAGTACTAACAATAAATGCTACACTGTGAAGACAGGAGGTCGTGGCGACTGAGGGTGGGTGTCCAGGGAAATCTTCATGAAAGTAACTAAAATTAAACTTGGGATCTGAAGAAATAGTGGGATTTAAACCAGGCGCAACTGGCTGGCTCCTCCTGCGATCAAATAAGCTAAAAAGGCATGTGCTGTTGGTAAGGTTTGTTGTTGTTGTTGTTGCTGTTGTTGTTGTTGTTGTTGTTGTTATTGTCATTTTACTTGCTTTTATTTTGAGTTGTGAGCATAAATGCTCAAAAAATCTGACTCTGTTTCTCCAATGTCCTGACACCTTATTGGCTTACGAGCTGCAATTTCACACTTTTGGGCTTGCTACTCCTGGTTTAGATAAATGGAGAAGGGCAAGCAGCAGGGAGTGACACATCTGGAGCAAAGTCAGGATGGCAGGAATGTCTGTGTTTCATTTGAGGAAAAAATTGGAGAATAGCAGTAATGTTGGAAAGGAATTTTCAGTAAGCGGAGTTTAGGAAGCATATTTGAACAAGAGCTTCTTAGAATGTTTACTCAACTAAAAGATGTCTACCTCAATGAAAATATAATCATATTTAATTTCCTGCTACAGTTTCAAGCTGGGAAAAATGTAAGGTAAGGTGCATGGGATTTGAATACGAAAACACAATCCCGTCATCCTTGCCCAGCTCTTGCATTGCTCCACAAGACACTATTTGTGTGCTATTCCAAACAAAGACTTCATTACCTGGAACGCAATGCTTAGGGTGACTGGGGAGTTGTACTACAAGACAGACCGATCTGCTGTTTCTAATTTTTTAACTTTTTTTTTTCTTAAAATGCCGTAGCAATGTTATATTCTTCTTGAACGGGAAGCAAGAAATAATCTGAATATTGCTAAATTAAACAGATCATCAACATCCAGGACAAAAAGACCTTTGTAATTAGGCAAGGTCATCATAGTCACAAAGACATTCCTAGATGTATATAGTTTTAAAATCATTTCATTGTGCTTCTCCAAGATATGATTGTGTATAATACGGTATCACATTAAGCAAATTTAAGTGGAAGTTTTCTATTGTAACTTTCCGTTTTCTCACTGAAAAAAATTAAATTTATAGACGAAACTCAATTTGGATTAAAATTAGTCTCAAAGAAATTATTTAAGTTCACTTTTCTTATAATTTGTATTTAAAATTTATTGTATTTTACGATTATTATTCACGAGCAAGCTTAAACAACTCACTAATAAAACTAATGGTATGCCACAAGATGCAATTAAAATTGCTTAGGTAAAATAAGAAGACTATTAGACTATTCTTCCTTTAGAAGAATAGCAAGTGCCCAATAGTGAGAGTGGTTGTTGAGTATATGAAAATTTTAATTTGTCTAATTAGTGACCTGGGTTTGATAGGCAATTACTTTGGTTATGAGAGTCCTGTGGTTTCTATATTGTCCTTTTCAAAAGGAAAATAATGTGATATAAGGACTATTAAGAGAAAGTTCACATAGAAAGCAAAGAAGAAAATATATAAGGATATCATTTTCCCTTTAATAGTGTGCCCTAGCTGAGGCATCTTTTTCCATCTGTATGCTGGAGGCAATAGCCCTACCAGCCAATCTTTCGCCTCACATTTTCTATTCAAAGACTGTCAAGGCAGATGCAGTAAATGCCATCATTATTGAATCACAAACCTTAGCACCTTATTCGAAATATTCAAGTGTTAATCAAAGTTCCAAGATTTGAAGAAAACCAAAAAAAGGCCAAATTGTAAGAGTCAGAGAGATGTACCTCTACACGGAAACTCTCATTTTTCTCAGGTTGCTGAGAGTATGTTGAGGGAAGTTTTATGAAACAAGTTACTCAGTCATGAAAATCAAGAAGAACTGCAGTAGCAACAACAATGGCACAACAACATCAAAACTCATGGAATTTCCCATAAAGTTCGCATGTGTCCATCACAGCTTCTTGGCCTACTCTTTCAAAGAGGCTGCAGCTCAGCACTACAGGTACTTCTGGCCGGGTTAGCCTTCTTGTTCAGTGAATTAGTTGCAAAGTGGCAAAATAACTGGAGTTCTAAAAATCTGCTTAAATGCCCACTAATTAGGGTAATGCCTGTGGATATCCAGGCATGGAGGAAGAACCCAAAAGGTCTGAAAGAAAGAAAATATTATTCTATACTGACCAGAAGCTCATCATATGTTTAGAACACAACAGGATTGTTTCCCTGAGGCAATCTATGGAATCAACAGAAAGTGAGGGTCTTGCAGTACCTTAACAATACAGAAAAGTGTTGAACATTTGGTTCTTTACATAGTATGCGTAAGCAGGAAATTCTGACATAGAATTCATCTGTTTACCATCACTATCTAGAAGGTTTTGTCAGTTATTATCAGTGTGCAAGAACATGTGAAAATTCTTTGGGTGGTGATCATGGAGAATTCTAGTGGATTCTTAATGAGAAACACTTGTAAATAGTGATTCCATGTTATAGAAAAATAATTTATCATAATGGAACACATATACTACAATTGAAATGTACACAGCGTCATAGCAACTCCATCTAATATGAAATGGGTGGCTTTCTTAAAAGCCACCATACAATATAAGAAAAAAAGATTTTTTTTTTCTTTTGGAGCACTTATGCTCACAACTCATCATTTGCATTTACAAACCGGCTTCTGTCGGGCAGTCATAGATCTAGTTAGGGACTTCTGCCTTTGCACTTACCCAGCATATAGAAACAGGAATAAAACCTTTTGAACTCTACTCGGCTTCCCCCATAGAGTTTCGCATATTTGGCCACACATTTGACGTGTGAAACACAAAAATTGTTCCAAAGAAGAAAAGCTTTTTTTTTTTTTTGCTTTTGTACAGAATTTGTTCTAACTTGTCTCTATACATCTTTATGTATTGTAGATGAATGCAGCTTCTTTCATGAAATCCCATAAGGTGTTTCTGCAATGAGCAACACTCATTTAACAAGTGCACTCTGCCATGCAGGCGGGACCTGCCAGGAGCAACAGCATGCCTGGAACGGAAATGTTGTTTAATGAATATTTATTGTTATGAATATTCATTAAATTAACATCTTTATAGCCGGCCCCAGGCTTTGTAACTTATGTGGCAGTAAAGTGGTTAAGTAAAGTTTTCAAGCCAGTCTTGAAGACCTTTGAGGTTCAGATAACTATAAAAATTACCAAGACTGTTTTCTTCTGGAACAGAAATCAACTCTGAAATACTGTGATGTGGTTACATTTGGCATCAAAGCCTCTGGTTTTTGGATCATGGTCAGAAGTGACCTGACCCTTTATCTCAGATTTTTTCAGTACAATTTCCACAGCAGAGTGCTTTAGTCATTAGCTCTCTGTGTTTTTCATTTTCTCCTTCCTCATGCTTACTCTATTAATCCTAAACATCATCACGTTTGGCGTGGATTACTGAACCACCTTACTTCTCTAGGTCTCTTTGAAGGTAAACTTGCCATCCATCAACCTATTTAGGAGTGCATAATCTTCCTAAAACACATTTTTGATCATGTAACTCCCCTGCTTAAACTCCATCAAAGATTTTAGGATCAAATCCAAGGTCCTCACATGGAATCTGCATCTTGCTGTCTGTCTAGCTTTATTTCTTACTCATTCCTGCTCTGATTTTAGGTGCCAGCCATTGTGAAAAATTCCTCATGCTAACTCTTGCCTACAGGCCTTGGAACATATTTTACTTTGGCCTAGGAACCTGCTCCTGTTACTCTAATTCTTTATTCTGGCTTGACTTCCACTCATCTTCTTGATATTGCCTTATGCCTCATTTCCCTTGGAATCCCTTTCTGGATCTCTGGTATAGATGCCCCTTGTTTGTACTCTCATATTATGGAGATTTAGTCCTATTTTAGGACATACTCCTCTGCACTGAAATTCTTTCTTCAGTCTTCACAGCTCCTGTCTCCTTGAACTGTAGCTTGTCCATCAATGAAATGCCAATATCCAGATCAGTGTCCGGACACATGACAGGTGCTTAATATATGACTACATTTTCTAAGAGAATTAATCAACATGCTTGATTCTGCCCATAGCCTTCTTTGAGGGGCTTGTCCAATCCAAGATTATGCCAGTCAGTTCAGTTTGAATGCAGGGAGTATTGGTAAGAAGTAATGACCACGAATTTTGCATTTGAATAGTTGGGAAAATAATTAGGGGATTTTGAAGGTTTCATCATACCCCTTGTAAAGCAGACTCAAACCAAAATTCAATTATCATTTGACTTGTACAATTTGCTGTGTCAAATATGAACCTGTGTTCTGTTCAAACAGGAACTCAGTTATTCTATAGCATATAGGACTTTGATTATCAGTAACAAAAGCATCTAAAGTTATTTAAAGCAAAAAAGGTGTTTATTTTTAAAATATAGAGGTAGCTTACAGAATGTACTGGAAGCAATGTGGTGGGTTTCAGTCAGAAAGGATTTTGGAGCTATAAATTAAAATTGGAGCCATAAACTAGGATTCTGTGAATCTTGTATTTGTCTGTCTCTGCACTTCTGTTGAAGACTTCCCCCTTTGCAGGCTTCTCCTCTGCTTCGCAGACCACATGGCAGATACCTATGTTTATATAATCCCATTCAACACCCTAACCTAGACAAAACTAGAACGGCTTCTGTTCAATGTTTTTTTTTTTCTTGAGACAGTCTTACTCTGTCATCAGGCTGGAGTGAAGTGGCACAATCTCGGCTCACTGCAACCTTGTCCTCCCAGGTTCAAGCAATTCTCCTACCTCAGCCTCCCAAGTAGCTGGGACTACAGGCATGTCCCACCATGCCCAGCTAATTTTGGTATTTTTTGTAGAGATGGGGTTTCACCATGTTGGCCAGGATGGTTTCTATCTCTTGACCTCGTGATCCACCCACCTCGGCCTCCCAAAGTGCTGGGATTACAGACATGAGCCACCTAGCCTGGCCTCTTCTCTTCAATTTCTAGGGAAGAAACCATTACTCTGAGTTGGAGACAAGTAAAAATTACTGGGGTCTTACCTCAGAAGGTGAAGTTAGTTTGTTTTACTTTGGCAGTTTGTTGTGAGCTGAAAAATCAAGCCAAAAGATGTAATTCCTAAAGATATAATTCATTGTCTATGTAAACCACCTAAGCTTTTCCTCCAAGATTGGTATTGTGAATTCAGATACTTTTTTGTTCAAGTTGCAGAATTATCTACCTTAATTCTAACAATGCTTTATCTGTCATACAACTATAGAAAATATCATTAGCTTTTCTTATTAGTGCCATACCAATATTAGTGAAATATATTAGTAAAGGTTCTCCAGGCTTCAGAGCCAATAGGATATCCATCTATATCTACATCTGTCTATAAAGATATTTTTATAAGGTATTGACTTACAGATCTGTGGAGGTTGAGAAGTTTCATGATCTCCTGTCTACAAGTTGGAGACCCAGGAAAGTCAGTATTGCCTGAGACGTAGAGAGCAGATGATGTAAATTCCAGTGTGTGTCTGATGCCCTGAGAACCAGCAGCATGGAGGGCAGGAGATCAGTCTCCTAGATCAAGCAGTCAGGCAGAGATAATTCAACTTTCCTTCATCTTCAGGTCCTCAGTGGATTGGGTGATGTCCACCCACATTGGGGAGGGCTATCTGTTTTATTCAGTCTACCAGTTCAAATATGAATATCTTCCAGAAACACCTTCATAGACATACTCAGAAATAATAATTTAAAAACCCCATTATTTGGGCATCCCATGGCCCAGTCAAATTGACACATAAAAATAACCATCACATTATCACAGATCTAATGCTTAGGCCTAAGCAATGTCTATCCCTGTCTCTCATTAGAATTTTGGACATGTCCATTGGGATCTTCTTTAACGATCAGAAGCCCCGTAAAATTATTTCCGTTGGATGTAACTTGTTTCTTGATATCATCACAACTCAAGTGTGTTTAGTCTTATTTGACTAGTTCTCTGGTTGTAATTGCTTCTTTTTTCTGCGGTTGATTTCTCAGACATTTTGTTTCCTCCCTTTTATCTTGTGGGTTTGAATATGGGAAATATTTCTAATCATAGAGGTAAACAAATGACTCTAAACCTATTAGCTGCCACACTTCCAACCTTTGCTCTCTGTGTCATGATTCCTATATCACAACTTCAACTGTAGCTGCAGCAAATTTGTAACTGAAATTTTGGAAGAAAAAACAAAAGCAAAAAAGATACCTTTTCAATAAAAAAATATACTATCTTCAGTCTAGGTTTCTTTCCTGTGATTGACATTTGAGTTCCACCAAGAGTCCCTGTGATCACTGTCCCTGCAGAGGGTTCATCTATCACCTTGAGGGGCTGTGTATGAGCTGCAGTGGAACTTCCTGTTAGTATGCCTGGAGCTTAATGCTTCACTGTGTAAACCGTCTTCCATCCTCCTTCATTAAGTCTTTGGTTTTCCATATTCCTGCACGGGACAAAATAATGCTTTTGTGTATAGACTTTCTGCTTTAGCTTCAGTGGAATCAAACCATTGCACTGTTACTGAACCAAAGACTGCAAAAGTAAGAACTGCCTTACTAACTACATCAGAGACATCAATCCTTTATGTTCATGTCAGAATACTTCTGCCTCAGGCTCCCTTGGGCAAGTCTGACCCCATTTGCAGTTGTTTCTGGTTCCCCTGTGGAGATGGGCCTCACTGTTTAATGTTTAACAAATGCTCTACAACACAGGGGTCCAGCTGCAACATTCTCTCTAATCAGAATGATGTCATAGCTTTGCTCCCAAAGCTGCATTCCCTATGGAGGATGGTCTGCTTCTGCTTGCTCTGCTTCTACTAAGACCAGGCATCTTCATGGATGAGGGTCCAGAGTGCCTGAGGCTACAGGGCTTCCAGTACTTGAAGGGCTTTTTGGAGAAAAAGAAAATAGAGCTTAGTAGGTCTGAAGGGTAGAACTGGGACCAATGAGTAAATGTTATAGGAAGGCAGGATTAAATTCAACCTAAGAAAACATTGAATAATGAATTAGATGTGTCTAACAGTACAGTGGCCCTTGTGGGTTCCCTGTTACTGTGATTGATCAAGAAGACAGATAAACAATAGTTAGAGAGAAGAGGAGGGGGTTGTTGCATTGGTGACCATATTGGGCTAGATGACTTCTAAGAGTCCTTGAAGTTTTAGGATTTTAATAATTTAATCTTAAGGACTTTTTTCTTCCTTTCTTTCTTCGCTCTCTCCCCTGTTTCTTCCTTTCTTTCCCACCTTCATTCCTTGTTTCTTCCCTTCCTTCTTCCTTGTCTTTCTTTTTTCTTTCTTCCTTTCTTATTTTTAAATAAATTTAGGTGTTTGAAATTAAATTCTATTCAAAGGTAGTATAATTGACTTCAAAATCAGCAGAAAAGCAATGGTTGAATGCCTTTTCCTCCTATTTTCTTTTCCCCTTTTCTCTCTAAAGAAGTCAACATAAGCTTATGAAGTGAACATTTTATTTTCAGGATTTTTACTTAGTTTTGATACTTATAGCCAGTGGAAGAAAGCACATCAGTCTTTGAACTCCAGGGCTGTCAGATGTCTTCCATAACGTCAGTGCTGAGGTTTTGACGTCAGTTTTCACCACTTCATCACAGCTGAAAGTGCAAGCAGTTACCCTTAAGATTTTTCCTGGTTAGAAAACACTCGCCTGAAAGTGTAGCTGCGCTTTTCCTCATAGAAATTCAGATTAGTAGATGATCTTTTAAGCTTCCCATTACAGAGCTAGTACAGAGCCTGCTTAGTGAAGACCTCCTATTTTAGAAGTTTGCCTTGCACCAAATTGGTGGAAATTCAAAAAATACCCTGATTTGTGTTTTTTTCTGCCTATGTGCTTCGTTTTTCACTGCTGGCTTCCACATCCTCATTCAGGCCACTTAGTTCAGATCACAGTGCTTATCGTTGACTTCCCCAGGACAATACACTATTCCCCAGCATTCAAAAGTTGATCTTCTTGCGCCAAGGCAACAGGGTAATTTCTCTGTGAGCAACCTACAACCTTAGGTGTAACACTTTAATTGTAGGAGAGCAGAGTGGTAGTGATCAAGCAGTGTCAAGTAAAGACCCTTCGGTATTTATCTTTATGTTATTTTTTTTTCTTCTGGAAAAGAGTAAATGCATTTTGTTTGCCAAACACACTATGTGGATCTGTAGAACCAGAACAACTTTGAAGAAACAGTGCTTCAAACTGCATTTTGCCAAGTTGGAGGATGTAGAGCAGAGTTATGGCTATCTATTGTTTACATTCACTACTTAGAGTTCCAAATTAGCACACATCCAACAACTGTTTTACCAGTATTTTACAGATCCTCTTAATTAAGTTAAATTGCTTTCCCGCCACTCTGGCATACTAATCTTTTTCTTAGGGGGAAAAAAAAAACACAGCTTGTGATCTACATCTGCACATTTCTAGGTAACATCTCTTTTGGAAGGCTCACAGACATCATCTCATCATCTTATGCTTAACATGTCTGCAACGAAACTCATGACCTTCGTTAATCTGCTACTTTCCAGACCTCTCCATTCCAGTAAATGGCACTTCTTCTTCCTTTATACTCACTTAAAGTACCCTGATCTTTAATTCATAACATGCAATATAATTTGTAAGTGTGTGCATGTATATATATGTGTGTGCGTGATCATTTTTTAATGCTCATTTCCCTACTAGGTTATAATATCTTCAAGAGCAAATGCCTGGAACACAGTAGGCTGTCAATAAAAGTTCACTGAATAGTATAAATAGAAAGTTGTGCCATGGTTTATTAACTAATTATTAATTAACTCATCCAGCTTTTGAACTTGTCACACTGTGTAATTTAATAAAAACATACTAGTCTTTAACAAATCCTTAATGAACATGATGATTCATTCTAAGATACTACAATTCCTCTTTAAACATTTTAGAATTCCAAGAGAGTTCCCATAACTTCCACTAGTTCTATCCTACTAAATAGTCAGTAATTACCAGGGTGGTGTGGTAACTCCTTGAGTTAGCAGATCTAGCTATTCTAATTGTATATTCAATAGTTGGCAAAATAAGAACATTTGGTGATTTCTCTGTACCCACTGTAAGACAAACTCAAACCAAAATTCAACTATCATTTGACCCTTACAACTTCCTATTTTAATTGTATGACAACTGTGATAATTGAGATATCAAGGATTTGCTAATAAATAAGATACTGCATGTAATAAACTCTGAAATGTTGAGAACATTTTTTCCCATTGATGTCACACACGTGAGGTAAATTATGAAGGGTGAGACAAACAATAATGTGGACTAAGCTGTCTGCTGATTGATCTGGCCGACTTAATGCATTTATCAAAGCAGAGTTCATTTGTGATATGCATACAACAGCATACAGATCACACAGGCTGAAACATAGATTCTTGAGGTCTTTCTGAACACACGGATCAGCTGAAATTTATTTGGCAGCTTATCAGAAAAGCTACCATCATATATCAAAATCACACTGTGAATTAGCATTACCATTTCCAACTAGAATACAAAATAAAAGTACTTAAAAATTTTTTGTTGTTATTCATTACTCTTTCACCCAGTGCTTTAGGATACAGTTCAGCACATAGTGGATTCTCGATAAATATTTATTGCATAAATAAATATGGCTATTGAAACAGCAATTCTTTGAGCCCGCCTACTTCTGGTTCCTCTCAGTTTCATCACTGTTAGTTTAGTTACTTTGCTTCAGTTGCAGTCTAAACCTAAATAGTATTTGGATCTTACCGAGGTACATATTTTACCTTTCAAGCTTCAGTTGGAGGTAGGGCAATAGGAAATGGTTCATAGGGTTTAGTGTGTGAGATGCCTCTAAACCTTTCAGGCTCCTGTGAGTCTTTCCATATGTCCCCAACCCAACAGGCAGAATCTGAGATTTTGACAGTGGGAGTGAACTGGCAAAACTGTACACTTATTTGCCACAGCAGCCATTCCTCAGTCTTCTGGGGTGAGCATGGTCACTGTGAGAGGGTCATACGGTAACTGTGGTTGTGTTGTGTTTTATTTTGTTGTTTGTAGTCTAGCAACAAAGGACGCAAATTTATCTTATTTATTTATGTAGGTTTCCTGGAGACAAAGCAACATCCTGGAAATGCCACATTTCCTGATCTCCTTTATATCTTTATGTCCCATTAAAGTGGCAGCTCCTTTGAGCCTCAGTTACACTCTTCAACTCCCAAGAACTTAGCTATCATCTATGCCACTGAGGACCATGGCCAGAAATCTGTTCATCTCTCTTAATTTGCCTGTTCCTAATCTCTTCTGAATATATAATATATAATATTATATCTATTTGGTGGGGGGTTGTATTTTTGATCCTCATTCAAACCCTGTGATAATAGTGATGTGAGTCACTTGAGGCCACTTCATACAGAAAATCACTGAGGCCCTGGAGTTAAGTAACTGTTACAGAGGCACAGGGCTTAGCGGCAGAGCCTTGATTGAAAGTCTAGAGAATCCTCCTCCTGAATTTGTTCATGTGTGTGTGTGTATACATATGATATATATATATATATGTGTGTGTATATATATATATATATATATTTTTTTTTTTAAATGGATCTCAGCTCCATTTCCAACACTGGTCTGGGTACGCCTGGTTACAGGGAAAGAGTATCTATGAGAATCTATAGGCATTCAAGGCAGACGGGCAAGCAGACCTCATCCTAGAAGAAATTCCTTCCTTTTTCATTCACTCACTGGGTCTTATTTTGGCTGCTTTAGTGTGGCGTATGGGGTCTGAGTGGTTTGGGTTTTGTCAGTGTCTTCAGATTCATCATGACCTTCCCATTCCCCTGCTCACTGCACACTAACTTCACTACCTCTTTATTCCTATTTGTGCCCGACTCCTTTCTACGCCATGCCTTTGCCCCTGCTAGTTCCTCTTCCTAACAGTCTTTCTCCATTTCACCTGCCAGCTCCCACTCAAACCCTGAATGCTTTCTGTGATTGCTATATTAGTTGCTCATTAGAAACTCTCACAGGCTCTCTTCAATCAGCAGGCTCACCCAGAGCTCATCTCAGTCAAGCTGGTAGTGTATTAATGCTCCAGGAGTTGTATCCCACCCCCAGTGCACCCTGGCTGATTTACTGAATTCTGGCTTCAAATCAGAGAGAAAACATAAGGATGACATAATTACCTCCTATCTGATCATATGAATCTGGTTATAGAAATACCACTAGATTAGTGAGATAATGACAATAATAGAATTCATATTAACAACTAATATTTATTATTTAATGAATAAGGCATCATACTAAATGTGGCAGGCTATATTTTTGATCCTCATTCAAACTCTGTGATAATAGTGATGTGAGTCACATGAAGCCATTTCACACAGGAGAACACTGAGGCTCTAGAGTTAAGTAACTGTTACAGAGGCACAGAGCTAAGTGGCAGAGCCTTGACTGAAACCTGGAGAACCCTCCTCCTGAATTAGTTCATCCTGGTGCACTGCCTTCCAGTTGGTGGAAAAGTAGCCAACTAAGTCTTTTTGCACATTGGTAACTTAACTGCCAGATTTCTCCTTAAGGAGTAGTTCACAGCCCCACTGTTAAGTCCTAGGCCCAACCTGGACACTCCCTGTGAACCCTTCCTTCACCCCTCACTGTGGTTTGGCATGGTTCACAGCTTAGACCTTATAGGATGTGACCTATATAAGATGTGTTAATTACTCCATTTTCACACTGCTATAAAGACATACCCATGACTGGGTAATTTATAAAGAAAAGAGGTTTAATTGACTTACAGTTCTGCATGGCTGGAGAGGCCTCAGAAAACTTACAATCATGGTGGAAGGGGAAGCAGCACATCTTACATGTGGCAGGGAAGAGACAGAAGTGCAGAGTGAAGGGGGAAGAGCCCCTTACAAAACCATCAGATCTCATGAGAACTCACTCAGTATCATGAGAACAGCATGAGGGAACCGCCCCCATGATCCAATTACCTCTCATGAGGTCCCTCCCCCAACACATGGGATTACAATTTGGATTACAATTCAAGATGAGATTTAGGTGGGGACACAGAGCCAGACCATATCAATGTATCATTCTTGCAGACAAAAAGGAAGGATTTGCTATTGAAAGGAAAGAAGGTTTGGGACAGGATGGGTGGCATATGGGAGAGGAAGAGAGAAAGTTACAGGAAGAAAGAGTGATACCTTTTTGTCTGAAAACATGTTTGAAAATAATCTTTTTCTTATCCTTTTCTGAAGATTTTCAGTGTCTCAAGAGAAGAAAAAAGGTAGAGTAAATTAGTTTTATTCATCTATGCCTGAAAAATGCCTTGACAGGTGTAGTAGAAAAACAAAGAATGAATTAAGGACATTAGTAAGGAATTTGAAATTAGTGACGCTGAGGACAAGTTTAGATAGGAAGAGGAGTGAAGGCAGGCATTGGCAGACAATGGAATTGGGAAAAATCAAGTACTAAAGAAAGTGTATACTTCAGAAGTTTGCACTTGGGTGACTTTGTGCATTGGTTAAGAGGCTGTTTCTTTTCTTTACGCTGCCAATTACTTTGGTTGACCTAAAGGGGAGCATAGACATGGCCTGCAGAAGGCATGGGTGATCAGGGTCATATCAGTGAAGAAGGCACATCCCTCCCCACCCCCACCCCAATCTCACATACCTGAATTTCCCATGAATTTCCCTGTCATAGATTCCCTCTGCCAGGTCCAGCATCCAGTTGAGAGAAGGCCCAGCTTGGGCAATTTTCCTTCCCAACTAAAATCTATTCCTGAACCACCTTGAGCAAGTCTATTTTCTCTGAGCCTCATGTGCTCGCCTGGAAAAAAGGTGTGATGGAGCCCAGTGGCTTCTGAGAGGCGTGCAGCCATGAATTTCAGGTAAAGAGCCATCTCTGGACTCTGAAGGCAAAATGGAGGAAGAGCTTTGCTTCCTGGTCTTGGCACCTTCCTGCACTCAGCATTCCTTCACAGTGGTTTGTGCACATGCCCATGCTTGAAGGGCTGCTGGGCACCTCAGAGCCAGGGTCATGTTCTTTCTCCCTCCTCTCCCCAGGCCTTGGTTTCAGTCCCAAGGGCTTGAGCTGGCAAGGCCAGCAGAGTGCTGAGGTTGGCAGGATGCCTGTTATCCTCTGAGAGGGCAGCAGAGGGTCTGGTAGAGAAATTACTGTCTTCTAAGAATTCCAATACAAAAAGCATAAGCCCAAGGAAAGAATAAAAAAAAAAACCTTTTTGTACTGATTTATATTCATTCACTCTTTTTTCATTATTTTATATATTTTATTATATAGATACTTTCATTATTATATATGAATTTATTGTAGAAAATTAAGAAAAAGCATACAATATAAAATTTTAAATGCTACCATCATACAACACAGAATTTAATATTTGGGATATTTTCACTTTTTTATGCATATGAATTCATTGGAAGGGATAGCATGTGTATCTTTCTATTTAAGGTTCAGTTAAGAAAACCTTAAATAGAAAGACACACATCTTACAATTTTTTCGTTGCCAAATAATCCTCATAAACAAGAAATTTAATGGCTGCACAACATGTGTGCCGTAATCTCTTGAAACAGTCTCCTAATGTTGAACATTTAAATTATTTACAATTTTACCAGTATAAACAACACTGTTCTAGCACATAAATTTCTGTCTCCATTGCCTATTCTATCAGAACAGATTTCTAGAAGTGGAATTACTAGTTTAAAGGGTGGAACACTTTCAAGACTAAGTATATTGCCAAACTGCTTTCAGAAAGATTGTATTAAACTTTACCTTCTCATGTCATTTACAAGAGTTCCTATATCACTAAACTCCTACTAATGATCAATTTTGTCATTATAATTTTCGTAAGTTAAAAAAACCTGATTTATGTTCTAATATATATTCATTTAACTATTACAGAGGTTGACCCTGTTTTTCTTGACTGATAATTTGTAATTATCCTGTGACTTACACTTTGCCAGTGTTTTCATAGTAATGCTTAAGCTTTCTGTATTGATTTGCAAAGGGTCCTTTATACATCATTGATACACATTATTTGTCATATTTGTTACAAATATATTTTTCTTGTCATTTTCTTCTAATTTTATATATTGTTTGGTCTTTTCGGAAAATGAAAAAACTTTAGAGAATCAGATTTACTGGTCGCATCTTTGTATTTTTTTCTTTGCTTTTGTGTTTATAATCTGTTAAATATTCACTTATATTTGTTTTAATTTTACATTTTTATTTCTCTTTTTTGTAAATGTAAAGCCTTATATTAAATTTACTTCCATGTGGTTGAAAATAAAATACCAACTTAATATTAAACAACACTAACACAATAAGAAAATATAATGTTCTCTCCCTCACTCCCTTCCCATCTCCAGACCTACTCCTAAGAGCAACTACTTTTAGCTATTTGTTTTTCGAGTGATTACTCAAATCTGTATCTTTCAATATGTGTTTACTGTTCTTTATTGGTATATGAAGTTTAGATATTATCTATTAACTAATAACAGATAAGGATTTATCATTTGAGTAAAACCCTACTTCTCATTCCATCATCTTTCTGATATAATTATATTGAAATTTCTAGTTAAATCAATAAGGAATATTTACATTGTAATGATACGTATGTCATGCTATGCCAAAGACAAGTTTTTCACTGTTACTGCACTTCCTTTACTGGATATTTTTTCTAAAAATTATGATTCATTTTTTCTTTACTTACACTCATCTTTTTTATGTTAAATCTCAGTTATGTTTTTCCAGTAATACCAGAATGCATCTCTTCCCCTGCTGTCATGTTCTATACCTCAACCACTCACTTACAAGACTGTGTGCAACTCTTTTAATTCAAGATGGTTGTTTCTAAGGTTTGTGTGAGGTCATCATCGTAGACTCCTTTACTCCTTTCTGAGATGAATCATCTTCTTTCAGGAATCCCGTTCCCCTCCCACTCTTTGTTGTGCTGTTATTAGTCTTCTGTTGCAGATATAGCAAATTATCTCACAATTGGAGGCTTAAACTAACACAATTTATTATCTTATAGTTCTGGAGGTCAGAATTCCAAAATGTTTGGGCAGGGCTGTATTCCTTCTGAAGGCTCCAGGGTAGTCTGTCCCCTTGCCTTTTCCAGCTTTCAGTGGTCACCTGCATTCCTTGGTTCATGGTCCCTTCCTCCATCATCAAAGCTAGTAGCATAGCATCGTTGAATCTTTCCCTCTCTCCTGCCTTACTCATTCTCTAATAAGAACACTTTTGACTATATTGGGCCCACCTTAATATTCTGCCTATCTCAAAATTCTTAATATCATCTGCAACATCCCTTTTGCCAAGCCATGTAAAACAACATATTTACAGGTTCTGAGAATTAAGGTATGGATATATCTGGGCAGCTGTTGTTCTATCTGTAAGAGTTATGTTTAATTTTAGGTTTGCCTCAACTTTTCTGGAACATATCTTCAGAAATTTTTTTAATCGAAAGGACGCTGACCATAAATTTTCTGACTGTGTCTCTTAGAATGTCTACAGTTTGCACTTTTAGACAATATAAAAGCAATACAGTTGAAAACATTGGTTTCAGTTTGTTTCTGTTGGTTTGATTTTTGACTCTGCTACTTACTAGTTCTGTGTCTTTGAGCAAAATTAGTAAATCTCTCTTTGCTTTAGTTTCTTTACCTGTAGAATGGGTGTATTGATAGCATCTAATCATAGGGTTGTTATAAAGATTAAATGAATTCATTCATACAGTTTCTGCCACTTAATAAATCACTGAATTAATAGATTGGCTAGGCTTAAAATCTAGGCTAAACATTCTTTTTTGTCAGAAGTTTGAACTCATTCTTTCACAGTCTTTTAGGATCCACTGTTGCTGTTGGGAAGTCCATTACCTTTCTAATTAATGTTCACATTGCTGACAGGCTCTGCCACTATAAAAGCTTTAGACTCTTTTATTTATATGTGGTGTTCTGAAACTTCAAAATATCTAAATAGATCATGTTTCATTAATTCAGTAGGACATTTTCTTTCTTTTCTTTTTTTTTTTTTTGAGGTGGAGTCTCACTCTGTTGCCCAGGCTGGAGTGCAGTGGCCGGATCTCAGCTCACTGCAAGCTCCGCCTCCCGGGTTCAGGCGATTCTCCTGCCTCAGCCTCCCGAGTAGCTGGGACTACAGGCGCCCGCCACCTCGCCCGGCTAGTTTTGTATTTTAGTAGAGACGGGGTTTCACCGTGTTAGCCAGGATGGTCTCGATCTCCTGACCTCGTGATCCGCCCGTCTCGGCCTCCCAAAGTGCTGGGATTACAGGCTTGAGCCACCGCACCCGGCTAGTAGGACATTTTTCAACATAAATTTTTGGAACACTCATCAGTGTTCAGAAATGTACTTCTATTTGCTTCTCGCTCTTTAGAAATCACATTTGTCAGTGTTGATTTTTCTGAATCAATCCTCTATGTCTATTATATTTTTCAGCAGTAATATTATTTCTAAAATTTAAAAACTTGATTTTTTCAGAGATGATATTAATATCCCTTCCTATTCTATGACTTTCCCTTTTTTTACAAAAATTGCATTTAGACTGTTTATTAGTTTATGTCTTTTGAGAAAGAGATGCCAGAGTAGATATGGACATGCGAGAGATTTGTTGGGGAAGCACTTATGAAGGAGAAAGTAGAAGGAGGCACATGAGGTGCGGGGGAGGGGTGTTTAGACAGTGAGGCAGGTCTGTGTCTGTGAGGGAGAAGGGAAAGGAAGGTGAACAGGGGAGACAGCCTTAAATTCTGTAGAGTTATAAGAAAGTTTTGACCAGACCAATGAGGAGTCTCTGAGACAAAAATACACCTTAAAGGAAAACTGCATCTCATAGGATTGGGCCTGCGTTGGAACCCCCATATGCTCCTTCACTAGGTGGAAATGGCCTATGGATAGTGTGACATTGCTGCAAACATAATAGTGGACCTTAGGCTCCCTGCAGCAGGAAATCTGAGCAGTGCTTTTTCATTGTCACCAGAGTCTGTCCTCTGTGCCTCACAGATTCACAGGTCGGAGAGAAGCTGTTCCTGTGGGTCTTTCTTGTGGTTCCCGTGGGTCTTTCTTCCTGAGCGGAAATGGAAGATGGAGGTTGGCGGGATGAACAGTAACCTCCATCGTTCGGGTAGTCTCAGGGCCACAACCTGTGTTTACCTTTTTCCCTTTCCACTGTCCATCTGAAGTTGTCCTCACTCTCATCTGTCATCTCAGGACATCTTGCAGGCTTACCTCGAGGGTCAATTCAAGCCTGAAATCCTGAAAGGTATGAACCCTAGATTGGCAATCACACTCTTTGGGCTGAGGTAGCTGTGTTATAGTTACAATGGTGCAAGGGAGTATATGGAAGCATTCTCCCAGCACTTATTGTGTAAATAGAGCCCTACCTTTGCCTGCTGTTCACAGTTGATTCTTCCTATCAGGATGATGACTCTTATTTTCAGCTGTTGGTTCCCAGATACAAAGAAGTCCATAGTCTTCTGGCAGCAGCCATAGCTTGTAGTTCAGTGGGACCTTGGCTCTGTCCCTTTGCAAGTGTGTAGAGTCCAGCATTGTAAGGAGGAGAAGGTCAAAATTCTCTAGTGGGTCAGGGGGAGTGATGATTAATGGGGCTATTACTGCCTCCACTCCTGGCTCCCAGGCACATTTATTCTCCCTGCTGAGAAGACTGTGTCATATAGAGGTCTCTGATTTAACGTATATACTGTATCCTGAAGGATGACACCCCATTGTTTCAGAGTGATGCCTCTAAGCTGGTGCTAGCTGTCTTTTTTCCTAGTTATAGATATTAAGTGACACCTTATTTTTTCAGTATGGTGATCATGTTCTATGAACCATCTCCACAACTCTTATGAGCCAGGCTCTTTCCTTTTTCCTTCCAAACTTATCAGTTGTTATGGTAGCACCCAGTAACTTATGTTGGTTAAGCCACTTCCTGCCTTTTTTATTTCTGGGCCTCACCAATCCATGGATGTTGACAAGCCCTGGTCTGTGACCCCCTGTCACCGTCAAACATGGCCTGGAGGGGAGAGCCACTACTGAGTGTATTGATTCTAGGGCTCCTCTCAGTATTGTGGCCCTGGTGTCCTGGTGATTGTGGTGAGTGATATGTCTTTTGGGCCATCTCATTAATCCTCGAGAGGGTTTTCTGTCATCACCTAATGTGCTTATTCTAGCATGCCCACTTCTTTCAGCATTTTTATTTGTTTTGCCATCTTCCAGGGAAACTCAGGCATTTCCACTTTATCCAGCACTGTTCATCACTTTTTCAGGTGTCTAAAAGGCACCCTAACAAATTGGTTCCAGCCTCTGAGTCCTTTCATTCTTACCTATCTGGTTATATTTTAGCTCTTTTGATTTAGCACAATCAAAATTCAGTTATAAGGGATGAATATATACTTCCATGATATAGTAGTCTATTTGGGCTGCCATAACAGAGTACCATATATTGGGTGGTTTAAACAACAGAAATTTATTTTTCACTGTTCAATAGGTTGACAATTTTAAGATCAGAATACCAGCATGGTTGGGTTCTGTTGAGGAGCCTCTTCCTGCCTTACCATAGATGCCTTCTTGCTGTATGTTTTTACATGGTCTGCATAAGAATGGAGAGGCATCTCTCTCTCTTCCTCTTCTTATAAGCAATTTATCTCTCTTCTGCTTCTTATAAGACCATCAATCCTATTACATTAGGACTTCACTCTTATGATCTCATTGAATCTTTATTACTTCTTAAAAGCTCTATCCCCAAATATAGTCAAACTGTGGGTTAGGGCTTTAACATATTAATTTGGGGGTGGGAAGGAAACAGTTTAGTCCATAGTACCTGGTTTCTTCTGAAATATTCAAATTCTTGCAGCTCTATTGGTGTATAATCTCTTTTCTCACTTTTCAGTCCCAGCACATCCCCAACCTAGATTTGACTCTAGCTATTGACCTAGTGGCCAGAAGAGAAAGTGAGGGCAGCTCTTGAGGGTGCTTCTGTTGCCTTACGGAGAAGTGTCCTCTACAGCAACTCTCTACACAGAAGAAGCACTAGTTCTTACTCGGGAAAAGACGGACCACCTCTAAAAACTAAGGGTTAAGGGAATTTTCATAGCCAATATCCTCATAGGCATCCATATTTCTGTTCCCATTTCACATTTCAAGGCCTCAGATTTTACTCACCAGAGTCCTAGAATTATCATAACACACCTGCCTTGCCAGCTCATTTAAATACTTCTGGAGCTCTATTAATCAAACTATCAAAGCTTCATTCTGCTGCTCAGCTCTATGTATCTGTAAAGGAGGCCCTCTGTCTCTTTCACTTGGCCTTTAACTGCCTGTTTACAGTCCTCAATTTCTAATTATACCTCTGCAGGACATAAATAAAACTTAGCAATAATTATCCCTCTCCAGTGTCTTTGTAGGCAATGCCCCTACATCCCTTATATTTTTCAAATTGCATAATCATGGAACTTGCAAGGATGTTTCCTTCCAACAGAAAGTTTTCCCAGGTCATACTGGTACAATCTTTAGCCATGAATATATTCCAGGGACTATTCTTGCTCTGTATACCACTCGGAATGCAGACTTTGCCTCCAGGAAGGAGAGGTAGCCTGTCCTAACAGCTGCCACCTGTGTTCTCAGAACATTCCCAGAACCATGTATGTCAGTGAGGCCTTCTTCAAGAAGCAAACAGCAAGATTATATGTACAAATGATTTACTGTGGGACCTGCTTATAAAGGGTAAAAGAAATGGGACCGCAGAAAGCAGGGACAGCCTTCAGACCATGATGCAGCTTTGATGCCTGTGAAAGGAGAGCAAAGAAAGAAGAATCAGGTAGAGTTTTAGACTGCAGTGTAATTCTCAGAAAATTTTAGGCAGCCTGATGGGAATTCTTAAGCCAAAGACATGTGTTTAAGAAGCCCCATGTCTTGCATCAATTGTCCTACATTAATACACCTACTGTGCTCAATCACTGGTAGCAGTCCCTGGGACGTGTGACTACAGTGTGTACTAGGTGGTAGAATCCAGAAGTTACCTGGGGCCATCACTCAATTATGCTTCTTGCAGCAGGTTATCTGAGTGGTACATTTTCATGGATACCATAGGGCAAGTTTGTAAAGTTATCTAAGTTCAGTTTTTTCCATCTATCTCATTTTTTCCCTTTAACATAATTTTCCCCATTTCTTTATTTCAGTCTCTTTCTTTTTAGTTCAAGTTTTCCAATATGTGGTGACCCTTGGTTTCCCTCACAATGTGTTGAATTCATTGATGGCTGGAACAGTTGAATAGGTATTGATCAACCTGGTAACTAACTTGAGATTATATGGAACTCTGTTTTCCAGAAGACAAAATCTTTGCTTTGGAGCATCAATGCCCACAGCTTGCTTTAGTTCTTCTTGTACACATAGTTCAGTGTTTAAGAAAACTATAAATTTTTACCTGGCATGAGTCACCAGCTTTTTTACATGTAAGGCTATAGTGGGACATTAGCCTACTGTCTTAAATAATCGATTTTCAGTTAATCCCTGGGTTTTTAGCCCTATGGCTCTTTTCTAACTCTCCTTTGAATCCATTATTTCCCATTTTTAAGCCTATAAGCTTATTTATACTTTGGAAAACTTTTATTACATTGTTGTTTCAAAATGTGACCTGAGAATCTACTGTATTTTAAAAAATCGTTACTGATTAATTTTAGTGGCCCAATATAGAGAATTTCAATTTCAGAGCAAAGTAATATGAAAGACTTTTCTAATTTAGAAATTTATACTAATTAAAATTCCTAACAGTTTGTGAGAATGCTTGTTTCAACATATGTCAACCCACACTGATTAATACAACTAAAACAAAACTAAAGCAAATGAAAATATTAAAGAACAAAAACCAAATTCTACCATATTTACATGTGAAAAATAACACCCTGTTTATAGGTAATATCATCTTGTCATTTAAACTGGTTTCTGGCCATTCAGATTTCTCTCTCTCTGTGTGTGTGTGTGTGTGTGTGTGTGTGTGTGTGTGTGTGTGTCTGTGTGTGT
>NW_016807417.1:232794-266884 GCF_001698545.2 Rhinopithecus bieti | reverse complement strand
TATTAAAACACAATAAAATATTCTAAAGCTAGCCTGAAATCTATCATTCACTCATTCAATAGGTATTTATTATGCCTTTACAAAATGGTCAATATATCTACAACATGTTCATATTACAAAAATGAAAAAAAATATTGTTCTTGCTTTTAAAGAGTTTGAAGTCTGGCAGAGCAGCCACTCTGTACACAGATAAATTATAATACATCAGGGTAATTCTAATAAGAGAGTTATGAACAATATGCAATGAGAATGTAAATAAGGAAGAAATTAAATAAACCACAGGAATTAGACTTTGTTTGAAAAAAAAGGGATGATTCAAATGGATCTCAAGAAATAGGCCATGAATGCATATCTTTTCCTGGCCACAGACACCTTCCAGGTGGATTTTGGAATGAACAATTTCCTTGTGTGAGTTTTTGGGAGCGAAAGAATAAGCCACTCTGTGAGTAAATGATTTAATGCTTCGAGGAGTAACTGGGAGATAAGGAGGCAGGGAAAGTGACAGCTGATCACCTTTCTAATGATTTTGTTTAGGCTGGGTGGGGTGATTCATGCCTGTAATCCTAGCACTTTGGGAGGCTGAGGTGGATGGATGGCTTGAGCTCAGGTGTTTGAGACCAGTCTGGCCAACATGGCCAAACCCCACCTCTGCAAAAGAAGAAATTAGCTGGACATGGTGGCACGTGCCAGTAGTCCCAGGAACTTGAGAGGCTGAGGTGGGAAGATCTCTTGAGCCTAGGAGGCAGAGGTTGCAGTAAGCCTAAATCTCACCACTCACCTCAACTCCAGCCTGGGCGACAGAGTGAGACTCAGTTTCAGAAAAAACAAACAAAAAAAGTTTTGTTTGTCCTGTACAAGAAGAAGGGTGATAGCCACGTGCCTCTTAGCCCTTCTCATGTTCAAGAGCAAAGCCTACCAGTCTGCTGCTCTTCTCATGGCCACATACCCTGTAGGGTTGGTACCAGAGTGTAAATTTTGTTAGGCTAACTTCTGTGGTTTGGATAAGAATCCAACTCACTTCTCCTACACAAGCAGAAATATAGGTCACTATTTTTTTCAAAAACATGAAATACTTTGAGGCCTTTTAATATTCAATTTCAGATCTGACTTATGTTAGTTGAACCCTACTAAGTGTCAAAACCTTTCCTGGAATCTTCCTCATGTAGTTTATATTGATCAACATAGTATCATGCATTTTTACATACTTTGCAGCCAAAAAAAAAAACTTCTCAAACATGGGGTTTTCCTTTAGTGGTGCACCAACTACATAGAAATATATAATATACTAAGATGTATGATGCACGAATTTGACCTCCAGATGTTTTGTTCTGAAGTTGATGTGGCAGAAGGCTGAACATTGCAGGTCTTGTTGAACAGTTGGTTTGCAGAGCTAAGTAAAGACTATGGGAAATAGCTTTCTCTCTCTCTCTCTCTCTCTCTCTCTCTCTCTCACACACACACACACACACACACACATGTGCACACACACACACTCCAAACCAAAAACTATTTGCTTCAAAATAAATAATAGGAACATCAACTACTGACTCTCAGAGGAAATACTAGGTCTTCTTTCAATACCTGAGAAGATTTTCTCAGAAATTGTGTGGGGTTGGATTGCCGGCCAACTAAATGCAACTGAAAAACTGGAGATGAAATGGGGAAACAGCTAGCAGAAAACATTCACTGGCTCCTCAAAGCTGGAACCACTTTATATCAATTTTAAATTAAATGTAAAAAAAAAAAAAGAAAAAATGGTGCAATATATTTTCCTCTGCTTCATTTCTTTTGCATTGCCTTCTCCTGGGCATTTTGCTATGCAGAAGGGTAATGTGTTTATACGTTTTGGAACTAAGCAGTCATAAAACTGTATAGGCACAGCTTGGAACCACCATCCACAAATTAGAAAGTTCCCCTAGACTTGCCCATTTTATAAACACTATATGAAGAGAGAGAGAAAGAAAAGCAAACAAAACTGGAGGAAGGTGGTTTAGGTTTAGTTTTGTTCTCCCACTCTTCCCCCGTATAATTCCTAAATAGTTTATTTGATAATTATGTGCATAGAAATATGATGCAAAATAATGTAAATATGATTTTCATCATAAAATGGAAAACTTAAAAAAATTGCCTTTAGCAGTGTCAGCTGGAATTCAATAGACTTTATGCATTTTGGAATAAAAGCAAATTGTACTCTATTCTTCATTCTAAAATCAAAGACTAATTGAAAGAAGCATCAGTAAACATTTTGTTTTAAAATACTTTTTTCAGTCAACTAAAGATTTCAGAAGTTATTAGTGGCCAGAAGTAAAATGATATTTTCAAAATTTCTTTGACGATGTTCTGTATTTTCTAAACAATCTTCTTGCTTTTTGACCCATGTAATTCAAGAAAATATGCTGAGCATTGGTTGTTTGGACAAAGATTCTGACACTCTGCTTCTGATGTACTCCCAGATTAAGATAGCGAGTAATTTGCATCCAAAAATGTAAAATAAACAAAGCATAAGGCACTGCATGTTGGAAGTGTAACTCCTTCAATAAAACTATGAATAACTTATTTACTTGCATCAGCAGTCATTTCCTCTAGATTGCTGCCTCACCACTGTAGGCACTGAAATTATATTAAATACAACTCTATTAACTGCTGCTTTTGTTTTACATCAGATGAAAACTCAAAAACACAAAAACTTGAAATAAATATACAAGTAAAAAAATAAGTACATATTCACTTGCTGTTCTTGCAGGCTATGTTGAATAGGTTTAAAGGCCTAATAGTCTACTAGTACATGTGCTTCAAGTAGAGATATTCCATATATTGTATTTAGCCAAATTTTGTCATCTAGCCCATCTATCAACAAATGACAAATTAAATTATGGTAAAAAAGAGGAAATGATTGTGAATACTGGTAAAAGAATACATGTTAGTAAGATTGATTTTAATACAATCTATTGAAGATTTAAACATGTTCCAGAATCAGACTACGGCTGATGCTTGGCACATTGCAGCTACTTAAGAAATATCTGTTGAATGAATGGATAAATTTTATTCATTGCAGAAAATGTCAAAGTGCTCCCCAAGGGAAAGAAAGTACTGCTGCGTATGTTTCTGACCTCGAGTTTCATTTCATAGAGTACTGAGCATGCTTTTAACAAAAAGTAAATGTTCTATAGAAGTTTGGGGTGTAGGTAGATTGATAACCACCTTTGATGCTCAGCAGGGAACTCATAAATAGTTAAGCATATGCAAATTACTTGAGAGATGTTGGTCTTCATTTGTGGTTTTAGGTCAGACTAATGATTTTCTTTTTCAAACAGAACCAAATGGATGTGTCAAAGAGGTAAAATTCTTAATGGGAGTGGACATAAATAGTTTCTAACCTGCTGCTAAGGTTACAAATGTCACTGGTAGTTGTCATTATAGTAGAGCAGAGGGTCCTTCATCATTTCAAACACATTTCCATATCCACAGGTAGTCAAATAAGTGACCATTACCACATGTAGCAAAAGGACAAACAGATGGTGTTCAGATCATTCATTTTTTGTGTGTCTTACAGGATTCCAGCATTTTAGAAGTCATTAGGAGTCATGTGTTTTATATCAACTTATGTAGAAACATTTACGTGTATTGAACCCATGCCCTCTCAGTCGTGCCTTTGTTTCCTCCATCTCCCCTTTCCTGTATCCCAAGTGTGCAAGTGTGAAAGAGAAGTATAGATCTTTCTCACTGTAGAGTGATTGAGAAATCTTCCATTAGGATTCCAAGTGAGCATGTTCTATTAATCTTCTGGTCTCCCAGCAACCTCCACACATAATAAACAGCACAATCTGTATCACTTGCCAAGGGCCTGTCCCCCCTACTTGAGTTTTCCACATTTAACAGTTTTGCCACAGAATTTGAAGTGAGGGTGGTGGCCATATTGACAGAACACAACCAGATTACCCTGGCATCGCTGATTCAGAACTTCCCTATGGTTTTCCCCCAGCAGAGTTTCAAACAGATTGTAGTCACAATCTAAGCAGGCTTTGGATATGGCCAAGAAAATGAGCCGACTGTGCTAGAGTCGATTTTAGGGCTGTTTTGTTGTTGCCTGGTCATATAGACAAAACCAATGAGTGTCGTTATACACCGTCCCTTCCCAGTCTGTTGTAATTACCTCACTGCAGCTCACCATAGAAGCAGTGGTAAGCTGTTTAGCCCAATCGAACCCCACCAATACAACCTGTGATTTTGAATCATTCCAGATATTGCTAAGAATTGTAGGTTTGACAGCTGTGCCTGGTAACTCTAGTGAAGGGAGCCATAGGTTTTTAAATTGATATAACATTTTCATTTGCAACTTTCTCCCACTCAGCCCTCCAGCACACCCCCAAATGATGTTGCTTACAGTGCTCTGAATTGATCTCTTAAGCAGAGTGACACTAAAACACAAGATTTTCTGGCCCAAATCAAATGTTTCATCTTTTTTTCTAACCATGTTCCTGTCTCAACCTGTGTCTTACTCTATTCTTCTCTTTAATTCGGATTTTCTGGTTAGATTGCTTGATTAAGAATTTAATGAATTTAGAACCTGTGAGTACAATACCCCCAGCTAAGTTCAATTTTTAGCATTCAACTACATCCAAGCCCACTCCCATTTGGCCTTACCTAGCTAAGAAAGGTCTGCTAGGATCAGCCTTAGAGATAAACAGCTCACTTCACATTTAGGTCCCAGAGAAATTAAGCTACATGAATAACATGTTCACAGGCATTGAACTAATCATAGCTAAGTGTAGAACTTGTTTTTCTCATTTCCATGTTTTTCCAATATACAACAAAATTCGGCCAAAAAAAAAAAAGACTATACAGAAGTTTGCTCACATCAATAATATGCATTTCAGTAATCTGGGATGTTTGAACTAATGCACCATATGAAAAGCATGACAGAAGCCCACAGCTGTGAGCAAATCAGAGCATGTGAAATCTCCTTACACAGTTTGTTGCCACAGGATTTTGTTTTAGTTTGTCAGAAGTTTTGTAGTAATTACTACTTTTTGATGTTCTATCTCTGCCTTATGTGGAAGTACAATACTGTTACATTTGAAATGAGTACCCTAAAGCTTGGTTGAATCATGAGTGCATTTATTGCTCCAAATCTTCTTGGTCAAAAGCCTGTTTTTAGGCATTATCAATTTACTGAGGCTTAGAAATATGTTCTTCAATGCAAAGATCTTAGACACTTAAATTTCTTTCAGTCATGACTCAAAGGCTTCTTCTGTGGTGTGATATAGACAGTAGTTTTCCTTACACAAATTTCTCATGTGTACAAATTCTGTAGTCTTGCCTCAAAGAAAGTATTCTGAGATTTACATGATGCATGCATTTTTAAAATTAACATCATTTGTTTATTGTAAGTTACAAGCAACTTTAAACAATAGTAGATAGTTTGAAATCCCTCTAGTCATCAACTAGCATACGTCTCTTACCTCCTATTTTGTTTGAAAGGACTCAATAGGGGAAGAATAGGTGGAAATATCAAGGACTTCATCAGTTTAACTGAATAATGATTTTCTTGTCTTGTTCAAGATCTCTCCTGTTCCACCAGATGCAGCTCTAAATAATGAGTTACTTGTCTCAGTTGGAGAAGTAGCCGCTAATTCATATTCACTGAGATTCATAGTGAAGATCTTAATATTAGACCTTAATGCATCTGTGTGAATTATTGGGAGGTAAGCAGACTTGCCCTGGGTTAAATATAGATACTTAGTCCATTTATTTGCACTAATTTCCTCATTCATTCAACAATATTTATTAGCACTTTCTATGTGTCAGTTGTTCTACTGATTATTAAAGATGAATACCAAAACAAGAAATGATCTCTTCCTTCAATTTACACGTTTTCCATTTTTATTATTTGATAACAACTCATAGATCCATTCAGGCTGTATCTGTGGCTTCTTCATTAACTTCAGTTCTCACTTTGCCTACTCTTCCATTTTTTTCTATTTTCCTTTAAAACTTTTCTTTTTATCCAAGAAAGACAAACACAAAATAATAAAAATCAAAACAAAAAATCATAATCTCTCATAATCTCCAAGTGTCAGATGGGAATCATTTATTTTGCCAAAGAAGTTAATGCATTTTTTTTCTCAATCTTATGATTTCCTGAAATATTGCCAAGCGCACATTGGAGGTACAAGTTTTACTTAGGAAATGGCCAACAATTCCCAGTTTTCATTCCACATAATAGTAATTATTACAGTGCCTGGTATCATGTTTAAATTCACAGACAGCAGTGAAATTTAACTCTTTTAAAATATATATTCTCATAAGTATTAAATTAGTTAAAATTTATTTTATATTACACAAGAGGGTCTAGCCAATATACTAAAAGACTAAAATAAGAAGTAAATAAATAATATTCATAATTTAAAGGCAGAGCCTTAATGATTATTATTTGAACATAATATAAATGGTTACCTAGAAAATTTGTTAATCATCTGACAAGCCAAAAGAACAATTAGATAAGTCATTAAAGTGGTTCAATATTTGGTCAATGCATAAGTTTGGTACTGTAAAGTATTTTTGATAATGTAAAAAAGTACCAGCTTTCTTATGTAACAACAATAGCAGCAGAGGAAATGCAATAAGAAACTATAATAAGAAAAACTTTTATTGCAGAATAAAACAATATATAAAATACTCTATAAAACTTAGGATTATAAAAGAACATTTATGTAAATGTAAAATAAAAGTTATAGTATTTTTTGCCAAGAAGATTAAATATTATAAAATTTATATTTTCCCCAAATTAATCTATAAAATTATCTCAATAAGAAGCTATAACTCTGTATGACACATTTATAAACATTTGTTTTCTAAGTGTCATTTAGAGGAACGGATCTGCAAGAATACCTGGAATTCACAATAACACAGAAACATTTGCCCAGATATTAAAACATACTCTAAAGCTAGAAAAGTTAAAGAACTTGGTAATTGTGATGGAAGAGACAAGTCAACTGCGGTCCAGTACAGAGTCAAAGTATAGTAAATTTGATTTTCCATGTTTGTTGAGAAAGGATGAATTGTTAAACAGATGACAGTGGATCAGCTGGCTATCTACCTGAGAAAAATAAGATCTCCATCATTCAAAAAGATAAATTCCAGGTACATCGAATATTTACAGAAAACATGAAGCAGCAAGATACTAAAAAAAAAAAAGAAAAAATTGGCAAATATATCAGAATATTAAGGAGTATAAAATAAAATCCAGAAGTCACAAAAGAAAAATATCAATTACTTCAAACATTTTAAGCACTTTTGCATGGGAAAATACATTATAAAAAAATTGAAAAGAATTTATTTGTGAATATAATTAACTATAGTTGTCAAACACTTTATATCTTTATTATATCCTACTGCCTACATATATAACAGAAAACAAAAAATAAAATATTCCAATACAAATTAAAACATGATATGAAGAGACAATTCAAAGAAGAAACTACAAATGATCATTAAACATATAAAATATGCTCAAGCTCACTAACACTCAAAGAAAGACAAATTAAAATAATAGTGATAAATTTCACTATAAGAATGGAAACGGAAAGAAGGTATTAACAGAAAAGTGGTAATCTTCTAAGTTGGTCCTGACATTTGTTGGTTTATCCATTTGTACTAATATTTATATGAACTTATATTTTAATTAGCAATTCCCCTCATACACTTCATCCAACAGAGACTCAAATAAGTCTGCAAAAAATTACAGCAATGTTGGCAAAAGTAAAATAAATCAGAAACAATCTAAAAACCCATCAGTGGGGGACTAGTTAAGTAGAGGGATGCATTCATAAAAAAAATGCAATAAAGACATTATAAACAAAGTACTCTTTATGTTCTAATACTGAAAGATGACTATTAAGTGAGTGACTCCAATGAAGCCATGTGAAGCTGAGAAACATCCCAATTGAATCCTGCCTGAATTCTTGATTCATAGTCTTGAGGAAAAAAAAAAAAAAAGCATTACTTGACACCCCAAATTAATCTATAAAATTATCTCAATAAAAAGCTATGACCATATTTCGGGGTGGTTTTTTATATAGCAACAGAAACCCAAATTAGAGACTAAAATAGAAAGAGAACAATCTGCTGTTAGACACATAGATGGAGTAAGGAGATTAGCCTGACTATACTGCGGAGAAGAATAAGGTTGGGGTATATAATGTGGGGCAAAACATTAGGATCTTGAAAACTAGGCAAAAGACACTCTGTGTTCTGAAAAACAGAGAGATACTTGTTATATAGCTAACTCTAAAGATCATCGTAGTTTTAGAGAGAGAAAGAGATAATTATATTCCCCATCTAGCTGCCTCAACTACAGATCCTTTGTTCCTGGAGAAAGAAGGAACAAAGGGTTTCATGAGAAGGGCTCATTTCAGCAAAGACAGTAAAAACTTCCGTGTTGCATCTCCCAGAGAATGTGAAAGCTCCCCAAATCAAGCAGATGATCAAGAGTCCTTCCGATTCTTTGATTCTTATTTATTTATTTATTTATTTATTTATTTTAGGAGAACAGCTTCCTTTTCCTAAATTATTTCTCAAATGGCATGACTAGAGCCCTCAGTATTCTGTTACTTCTCTGTAGGTGATTTTAACTTGTCAATGGTCCTTTTAAGTGGGACATCTAGAACCGGGCACCATACTTCTACTGTAATGTGGCCTGCATAGGGTGGAGGGCACTGTAACTCCAACAGTCCTAGTTATTTAGCATGCCAGTTTTCCAAAAATATCTATATATTGAAGGATAATATTAATGGGATATCTAAATATTAACTAAATAGCTAAATGTTGATAATAACAGGGAATACAGAATATCAGAAAACAATATATTCTGTACATATTTTTAAAATTGGTCTCATGATAAAGGTAGCTTAGTCTGCTTCATATAAGCCTGTTGATTATCATTTTATTCTTCAGTAGTGTTCAAACAGCATTCTTCTTAGCATGATTATCCTCTCACAGCAGATTAATTTACTTCTTCCTCTTTCAGAGAAAAGTTACTTAATGCACAGCCCCTACATCATTTTCCTTCACTTCATCAAGAAATGTCTTTGAGTTGTTGTCAGGGTCTTCCCTAGTTTTATCCTCCACCAATCCCTTAAATTTCACCTAGACTGTGCCCCATTATGTGTACTGAGACAGTCTAACAATCACATTCTTGCTTTTTTCCATTTTGCCTTCTACTTTGTCATTCTCTGCCGCACACACCAATACATTCTCTAACTCACTCATGGACCTTATTTCATCAGATGACCATGCCTTTTATCTTCATTTCTCCTTCACTGAAACCTTTTCCTTAGTTTAAAAGTATGTATTTTAGACCCGACTAAGCAATTCTTCAAAACACTAAATATCTGTCATCTTTGCCTAGAAATCTACACTTAGAGAAATTAAAACATTTTGCTTGCTAGACCAAAAGAATAAACAAAACCACACCTGGAATTGTGTTAATGTTAGAGAGAGCATTCAGATAAGTGGACTATCTTTTGTAGAATCCTTTTCAAATAGAACATTAGCTAAGAAAGCTTTCTATCTAGAAAAAAAATGAGTTTTTTTTAAACCATCCTTTATAGCATTGTATTTATAAAGAGTTTTATTGTTTATTTACTTAGTGTCCAGCCACAAATTCCTATGGAAAAGTGCCATTATGGCCATTTTAAAGATAAATAAATGGAAGATAAGAGAAATGACACTAGGCCCAACTTTTGTCACAGGATGAGTCAATGAAAAAGTGAAGAATAAGCTCATTTTCTATTTAAGTTATCTCAAGCCCACCAACACAGGCGTGCTGGTATCAAACCACATTGCAAGAGGAGATGGGTAATCTCTTTCCAATTTGCTGATACAGACTTCATTAAAAAAAATACATCCTTCCAATATTTCTATGCTGTAGAATTCATTGTAGTTAATATGACGGTTAAGGCAGTATTATAAAACAATTGGAAAATCTAATATAATCCTTATTATCACTATCAAAATACTTTGCATTTATTTACGTGAAAGATGATATTACTCTACAAAATCATATATATTTGTGTTCTTTCACTTACAGAAGTATATTGTCTTTATAAAAATAAAGACATGAGTAGACATTGGGACATGTCTTAAACAAATACTATATTTAAATAAATTAGTGACAATATTTAAATAAATTGGTTAAAATTTTGAATAAGTTAAGGGCTATCCATTTAAGTATTTTTCTAACATAGATCACAAATGAAGATTCTGAAAGAGAGGACAGATTCACTGAGAGAAACTGGGAAAAGGTAAATATGTGTTACAGAGGATACTTTACTAGAAAATGGATAAAGAAAAGAAATAACATGGTCCTTGAGAAGTTGTAAACATAAAGAACCACATCCTTTGGATACAATTGCTGGGAAATTTATTTTATTTTATTTTTCCATAAGCTATTGGGGTACAGGTGGTATTTGGTTACATGAGTAAGTTCATTAGTGGTGATTTGTGAGATTTTGTTGCACTCATCACCTGAGTATACACTGCACCATATTTGTAATCTTTTATTACTTGCCCCTCTCCCACTATTCCCCCCAAGTCCCCCAAGTCCACTGTGTCATTCTTATGCCTTTGCATCCTCATAAGCTTAGCTCCTACATGTCAGTGAGAACATATGATACTTGGTTTTCCATTCCTGGGTTGCATCACTTAGAATAATAGTTTCCAATCTCATCCAGGTCACTACAAATGTTGTTAATTCATTTCTTTTTATGGCTGCATAGTATTCCATCATATATATATATGGACTTGTTGATTGATGGGCATTTGGATTGATTCCACAATTTTGCAATTGATAAGCATGCAAGTATATTTTTCGAATAACAATTTATTTTCCTCTGGGTAGATACCCAGTAGTGGGATTTCTGGATCAAATGATGGTTCTGCTTTTAGTTCTTTAAGGAATCTCCACACTGTTTTTCACGTGGCTGCACTAGTTTACATTTGTGGTGGGAAATTTAGAATTGCTACAGTGAAGAAGTTTCAAACACTGTTGCTGCGAATGCCATCCTTTCAAGTAAATAGCTTAAACTCGATAGAAGTCAACATTCCACTTTAAATAAATATCTACTGGGCAGTTTATTGCATGTGAACATGAGAGTGTATAATGGTTTAAAAGTGGTTGAAATGTTGAATACCTAAAGCATTGAAAAGAAGCTATTGTAAGAAATGGTATCTCCTTTTACCATTTGGATTTATTACATTAGCCATCCATTCAGTATTGTTTAGTGAAGAGCACTGCACGGTACTTAATCTTGTTTATTCATTCATTTATTTGCATTCATTCTAAGGTTTTCTTTATGTTCATAATTTTGCATCTGTGCCAATCAACCCAGTGTCTAGTTGAGAATCAGGAGTCAACTTAGAAAGCTGAAATATTATGCAATCTAGTTGGTTAGGCTCTAAGGATAGAACTGTCTAAGCACAGAATAACTCTTGAATAAAATGCAGGTAAAATATATATAACATATAAGATTCACTAAGCATAGAACAACTCTTGGAAAAAACGCAGGTGAAATATAAATAACATATAAGAACTTGCACTCATACAGGATAGATATAAGAGAAAAGGTACAACAGCAGAGTTGAAGTGTGCTTTTCAGTAAAGAGTCAGTATGATGTTAGTCATTTTTTACCATAGACAATTCCTCATCATCTCTTTGAATTCATCATTTCTTTGAATTTTTCCACATTACATGTATATGTGCTCATGCATGCATGCAAACACCAAGATAGTTATTATAAAGGTATGCTAAAGTATACAAGGACTCACACCTTGTGTCCTCAATTTGAATGTTATCAGGAGAGACAAAAGGGGATGCTGATGAGGGCTCAAACCATGGAGACTGTCCAACGCTCACCTGTGATGAGCAGGAACATTTAGAGCTTGCAGCATCAGAGGTCTGAGCTTGCTGGAAGTAAGTCTGTAACCTCTGAAATGTTGAATTAGATTATAAGCAGTAAGTTCATTCTAGTGAGAATAGCCTTCACCAGAAAGTAGAAATCTCATATTCTCCCATTCTGTTGTTGATCACTGTGTAATTCTGACTAAGTCACTCAACTAGATTTCTGTTCTATCTAGCTCATAAGGTTTTGACTCCTATGTATCACTGTATATTTCCCACATCCAGCAGGTCACTTAGTACTGTCGTTTATTCCTACATTTCATATTTGATGAGGGCAAGTCCTCTATATTGCAAATGAAGTGGCTGTAATGGTTGGTAATTAAATTAAAAAGGAGAAAAGTGAGACAAGGATGTCTTAATTCACATTCAAAAATTGTTCTAAGAGCCAAGAAAAAGAGCATTAATTGTAACCACAGAAATAATTCACAGCACATACATAGGGCTCAGTTGTGGCAGAGGTGAGACATGCCATTTTAAATAATTCAGAGCATCACTTTATTCATTCATTCATTCACTCATTCAACATATAATTTATTTAGTGTCTTCTATGTGGCATGCTTTGTTTATTCTTGGGAACGCTTCACTGAACAGAACAAAAATTTCTGACCTCACCGCTTTTACATTCAAGAAGAGGGAGACAGAAAACAAACAGCAAACATAATAAATAAGTTATTTAGTGTGTTCATAGGTAATAAGTGTTAGAGAGAAAAAGGAAATAAAGTAGGACAGGGCAAAGGGAACCAGAAGTGCCAGGGTTTGCAGGAGGAGTTAGACTGCCATATTAGATACTGAGGTTAGGGCAGCATCATTGAGGTGACATTTGAGCAGAAATTCAAAGAAAGTTAAGGGATTAGCAATGAATATATATGGAAAGAGAGTATTCCAAGCAAAATAACACAATGAGAACAAATTTTCTAAGGTGGTAGCCTGGTCATTAAGTTTAAGGATAAGTAAGGAGAGCTTATAGCTATAGTAGACAGTAAGCAAGCGGAGCATATTACGAGCTGAGGCGAGGAGGTAACTGGATTCAGGTACAGGGGAAGAGGCCATTTAATACTTTTAAAGAAACAAGATTTTTAGTCTGGAGGAAAATGAAAATGGAAGTCATTGCGATGAAGAAATGATATGATCCATCTTAAACGCTAAAAGCAGCACTCTGTCTATTGTGTTGAGAATAGAATGTCAGAAGACAAGGGTGAATCCGATTAGAAGGATGTGCTGGATGTATGCAAATTATGAGAGAAAAGTAAGAGTCAAGGGTTAATAATAATCGTGATAATAATTGGATATAATAATAATAATATAATAATTTTTTGTGCTAAGCAACTGGATGGAGTTTTCATCAATTGAGATGTGGAAGGTTGTAGGTGAAACCACCTGGTGTTTAGTTTGGGCCATATTGATTTTGAGATGTCCATTAGACATTCAAGTGGGGAGTTAAGTGGACAGAGGTACAAATATGATACTTAGGATAGAAGCCAGGGCTAGAGATATAAATTTGTGAGTTGTTGCCATATGGGTTATATTTAAATTCATGTGATTGAGCAAGATCACCAAAGACATGAATAGAGATAGTGAAGAGACCAAAAACAATGTGGGAGTCTTCCCACCATTAAAAGACTGGGGAGAAGAATAGAACCCTTAAGCAAGATTGAGAAAGAGAAACCAGTGAGAAAGAATGGATACCAAGGCATTGGGTGGTGTGAAATGAAAATGAGAAAAGATCTATCAAGGAGGTAGGATTGATGCTGAGAGTGGCCATTGATCAGTGGTAAACATGAAGAGAGTAGTGTTGATGGGGTGAGGGAGGCAAAGGCCTGACTTGAGTGGATTTAAAAGACAATGGGAAGAGAGAATTAGAAACTACAAGAATAGGTCACTCCCTCAGAGTTTTTCAACAAATACAACTCAGTAATAAATGGATAAGTGACAAGGAAAGTGGAGCAAGTAAACTTATTTAAGAACTTAGGCATATCTATATATGTATGTATATCTACCTCAATGAAAAGGAGAAAGAGAGAAAAATATTAATGTAAGAGGAAGAGGGAAGAATTGCTGGTGCAATATTCAAAGAAGTCAAGGAGTTCCTGGAATGACATCCTTAAACAAGCAAGAGGAAATGTTATCTATGTAAAAGTGGAGGGATGGGCTTTAGATGGAGATAAGATTAAAGGCCATTGTTTACTGCCCTACACAGTTCCTATTTTATAACATATCCATGAATATCACTGGATGATTAAACACTTACTGAGGAAATAGAATGTGTTTGTATATATTTTGGAATATGATTTTTATTATGATTGTAAGGATGGAATTGAGAACATTTTGGAACATCAGAAAGGAGTAACCTGTTGCCAGCAATGGCAAAGTGGGCATTAAGACTGATTCCATACCCTTTGAATTGTTTATATCTTCATATTAATTTATTGTTCACACAACCACTAAATGCAAAAGGGTCTTGAAACTAATTTAACATTGCCTTAATCCATGGATTATATTCCATTCTCAAGTCACCACTAATTGAGGTTGAACTGTCAAAAGCGCATTGAATTAAGCTACAAACATCTAGAATTAGCATCTTTTAAAGAATGAGAGTATGTTATTGAATATAGGCATCAGAATGGTTTCACTGAATGAGAATGTTCAATTAGATATTATGTGGTGAAGAGACATTCCCTTGGCATGTAGTCATTTTTCTTTCTTCCAATTTTTTTTGTTCTAGTGTTCTGTCCCTCTACTCTCCTACTATAATCCATTCATGAAAACATGGTCAATTTAACTTTCCTAAATTAGCAGAAGGTTGTTCATGTCACTATTTGTTTGTTTAAGGCATTTAAAAGTTCACCATTTCTTAGACAATTAAATTCAAATTGCCTCGATTTGGTAGCCTTTGTCATCTTCACTATCACTTAGTCCAAGCTGCCATTTTATCTTACTGCAATAACCTGAAAATAATTCCACTGCTGTGCACATCATATACCACTGTACAATCCATTTTTACATTTACCACTGTATCCATTATCTATAGCTATATTTATGCTGCCTAACATAACCACAAGTCCTAGTGGCTTAAAATATTAAATATTTATTGAGTTCACAAATCTGTGGATTAATTGGGCCATCTTTTGGGGCTCACCTGAGGAATTCTGCTGATGTGAAGAGAGGGCTTAGCAGGATTTCCTTACTATTTATCAATGAGCTAGACTGCTTGGCTGATCGTGGCTGGGCTCTCCCAGGTGTCTGGCTGGTGGCTGGGTGAACTGAAAGGGACTGAGTTAACACAAATGCTCTGCTCCACATTTTGTCATTCAGCAGGGTAGCCCATGCAGATTCTCATGGTGGAGGAAAAGAAAGTAGCAGCACGTATGTGCTTTTTTGAGTCTCTACCTGGGTCCAGTTTGTTACTGCCCTACTGGCCAAAGAAAGTCACATCACAAGTGGAGTCATTATGGTAAAGCACTAGAAAAAGGGCACAGATTTATAAAGGTGTGATAAATTGAGGTCATTAATGCAATAAAACTACTAAAAAGACTTTTTTTGTTTTGTTTTGTTTTTTTGAGATAAGGTCTTACTCTGTCACCCAGGCTGGAGTGCAGTGGTGCAGTCATGGCTCACTGCACTCTTGACCTCTCCTGGGGCTTAGTCTATCCTTCAGCCTCAGCCCCTGTGTAGCTGGGACCACATGCAAGCACCACCATGCCCAACTGATTTTTGTATTTTTTGTGGAGATAGACTTTCTCCATGTTGCCTGGGCAGATCTTAAACTCCTGTGCTTAAGCCATCCACTCACCTTGGCCTCCCAAAATGTTGGTACTATAGGTGTGAGCCACTGTACCTGGCCCTAACTTCTTAATATGTGCTAATATAGTCTCTGTCTCAAAGCCCCATCTCACACTGTTTTTCCCCTTAGCTGTTGAGACATCATTTTATTTGGTGCTTTTGTTTAGCCTAATTCCTATTTGTCCTTTATCTCAGCTCAAATATCAGTTTATATAGGAAAACTTCTCTGATTTCCCAGACTAGGTCAGAAGCTTTTCTCATAACCTTTCATAGAATCATGTTCTTGTCACAGAGCACTTGACTTGGGTTGAATTATAGTGTAATTATTTGATTAATTTCTGTGTTCCCACTCCACTAACACCTCTCTAAGAATAAGAACTTTGACATCTCTTTGTAGCACCTAGTATCCAGTATTATGCATGGCCCATAAGAAATGTTTAATAAATGTTTGTTGAATTATATTACTTACTCTGAATTTTCCTGATTATTCTTTCTCTTTTCATTTTTGTTTTGTTGAGAAATCTTATCTATTCTGTAAAATTTATTAACAAATTTTTAAAGGGAAACTTTAAATCATTCCATGTACCCAATACATTGACTATTTTCTTTTCTTTTTTGCCTTTTCTCTTAGACTTTCAGTTAGACGTTTTTTTCCCCTAAGTCCCTGGTCTCTCAGCAGTGGTTTTCTTTGTTAAATAGCACAATTGAAATAGGAAATTACTAATAGTTGTCAGTTCTCTGGCCACACCCTCCTCATTTTATTGTGGTCTTTGAAAAGGGAGCAGTAACATACAAATTGATCCCGTGAATTAGAGACATGCTACCATGTCTTCCCCAGAGAGGTGTCTGCTCTGTGTCCTTCCTTAAATGGCTGCATATTTCTCTGATTAAACTTACTATGCTATGCTACATAAAATGCTTGGCTTCCAGATTCAATCATGATCTTCTTCCTGGTGCTTGGCACAATTAATTGCTGAAAATTTTTAAGCTCAGTGAAGACTTTCATCCAATTCTCATTTATGCTTGTACATTTCAGGGCACATATTTTCAGAGAACTCCCTTGTGCAGAGGCTATTGCCTTAGGTATAAGTTAGACACATTGGAGACTGCAACTGGGAGCTGTTAACTCTCATTCATTAGTCCTTCCTTGAACGTGATAAAGTTATATTGAATAGGTGTCTTGACATGCTAATTTGAGAAAGGAATGCAAATGCAAAATGTAAAAATATAAAGAGCATTTTGAATTTATAAATTTGTCTTTTGGAATCACATACCTTGGAAAGGATGCCCTGAAAATCAAATTTCCTAATATTTAGCATATACTGAAGTGACAGGGAAAATGTTAGTATCAGATTGTGAGCGTTCCAATTATTGAAGCCATCCACCAATAACTCTACTGAAGTAATGTCAAGGAATCCCAAGAGTGTGCCAGTGAAAAAAGAGTTTATTATGGAAAAACTAATGGGCCATTTTCTGTAGCTGCTCCTGCTGTTGCTACTATGATGGGTAACATACACCAAGTAAAATATCCTTCTCATATGTTTAACCACACATTTTCACCCCAGGGAAATAGAATGGGGGTCATCTCTGTTAAATGTGCTTGGTTGCTTTGGGATATTCTCTCTCCTTGTCTGTTTTTTCCTATCACTGTTTTCATTTTTAATAAAAATATTTTATAGCATTCATGCAAAAACAATTCAATGGTATCTTTTTTTCATAAATAACTTATGTTAGGAATGGAGTTAAATGGCTCTACTGTGACCTCCATCTTGTTATGATCCATAGGTCCTTACAATTTTGCCTTCAGGGTGTTAGGATAATGAATCCAATTCTTACCCTGGTTAGATGGCCAGTTCTGGTGGTGCAAGCTGAGTGTGCACTATTGTTTAACTTGTCCCCCAGAGAAGGTGTTTGATGATGGCCAATCTTTGCTGCATGAATGGGAAGTTATGTTGGTTTGAAAAAGCTTAAACTTTTGCATCTGTTCTCCGTTAGCCATACTTTTATGTTAAGAAAATAATTTACTCAGGAGTCCATCTTAGCCTTGATTTTTCAAGGATAATAAAGAGTTAAGAAATCTGAATCTCTTAGACCCTGAAAATGAATATTATTTTTCTAGACATATTGCACAAATTTTTGCAGATATGTGTGGTGAGGGGAGTGTATTACAATGGAAAGCACTGGCATTTGTAATTCTGCAGAGAATGAATTAGAACGTCAAATCTCTACTGAAGCTATTTCTGTTCCATTCTGTGCCTGCTTCACAGACTGTCCCAACTCTTTAAAGAAGAATCAATGAGTCTACTTTCACATATAAAATTATGGAATCTGAGTCCCTTTTTGTAAAAGAAAAAAATTACTTTATAAAGATCCATGTTTTCTATGGAGAAAAAGGACAAAAGCATCATTTCCACTTCCAAGTTACTTCATCTTGACAAATGTAATTCCAGTCCTTGCCCCTGCAGGGTTAGCAGCTGATTAGGCTAATACAACACATAAAAGCCATAAAATTTATTGCAGATAAATTTTAAACCCAGTTTCAAGTCAAGAACTTTGACAATTGTCCCAAATGCATTAGAATTCAGATGTTCTAGAATATCATTTGAAATCAAGATTGATGGGTATGTTATTTATAACTCATTCTCCTTAAGAATTTTAATTTGTGTAAATTATTTCACTCTCAAGTTCAGCCAATACAGAATTCAGGAGTCATTTGGCTTTGCAGTGTTGATTGCATTTTTTTTTTTTTTTTCCTACAGTTCCGTCATGGTTGCTTCTGTGTTCAATTCCATAAAGTTTTAACTTATGGTATATTTCCCTGGCTTAATTCCCCTTTCTGTCTCCATGGATCACAGTGTTTGACAGCATTGCAGAAGAGAAAAAGACTCACTACCAGATTTTCCACTCAAACTAAAGATTAAGTCAAGTTCCAACAGAAAATTCCTTAATCAAAGTTGTCAGCTTACATATGGTCGCTAACTTTAATACAGTCAAGTGGATATATATATGAAATGTTGTCAGGAGCAAATTTAGGGTCCTGTTACACAGGAAAACACTATGGATCACAAATGATTCTCATTTTTTCCATAGAAGTAAAAACAATACAAATAATAAGAAGAATAACTACCTACCATTTATTGTGTGCTAATGATAGCATCATTGTGCTGAGTGCTTCACTCAAGGTGATACTTGAGATTGTTCAGTTATTTACATTTCATGGTAATTCTAAGATATCCCGCCCCAGGCCATACAGCCTTTAAGTTGTTTAATGTGGAAATTAATGTCAAATCCATTTACGTTTTCCATCAAGGCCTGTATTCCTAACCATTCTGCAATACTACTCATCTAAATCATGCTGATGCTTTTATCTAATGATAAATGACTTTGGAACTCAGCGAGCTTCAAACTTACGATTTCGTATGAATCTGTGACGAATCCCCTCTAAAGATTTCTCTGAATGTAGTCTCTGCCAGGATAGAGGATCAAACTAAGTTGTCTGTACAATATGACAAGTCGATTTGGCCCAGACACTATTGTTAGTGTTCTCAGTATTGAAACAACTTACTCTTCAGGATTCTCCCTGAGTAAAACATAATAGAATAAAATTTAGAATTGATTCTTTGTAACTTCTATTTTCTGAACTTCATGCCCTAAATCATCAGACAGTTTTATAGTCTAGTCTTCTAGGAGAACTATGTACCTTTGAAACTGTACCCTCCTGGGGTCCCAAGCCAAAGTAAAAAAGACAGGACTCAGTCTAATACCATCATGATAGTAAATTATGCAACATCTCAATCCTGACACAAAGTTTATAAAGATAAATCCTTTCTTCACCTTCCAATATCTTCTTCAAATCCTCCAAATTCAGTTCTCTCTACTCACCTAAATAAGCCACATCCAATAAACAGCAGCTGAGTAATTTTCAGGGTAAATGAAAACAGGAAAGCTTCTAATGCACGGAAGAATTCCTTATACCTAGGTCTTATCATGCTCTGGCAAGTTCTAGTCCAGTTATAGTTTTAAGAATTATCTCTAAGGTGAGGTACATGCATGTAATGCAAGGTGGATGCAAAATGATCCTCTGAATAATACTAAGAAAATTTTAGGACCTCTTTTTATATTAATTTTACCTCAATCGTTAAAGTTTTTATTTTAGGGAATGTTTCAAAAAATAAATGATATAAAAGTGTAGTGGTACATTTATGTTATATATAAATGCACAAGTGATAGGCTCAACATATCTGGAGACTCCTGGTCTATACCACGATGATTAAGCTAAAAGAATTCTAGGTGGAAAGTATGCAGCCACTTATTATGATACTACAAATTTATAAATATTGATGCATCAAGTATCCAAAATTATGAAAATGACAGTGTAGCAATACAGTTTTGGTGATGAACCATTGGCTTCATCTCCCATTACTTTCAATGTATGTATTTTCATGTGAGGGGGCTACAACTCCTGATTTTACATACTAATTTTCGATTGGGAAGTAAAAATACCTCTAAAGGTAAGATCTCTAGTGTTTTTTTGTTTGTTTGTTTGTTTGTTTGTTTGTTTTTGAGACAGAGTCTCGCTCTGTCGCCCAGGCTGGGGTGCAGTGGTTGGATCTCAGCTCACTGCAAGCTCCTCCTCCCGGGTTTACGCCATTCTCCTGCTTCAGCCTCTCGAGTAGCTGGGACTACAGACGCCCACTAGTTTTTTTTTTTGTATTTTTTAGTAGAGACGGGGTTTCACCGTGTTAGCCAGGATGGTCTCGATCTCCTGACTTCGTGATCCGCCAGTCTCGGCCTCCCAAAGTGTTGGGATTACAGGCTTGAGCCACCGCGCCCGGCCTCTAGTGTTTTTTTTCTTTTTTCTTTTTTTTTTTCTTTTTTTTGAGATAAGAAAAAATACAGAATGAGATTTTCCATCTACATAGCTTTAATTAGAAGGAAAAAGACAAGGTAGTGGAACAGACTTATACCTTAGAACAGTATTGCCCAGGAAGCACTCTTCAATGTTATTAGGTATTCTAAAGGAAGAGGGGGATTTGTTAAACAGGTTTCTTTACTAGAATTCTTAGAACCCCTAATGGGACACTCTAATAGGCATTATCTAAGAGGCAGACAAACTTATTTGACCATGGCATCGTTTTTGAGCAGCACTTCCTGGAATGAATCTGTTTTTGAATGTACTTGGAAAATGTTGACCAAAGTAAATTGCAGTTTTCTGCCTAGGGCCCAAACCTCTACCCATTAAATTAGTGTCCATCCCTGTTCAAGCTAATTCCACTTAATATATGCCTTACCAAGAGTCAGGGTATTCTCTCTCTCTTTTCCCTTCTACCTTACTCCTCTTAAATTCAATGTATATTTTTTGAGTTCTTTCCATTTATCCAGTACTGTGCTAAGTATAAAGAGAAAATTATAAACCTACGTAATCTTTATTCTAGACATTATACACATAATTATTTACAATTGTTATAAATCAGAAGTTATAAATAGGTTTCAGAGGGACTCTGTGCTTGGTTTGGTGCATTAGAGAAGCATCCATGAGCTCATATTTCTGCTGAGATATGAACGATGAGTTGGAAATGGACATTTGAAAAGCAAGGGAGCTCCTAAAATAAAGGAAATAAATATACAAATGCTCTGAGTGTAGGAGAGATTTGTTCATCATCACCATTAGATTAGCAGGGTAGTGTGGCTGGAGCAGAGTGAATGGGATAGAAAGCTATATGCACAGGGTGGCAGAGTCAAGGAGGAAGCAGATTACACAGGCCCTTGAAAGCCACGTCAGGGCTTGGGGATTTTAATTGAGAGCAACTGAAAAATTATGTGAAGGTTTTAAGTAGCAAGTGACAAGTTCAGAGTCCTCCTTGAAATGATCACTCTGGATATTTTGTAGATGATAAATTGGAAAGAGACAAAAAGAAAAAAGAAAAAAAGACATTTCCATACCCTTCTAGATAAACTTTGCAAGGACAGGTATATTATTCCTTCACAAAGAAACCCCAGACATTTATGACAGTGCTTGGTACTTGGTAGAAGCCCCACAAACATTTGCTAAATAAAGGAATTAAGATCCTATTTTATCAATTCAGGTGAAAGGTGTTGGTGCATGGACTTGAAGGTGACAGTATAGCAATACAGTTTTGGTGATTAACCATTGGCTTCATCTCCCATTACTTTCAATGTATGTATTTTCATGTGAGGGAATCTTTTGATGGAATATTATATATTAACCAGAAATTGGCAATATACAGATTTTGGAGACACGAGAAATTACTGGCAGGTCCTGCACATCATAGGCAGCTGTCTACTTTGCCTATGAACTCATATAGCAACATTTAGGTAACTTTTCACTTCCTCATTTTTAATATAGAGTCATATCATGATTCCAAGTTCATTTGAACTTTGTATATGTCAAGATTAAAACAAACAACCATAGAACCTGTTAGGAATTTCATTTATTATTTTAAATATATACAGTTTTGAAGACCCAGCTTAATTATTGTTCCAAATTATATTACCCATAGAATTTACACAAAAAATAAAATTTTAAATTATACTTCAAATGAAAATGAGAAAAGTGCTTGTTAAGGGTTGAATTGTGACCTTCTAGTTCATACATTGAAGTCCTAACCCCTCTACTTACAAATGTGACCTTGTTTAAAAATAGAATCTTTATAGAATTAATCAAGCTAAAATAAGGGCATTAAGGTGTGTCCCAATCCAACATGACTGGTGTCCATGTAAAAGGGGGAAATTTAGGGACAGCCACATATACAGGGAGAATGACATGTAAGTATGAAAATCTAGACACCAGAATGACCTAGAACAGATCCTTCCCTCACAGTCCTGAAAAGAAACCCAATCTTACCAATCCTTTGATTTCAGACTTTTAGCCTCCAGAACTGAGAGTCATTAAATTTCCAACAGTTTCCAGTAGTTTGTTTTGGCAGCCATGGCAAACTAATGTAATGCCTATAAATACCAGCAACTTTATTAAGATTCTATTAACTGTTCTTTATATTCTTTATTCTGGTTGAATCTGCCAAATTTAGCAACACATGCTGGTTGCGACTGTGGATGGTGATTAGTTCTGTTGTTTACAAAGACAAACAAATCGTATTTAAATCTCTTAAAGTTGGAAATAGGTGGAAAGCAGGAACAGCAACTGCAGTTTTAGTCAAGTCCTGTTTCTGACTCTATTATTTTTGGAAATAGAAGGAGTATTATTTTTTATTGAGAAGCCATTTGTTTTTCTGTGTGATTATTAAGAATAATAAATAACAAATAATTGGCAAGGTCACTTCAGCTTTAGTTTGAGATGGTGCACATGTCATACGAATTATTAGCATTTTGTTTTTCTCAAACAGGTTTTCTTCACTTTAATGATGAATACACCTGCTTCATTTTATTTAGAAAGAAGTCATTCTCTTCACCATGACTGAGCCACCACTTTTAAATATACAGTCAGTCCTCCATATGTGCTGCTTCTGCATTCTCAGATTCAACCATCAGAAGATGAAAGATATTTGGGGAAAAAAATCAGTGAAAAATAATACAATTTAAAAAATAGAAATGAGGAAACAATACCGTATAACAACTGTTTACATAGTATTTACCTTGTTTTAGGCATTATAAGTCATCTAGAGATGATTTAAAGTATATAATAGGATGTGCATAGGTTATACGCAAATACCATGCCACTTTATTTCAGAGATTTGAGCATCCACGGATTGTGGTAAACTCAGGGGTTCAGGAGCCAATCTCCTGTAGATATGAAGGTTCAACTGTATATTATAATTAATGGCTGAAACAATGTGAATAAACATTCAAATTTATTTCTTCATATTCTTTTTTGGAATTGAAGGATATAAAAAATAAATAATATTAATATACAAAGATTTAAAGATATCTTGAATTTAATGTTATTAAATTCTTCAAAGTCTAATGCCATGCAAATCATATTTGTATTTATCCTCAATAGTTTTCTCAACCAGTAGTTTCAATATTTTAATACTTTTTTCCAGATTGTACACTTTAATTTAAAAAACATTGTCAGTGCAGACATGACAAAAAAAACAGTCCCAAAGTTACAGTTCTTCAGTTTCTGAAATATTAGCATGTTGGTTTCTTTTTGTCATTTTATCATTTTCAGGGCCTAGAGCTCAGATAAATTCTGCTATGTCAACACATATTTATAGATTCAGAATCACAGTACGTGTGATAAAAATTACAAACAAAATTGAAGATGTAACTCTTACTCTAATCAACAGGGAATGTTTTATAGAATAAATTGAACTTGCATTAAAGTCAAAAGGAAGCACGTGTGTATGTGTGTCTCAAAGTCAAAAGGAAGCTTGTGTGTATATGTGTCTGAGTGCATGTGCACACATGCTAAAGGAACGGCGTGAGCCAAGGCACAGAGTCATAGCGAGTACACTTTAAGTGAAGATAAGTAGACTTTTGATTCGAACACAGATTTGATGTTGCAGACTTGAGTTACCTTCGATTATGTAGGTAAAGAGTGATTATTGGAGGCCTCAAATGCCAGTAATAAAGATGCCTTCGTTATGGGTTGAATTGTGACCTCCCAGTTGTACCTGAGACTGATGAATAATAGGGGCTATTACAGAGGATCTAGAGCTTGGCTTCCCATCCTAGCTCAACATTTACTGCTCTTTGCACTCCAAGCTTTTACGCGGTTTTATTTTTATAGTGATACAAGAGTGCCAGGAAGGGAAGGGCACGGTCCCTTTAAATGGTATGGAAAGGAGGAAGGGAAGTGTTGGATAGAGGGGGGCCCTACCCCACGGACCTAGGTGAGGACCGGCACTTCTGCCTTTGCGCCCAAATGTTGCATTTTCCAAGAACGCCCTGGCCCACCACAATCCCATTCTGTGCCTATAAAAACCTGAGACCCTAGCAAGGCAGAGACAGAAGCTTCTGGAAAGGCAGAGAAACACATCAACGGAAAGACAAGTGGCTGGACATTGAGAGGATGTCGAGGGGAGCACACCAATGGAAGAGCACATTGACTGATGCCGGCAGGAGGCCAGGCAGTCATCTAGCAGGATGAGGCGGAGTTTGGCCAGGGCAGTCTTAGGAGAGAGCCAGGGGTCACTGAGCAGCCCAACTCCAGAAGAAAACCATCTCCCTTCTGGCTCCCCCATCGGCTGAGAGTTACTTCCACTCAATAAAACTTTACATTCATTCTCCAAGCCCACATGTGATCCAATTCTTCCGGTACATCAACGCAAGAACCCAGGATACAGAAAGCCCTCTGTTCTTGGGATAAGGTAGAGGGTCTAATCCAGCTGGTTAACACAAGCCACCTATAGACAGCAAACTAAAAGAGTACCTTGTAACACACACCCACTGGGGCTTCAGCTGTAGACACTCACCTCTAGACACTGCTGTGGGGTCAGAGCCCCACAGCTTGCTGGTCTGTATGCTCCCCTAGAGGTTTGAGAAGTGGGGCACTGAAGAAGCGAGCCACACCCCCATCATCAGTCCTGTGAGGGGGGCAAGGGAACCTTTCCTGTTTCAACAGCATGTATCACCCTATCAGATATTGTTACAAAATCATTTGTTCAAATTGCTTTATTAAAATGTTTAAATTTTTAATGATCCTTCCCCCTAGGCAAAATGCCTGACTTCCAGGAAAGAACTGCTCTGTGCAACTATTACTCCCTCATATTTGGCTGGTGCAAAAGTAATCGCGGTTTTGGATCATGAATTTTAAATCATTATAACTAGGCTCAAACACATCTTTATTAATCAAAATAGGAAACATTACAATCAATACATTTTTACCAATGAAAATAAGTTTGTTTATTCCTGTAGCATAAAATTCGTGCTTCAGGATTCAATGAACTCTTGGAAAGCACTTTCTGCATTCTACTGGTTGTGGAAGTGTTTTCCTTACAAAAAGTTGTTGAAATGCTTAAAGAAGTGGTAGTCGGCGAGAGGTCAGGTGAATATGGTGGATGAGGCAAAACTTTGTAGCCCAGTTTGTTCAACTTCTGAAGCTTTAGTTGTGTGATGTGCAGTCATGCATTGTCATGGAGAATTGGGCCCTTTCTGTTGACCAAAGATGACTGCAAGGGTTGAAGTTTTCGGTGCATCTCTTTGAACTGCTGAGCATACTTATCAGATGTAATGGTTTTGCCGGGATTCAGAAAGCAATAGTGGATCAGACCATCAGCAGACCACCAAACAGTGAACATGACATTTTTTTGGTCCAAATTTGGCTTTGGGAAGTGCTTTGGAGCTTCTTGGTCTAGCCACTGAGCTGGTCATCACCGGTTGTCATATAAAATCCATGTTACATTGGAAGTCACAATCTGATCAAGAAATGATTTGTTGTTGTGTAGAATAAGAGAAGATGACACTTCAAAATGACAATTTTTTTTTTTTTTAATTTTCACTCAGCTCATGAGGCATCCACTTATCCAGCTTTTTCACCTTCCCCGTATACTTCAAATGCTAGAATGGTCAATGCTGAGTTCCTTGACAACTTCTCACACAGTTGTAAGAGGATCAGCTTCCATGGTTGCTCTCAGTTGGTCATTGTCAACTTCCAATAACCAGCTACTATGTTCCTCATCTTCAAGGCTCTCCTCTCCTTTGCAAAACTTCTTGAACCACCACTGCACTGTACATTCGTTAGCAGTTCTTGGACCAAATGTGTTGTTGATTTTGAGAGTTGTCTACACTGTTTTACGACCCATTTTGAACTCAAATAAGAAAATCACTCGAGTTTTCTTTCTGTCTAACATCGTTTCCATCATCTAAAATAAACATAAAATAAACAGCAAGTAATAAGTGATGAGCAAAAAAAATAAAATGAGAAATGCCCATTAAAATGATGTTTAACAAAACCACATTTATTTAAGAATGTATTCCAATATCAAACACCAAATTTCAAGAATGCAAAAACCACAATTACTTTTGCACTCCTACTTAGAACCATGCCTGGGGCACTATAAAAACTCAACAAAAATGTGTTGATTGGATGAATGAATGACCATGAGCAATTATTTAATTTTTTTTTTTTTTTTTTTTTTGAGGGGGAACCTGGGGTGCACTCTTGTTGCCCAGGCTGGAGTGCAATGGTGCAGTCTCGGCTCACCGCAACCTCTGCCTCCTGCTTTCCAGCAATTCTCCTGCCTCAGCCTCTTGAGTAGCTGGAATTACAGGCATGCACCCCCATATCTGGCTAATTTTTGTATTTTTAGTAGAGACAGGGTTTCTCCATGTTGATCAGGCTGGTTTCAAACTCCTGACCTCAGGTGATCAGCCTGCCTCAGCCTCCCAAAGTGCCAAGATTACAGGTGTGAGCCACCACACCTGGCCTATTTAATGTACTTCTAACTCACTTTCCTTATATTGATATGGCAGTGATGATGATGATATTAATAATAATCACAATAATACCACATAGTGCTATGATAAGGCTTACACATAGATTCATGTAACACAGTGCTTTTCATGTAAATGCTCAGTATTATTTATTTATTTATTTATTTATTTATTTATTTATTTATTTTTGAGACAGGATCTGGCTCTGTTGCACTGGCTGGAGCTCAGGGGCATGATCTTAGCTCACTGTACCCCCTCTCTCCTGGGCTCAAGCAATCATCTCACCTCAGCCTCCTAAGGAGCTGGGACTACAGGCACATGCCACCACAACTGGTTAACTTTTAAAATTTTTTGTAGAAACAAGCTTTCATCATGTTGTCCAGGCTGGTCTCTAACTCCTGAACTCAAGTGATCTATCTACCTGCCTCAGCCTCCCAAAGTGCTTGGATTACAGGCATGAGCCACTGTGCCTGGCCTATACTCAACAAATTTAGATACTTTTTTTCTTGTTGTAGATTCTTGCATTGAGACCAACATAAAAAAAGAAATCTAAAAGAAGTCTCATAGATTGATTTTAGGATGTTGATTATTTTCAAAACAGGTGAGATACCCAGGGGTGTAATGAGCACATAGTTCTAGGCTTCAAGAAACAAATCATTTGAAATTAGTCTAAAATGTAAAAGTAAAAAATGGAAAAAGATAATGCATGAATTGCAGGATCCAGCACACATTAAAGAGTTTTTTGGGGAAAAATAGATAGATAGATAGATAGATAGACAGATAGATAGATAGATCTATATAGATATATATCAGTGAGAACGGGACAAGCTAATAAGAGAAGGCTCCATGGGAGAGGAACAGATTTGTACTTGGGAATGAAAAATAGACCTGATCTATATAAATGAAGAGGAAAGGAACAGACCATCGGAGAGGATGAAGGCAAAGAAGAATGCAGAGTTCAGTTGGAATGACTATGGTATGCCCATATGATCAGAAGTTGGGGGATGTCAACAAAAACCAAAAAGGATGGGCCTTTGGGAAAGGATACCGTTGCATATGTGAAAAAACGTATTCTTCAGTAAATCTGGGGGACACTGAAAGTAAGGCAAAAGACTTTTATTTTGTTGTAACAAAAAAACTATAGTTACTGAAATCATTTTGGGTTTAGTGTGTGTATTGTGCACCCACACACACGATCAAGTGTCACAAAGTCACGGAGGAGTATTAGAATTAAGTAAAGAACTTGGAATCAGGAAAACTAGATAGCAGACTATTTTTATGTCCTCTATCACATTTGCTCTTTTCCATCTTCGTTACTCTCAGCATGATCATTCTATAACAGAGACATGATTATGCACTTTTCTGCTTAAATTCTGCTCATCTCCCCTAGTTTTCAGGGAGTTAAATCCAAACTCCTCAGCAAGTCATTCAAGGTCAGTAGTAACCTAGGTTCAACATTTTCCCTGCCTCATCTCCTGATAGCTCCTCCAAATCTAAATGAGTTTTATATCCCCCACACAGACACACCAAAGTTCTGGCTGTCCCTTTAAATAACATAAATAAGCCAGACGCGGTGGCTCACGCCTGTAATCCCAGCACTTTGGGAGACTGAGGCGGGTGGATCACGAGGTCAGGATATCGAGACCATCCTGGCTAACACGGTGAAACCCCGTCTCTACTAAAAATACAAAAGCATTAGCAGGGCGAGGTGGCAGGCCCCTGTAGTCCCAGATACTCGGGAGGCTGAGGCAGGAGAATCGCCTGAACCCAGGAGGCAGATCTTGCAGTGAGCCAAGATCGCGCCACTGCACTCCAGCCTGGATAACAGAGTGCGACTCTGTCTTAAAAAATTGTCATAGTAATTTATATTTGCCTCATTTGCCCCGAGATAATTAAGATTGATCACTGTAAGTTTAGAAACACATATAAAATGGCTAGCAGATAGCATGAGGAAGGGCTGAGCAGGGCCTTGGAGGCCCAGGATTACCAAAGCACTAGACACAGCTGTTAGCAAACATAGTATAGTTATCTCTTGGTTTCCANTATATATATATATATTTAGAGCCTAGAATAGCATTTCTCTTTCTATTATGCCTCATATGACCTTCAACTCAATTTTCAGACACAGCTCAAATAAATGCTGCCTCTCTTATGAAACCTTTTCTAACATTGTACCACTTCTGTGGTTCTCTGAGCTCTGACTTTTCTCTTCCCATAACAACTTATACATCTTGTACTTATAACATTAAACTTATTTTGATTTCGTGTTTATATTCTTATTTCTCAGATTAAATCATGAGGTTCTTGAAGGTCAAGTCACTTTGTATCTGTAGTGCTTAGCACAGTAATGGCATATAGTAAGGAATTAATACACTAAAAGCACTAGAAAACTTACATTTTGAGTTTTCCTTAACTTACATTAAAATGTAAGCTGCAACTTAAACTTACATTTTAAGTGAAAAAAAGGTGTTGCTACATAGAGCAATAAGGTCATGATTAAAAATTAGACTGTTTTAGAATAGATGGCAAATTTAGTGTTAAAAATTAGACTGTTTTAGAATAGATGGCAAGTTTAGTGTTAACTTCGTAAATTGGATCTGTCAGAAGGTTATTTGAGAGAAAATATTCTGATATGCTTGGAAATACAAGGATGGCTCTTGAGCTAGAGAGTCACACATTGGGCCAGCATATTTTTAGAGATGACCCCTGAATAACAGAGATGAGCAGTGGACTCTAGAAGAAAGGATAGGAAAGGAAACAAACATCTGATTAGAACCTGGGCTTTGTGGCATGATAGGAACAGTGAAATTACTGGATCAGGAAGCAGTGACCAAGAGTAATTAGAGAGGTGGAAGAAGAATTGGGACGGTGTGATACAGAGACCCTGGGCGAGAACACGTTCAACAAGATCGACACTATCAAATGCCCCCAAGAGATCAAGGGAAATGAAGCTGAGAAATAATCAGAACAAAATTGCTAATTTTAGAGCGAGATTTCAGCAATTTGATTGGTAGAGAAGATGTGGAATTCAAGTAACAAAGGAAGTTGTTGAGTCGGAATTGGTATTTTTGGCTTTTAGTCATGTTTACAACTTCAAAATGAGAAAAGAGCATTGCTAAATATGAGTATCCTATCTATAGGTTTTTTTTATATATATATATATATGATAGTACTGCATTTTAAAGATTGAGTTTTCAATTTCAAGTTCGGTTACAAATAAAATAAAACATCTGGAGTTTGGGAACTCCCAGAATGAGATTTTATTCCCTCATTGGTCATGTCTGAAGACTCCAGAGCTTAGAATTCCCTTCATAAACCTTACTTTTCTTATGGGTAGTTCTACCCATGGACACATTTTCCTAAGTATAATCTCTAAAAGAGTGAGAATTTGTGAGTAAGTTATGCAGAAGCGTTGAGAGCAGCATTTCCCAAGATATGTTCATTGAAACACTAGTACATAGTCTGTTAATAGTTGTTATATGAAAAAAAAAAATTACCCTAGTCAAACATATTTTTGAAATGCAAGTTAAAACAAACCCAGACACTTTCTTTACTGCAGGACTCCTCAGAATCTCTTATTAGTGTGCAACTGTGAATATGAAAGAAATATTTAGGGTAGCAGTTGTTTCCAAAACACTTTTCACCAAGATGTCATTTTTGTCATGAAACTCACCTTTGGACTTGTTGAGTGGGATGTATTTTATTTAATATTTTCTAGCTCCTTTTATCTCAAAGTAAATGTTCCATGATATTTATATGTTATATAATGAGCACAAAAAAACCAATAATAATAATGATGTATACATACAAGAACTGCAAGTCTTTTTTTTCTCCTTCCTTCCTTCCTTCCTTCCTTCCTTCCTTCCTTCCTTCCTTCCTTCCTCCCTCCCTCACTGCTTTCTTTCCCCCCTTCCTTCCTTCTTCCACAAGAAAGAATTTGAGGCAGGTCCAGAGTAGAGTGAAAGCAAGTTTATTAGAGAAGTAAAGAAACAAAAAAATGGCTACTCCATAGGCAGAGCAGCAGTATGGGCTGATTGACTGAGTATACTTAGAGTTATTTCTTGATTATATGCTAAACAAGGGGTGGATTATTCATGAATTTTCTGGGAAAGAGGCAAATTCCAAAACTGAGGGTTCCTCCTGCTTTTAGACCATACAGGGTAACTTCCGGTTGTTGGCATGTAAACTGTCATGGTATGGTGGGAGTGTCTTTTTGCATGCTAATGCATTATTAGCATAAAATGAGCGGTGATGATGACCAGAGATCACTTTCGAGGCCATCTTGGTTTTGGGTTTTGGTGGGATTTGGCCAACTTCTTTACCACATCCTGTTTTATCAACAGGGTCTTTGTAACCTGTATCTTGTGCTGACTTCCTATCTCATCCTGTGATTAAGTATGCCTGACCTCCTGGGAATGCAGCCCAGTAGGTCTCAGCCTTATTTTACCCAGCCCCTATTCAAGAGGAAGTCATTCTGGTTTGGACACCTATCTCCCTCCCTCCCTCCCTCCCTCCCTCCCTCCTTCCCTTCCTTCCTTCCTTCCTTCCTTCCTTCCTTCCTTCCCTCTTTCCCTTTCCTTCCTTCCTTTCATATTCTCTCTAATTAGGAGAATTTCTCAATGGACTTGTTAATTTTCATTTAAAATAAAGAACTTGTACTAACGAATTAGATTTCTACTTTAACTATACACTGAAAAAATTATCAAGTAACTCTCAGGAAACATCATTAACAAAATCTGTGGGACTGGGATATCTAAATTTCCTCTTTTCCAGTTTGTAAGCTCTAGCATTTTGGGGCTCTAAATTTCTTTGAAAACATGTGAGGGTTTGAAGTACTGGCATGCATAAAATTCTTTAGTAAAACAGGAATATTGAATATGCTTTTAACTTTAACACTAAGCATTTCTATGATTGCCTCACACTTTTTTTTATTGGTATTGACTGCAGTGGATTCATGAGGAGGACATATGTTCTTAGCAAAGACGTATAGGACGATTCTGCGTTACATCACCACCACCCACCTTCATTTAAACTCTGGAAAAAGACAAGCTCTTCCAAATGTTTCCAATTTTTATTCTTCTTTACTCTCACACAGATACTTCTCTGGAATGTTCTTATCTCATCCACCATGATTTCTTTGTCCCCCAGGTTTGTTCCTCTGCCCTTCATGAAATTATACGATCAGCACATCTCACTGCAGCCTCTGGATACATGTTCCCTGCATTGTGTCCCTCACCCCTTCTCCTGTGTTTGTGGCAGTTTCCCCAGTGCCCAGAAGCTGCCACCTTGTTTCATATCAGAGTCACTTATGCTTTCCCTATTTCTGATTCACAGCTTTTACCTGCCTTGCAGTGCTTTTCTGGAACATGTTTGCCCTCCCCAGTTTTGTTAAAGCCACAAAGAAACACCAGCGTTATCTACCTGAATGATTCTGATCGTTTTCTAAAAAGCCATTTGCTTTGTGAAACCTACCTTTTCAAATTCCAAGGTAAATTGGTGCCTTGGAATCCTACATTCCTGTGGTCTGAAATGCTTCTTGATATGCAAGTGCAGCAGGAAGATATGGGCACAGAAATGCCTGGGTAGAGCTATGACCAGCGGCTCTGTGCTGTGAGGGAACTTCAACCATAGTTCAGGTGACAAGAAGCCCTTACATGAAGTAAGCCCCTCTGCTCTTCCCTTGCCCCTACTGTCTTCCCTAGAAACAAAAATAAAGGACAACTCCTTCCATACATAGACAACTACTTCAGGTGGAGTTAGTCAGATGAAAGTCACAAGATGACTCAAAATGCCTATTTCACAGGCATAAAATACTCTTAGTGATTGAGATATAAAAGAGTCAACTTTAAGTGTTTCATTAAAATCACTGCAAATACTATGCATAACAATTTACCAAGAACTCATGAAGCTGCTTGTTTAATAAATGAAGCTCATCTACAGTAAATGGCTTGGTACAACCAAAGTGGCTCTAATCAAATTGCGGACAGATGAGTTCTGTACATGCAGCTTATTTCATTAATTTACTACTGTTTAGGGTTCATAGGCAATGGCCAATTGATATTATTTGTGACAACATTAAATAAAATAAGTAAAGGAAAATAAGTTGCATGATGTATTGCAGAGATAAATCACACCCCGGCAAGTGGGGAGCTGAAACCCTCCAGCAAAAGCACTTAGCACACTTCATTTGATTCCCATTCGTCAGCCTCAGTGCCAGTGGCTCAAAAAGAATGCAAAGGTAAATGAACACCAAAATATGATTTACAGTACTGGAAAACAGTCCTACCCAAATAAATCAAGGTTCCACTTCATTTCAGGCATTGGTTTATTCATAATACAGGGCTTTTACAATCCAGTCCTGCCAATTGTAAACAAACCACAACAAAACACACACCTGCACGAAGAGATAGGCATGATACTGTGTGTGCATAGAGAACTAAAGAGGTTTAAAAATAACTGCAGCTATTCGGCAGATTGAAAAAGGAAATGGGCAACACATTTTAAAAGACTTCGTTGGTTTGAGCAGTAATGTTGTTGCAGTCTGCTTACGTGATTAGGACAGGAGAAGCCACATCCACTTTTAGAATTTACAGATTTAAAAATGTTCATCCAGACTGCTTCTATACATAGCTTTGTTAAAACTCCTGGGAAGACTATCGTAAAGTTCTGTTCTTATTCAAGATTTTAAGAATTGTTCTGGGTGAGAGAGAAAAGAAGAGAGAGAGGAATAAGGGAATAGGAGAATCTATTAAATGAGGTGTCTTCTAAAATAACTTAATTTCATTTTCATTCTAGACTCCATAGATTGTAACTGCCACCTTGCTACTGGGGAGCTTTTCATCTGATGCAAACCAAAGATAACAAAGGAGGAAACTGAAGGGTTTCTGTCATAAACATCTCTCTTCAGCTAAATATAGGTGATTGCATATTGCAAACATAATTCTATGTTGATTTCTTTTTATTAATCATAAACCTAAAAAAAAAAAAAAGAAATA
>NW_016807417.1:164958-231441 GCF_001698545.2 Rhinopithecus bieti | reverse complement strand
TGCCAGGATGGTCTCGATCTCCTGACCTCGTGATCCGCCCGTCTCGGCCTCCCAAAGTGCTGGGATTACAGGCTTGAGCCACCGCGCCCGGCCGGAAGATAATATTTTATCCCTCGTTGCAGAGGTATTACAAATTACCAAACCTATACAACCATGCTCCCTGAAGTTAAGATTATACATTGCTGAGGTTTAAGTAGGTGTTTGCCTAACAGCATCATTCTCCATAGAAAACAAGTTTTCAGAAGGAAAGCAGAAACAGTTGGGTTTTCATTCTATTATTGAAATTGCACTTCTTTTTGTTAATGATTGAATAAATCAGAATTTCAGTGGTGTATTCTCAGCATTTTCTTCTATTTATTCCATCTGTTAGGGGAAAGCACCAGCATCTTGAGAAATAACCCACTTTATAGTCAAAAAGTATAGTCTGCAAATTTAAGCTGTTTATTGTGGGATAAAAATAGCCATAAAACAAACAAGCTCTCCTTGAACATTTGTGCCCCTGGTTGGAGAGCTCTTCCATTCCCTTGAAGGCTTTTGGCTATAAAACACCCTGAAAAACAATTTCTCACAGTCCTAGCTCGTATATAGGAAGCTGTTTCTGTCATTCTGATTAACTTGACTGCAGGTTTGCTTGGGGATTAAATAAACTAGCTAACTTCCAAAACCCTTCCCAAGGAGGGAAGGTCTCTTCTACCTTTTGTCTATTTCAGTGTCAGCCCTTGACACCCAGGCAGGAAGATGGGGATGAGGTCAGGGAGCAGTTTAACTTGGTGGGAATTGAACACAGAAATAAAACCCAAAAGAACATGGAGACTTTCTGTAGCACTGCTGGGAAATAGGATTGCAGCCTACCCCTCCTGGTTCATGTTTTCTCTACCTGTTACAAGTCATTTATTTTTATCACACCTTTAATGAAAGTGACCTATAGAAAGGACTTTTATCTGGGCTGTGGTGAACTAAGAAAATAAAAAAGATCTTAGAATTATAGTGGTTTAGTTAACCATCAAGGAAATAAGAGAAGTTAAGTTTTCATAAGTAAAGTTATTTTTTAAATGAATGTTCTAAACAAAATAGTAGCGTGTATGAGAGGAAGAAAATCTAGTTGATCATTGTCTCTAACTATAATTGATTCACCAAATACGCATTCAATCTTGAGCCATGTGTAAGATTCACTTCTTTGTCTTTTCAGAGGTCAAATGCTACCATTACTATAAATACCTATATATCAAAGTTTACAGGTTGGTAACTTAATATATTCTATTGACCTAGGTTAAATATTCTCCCCAAATTTACTATGTTTAAACATATCAGTATTTTGAATGACAGAGGGGCTGGCATAACAATTTGGTTTTCTTTCTTCTATTTATCTGGTACTAAAGCTTCATGGGGATTGCTAAGTTTTTCTTCCAAACATGCTTGTAGGTTATTTCCTTGTTTGGCAAGGGAATGAAATTTACCATCACTTGGGAAAATTCTGAAGTCAAGCTGTGAAACTGAACAAAATTTTCATCAGCAAAAATTGAGTTTGAAAAACATGTGTTTCCCCTTTGGTAACAGGAGGATGCGAGGTAGATAGGAAGCCGAATCGGAGAGTTTAAGCCTTCATTATTCTTTCCTGTGTAACCATTCAGCAGCAAGGAAGAGAAAGAAAAGAATGCCAGCTGCAATGCCCAAAGCAAAATCTTTATGAGACTGAGTGTTGGAACTCGGAGAAGCAAACCAGGTGTCCACTCCTTGATCTTAACACACAGCATTTGTATACACAGAAGAAAAGGAAAGACAAGCCAAGAAGGACAGATCCCTGGGGAACATGGAGAAAGAAAGTACAGTGAGGAATCTTAAGAGGCTGTGGGTTCCTGCAGTGTGTTCACACAGGCATGCTGAACAATAAGTCCAAGATTATATTTTCATAAAGGAAATAGTATAATTGGCTATTTCCTAAAGTCACCTAAGCCCAGTCCAAATGATAAGTTTTCAGGGATAACAATAGCTTAAGTTTTTATAGCACTTTTTATTATCTTGTTTGATATTATCTGATCTGCACAACAAGTCTGTAAGATAGGTTACAATTATTCAAGAAGAACTTAATACTAGAGAGGTTAAATCACTTTCCCATGAGCCAGAATCAGGCAGGCAGTCTGTTGCTATAATTTCTTGTATGAAATTTTACTGAATTAAGCAGATTTACATTAAAAAGTAAAAGTCACAGCCCCATTATTCTCAGAATAAATATGAAAGAGTTATCTACCTTGCAATGAAGGAAACATCTTTTGTAAGAATCGATATTATGAACTTAAAGTAAGCAATAGAGTATCAGAGTGAGTGCTGTTTCTAGTGACGCACCCTTAGGGTCAGTTTAGTCCATCCTAGTTACATAAATATAATGTAACTTTCATGTTCTATTGCTCAAATGTATCATTCATGACTATCTTTTTACTCCTGGTTGCTGACATTAGACTGTAGACCTTACTCTTACATGAGAGAGAAAATCAACAATATCGCCATCATTACCATAGAAAACATTTAGTGAGGCCTCTATCTGTGCACCTGTTGTTGTTTTGCAAAGTGAGTTATTAGACGTGGTTCTTGTCCACTGGGATCTTAAAGACAAAGGAAAGGACATACAGACAACTGAACAAGCAATGAGACTTGTACACAGGCACATATGTGCCAGCTCCTATTTGCATAAGGAAATGTCTACTTTGTAGATTCAAGTTAATGATGTTTTGCTTTTGTCAATCCATTATGAATTGTCAGCTATTAAAATCTGGCCCCAAGTGATATCTTAGCACAGTGACTTGCCTGATCCTGCTGTTCTGTTGTGTAGGTTAAGATCTCAATGTTCCTATCAAGCTTCAGGGAATTCTTAGATTGTAAAGACTTTGCATTCAGGGTCACTGATGTTTCAAGAAACAGCTTAGCCAAACATCAATTTTTTTTTCTTAAATTTTTAAAAAGTTAGTTTAACAATTAGAAAACCAAATCATCTGCTGACTTCTTCTCAGAAAATAGAATTTAGAAGAACTTTATGAATTGAAAATGAAGCTTAAAACACTTTCTATTTTGAACTCTGATAAACTTGAGACAAAATACAGCTTTCCTTTTTTTCAGTTCTCAGCACTATGAGAAGCCTTATTTCTATCTTAGGAATCCTCAAATCATTAAAAATATGTTATGCTTCATGGGATCATTTGATGCATAAATATGGATGGGAGTAAGAAAATAGAAAGATTGCCAATCTTCACCTCTAAAAACTTGTTTTTGATATGGTACCTATGCACAACAATGGACTAGGTGCTATACATAATCACATTTAATATTCACAATCGTTGCGGGGAGTAGAAACTATTTTACCATACCCCACCCTCCCTTTCACCGATGAGAAAATGCTAAATGAGTTGATCTAGGCCGCACACAGAGTAAGAATTACCAACAAAGTTCAAACCACAATTTTTCTGACTCCAAAGCTCATAGATTTAATCTGTACCTATCTACTTTATATAATAATTCTAAAAGGATGCATGTCTTTAACTTCTTTCTTTCAGAGAGAGTATGACTTTTTGGTATGCATTGAATATTGAGTACCCTAAGGGAAGAGAGTACCATAAGCCTTTCGTGTCTTCTCAGCCTCATCTCTTCCACCAGTCGGCTGCACCATATAGTCCAGCATAGGTTCTGGCCGAGCTCACACAGGTGAACCTGACAGTGTCTTTCTTAGGCTCCACAAGGCCTCCCTGATGCTGCTGCACGGCATGTCTGTGCCAGTCACACAACTTGGTTGTGTGGGGAAGTTCACGTCCATTAGGTCATGCTTGACAATTGGAGAGCCAGAGCCCACAGCAAAAAAAAAAAAAAAAAAAAAAAAATCTCCCTTTTATCTTTCAGGTGAACAATTCTGAAATACATTTCATAAGCCTCCTTAGAAAGTCTGGCAGGATGGAACACCATATGCCTATAGTGGTGGCCGACGCATTCATTTTTGGTTTGGCTTTCCCTCCTGCATTTCATTCTCTCTCTCATTTCTGTCCCTTGGGTTCCTGTCCCTAATAAATGGTCCTCATGCAAGCTCTTTTTCTAGGTTATGCATTCAGAGTACTTCAAGCTAAGATACAGGTAATTTGCTTTATTAATTATTATATGCCCATCTTCTAGTAATATATCTGACAGAGTATATATATAAACAATAATGATAAAACTGAAATTTTTCATGTATTTTAAATCACCTAAAATGTGCTTGGGTTAAAGGGAGTTAAGAAATTGTTATTTTTTTTTCACAGTTGAGAATCTGTAATGATGCTTAGTTGTTGCCATGGATGTGTTGCCTTGGAAGCTGAGGAATTGGACAGGGTTGAATCCATTCTGGTCATTTCTAGGGGTGTTAAATGGGCACACACATCCAGAAAAAGTAACTTCTATTTCCCTTGATGCTAAGATCAATGTAATCAGTGCTATTATTTTCTAATTGTAAAAGCCATATTCCTTTTACTGAAATTTGTAATACAATTTTTATCACTCATTCCTTTTTCCCCCTAGTACAACGTGAATACTGTAATAAATTCTTTGCTTTTCAAATATGGGTAATTATTTTAAACAACAGGATAGCTCATACTCTAAATTAAAATAAGCCCATCTTACTGATTCATATCCAATTTGTCATCAGATAGATATCAGCCTTTAAAAATAGAATCATAACTAGGATTAATTCAAACAATTTAAGAAGATCTTGTAAGGGAAGCCAAACAGTGAAAAACTGTTGAAATTGAACCCCTTCTCTCTGTTATTTTCTGATCAATGTTTTCAACGCCTGTGGGCTTTCTAGCAATAAAGTGTTCTGGTGTCAAGGATTACAACTGGGCTCCCTTCAAGAGCAATAAATTCACTTAAAAATATGTAAATGTGTTTCACTTCCCACTGACCTGGAGGTAAAAAGTCCTATATCAAATTACTCACAGCCTGAGATACCCATTCTCCTGTTCTGATTCTAATTAAAAAGGGCTGAGAAACAAGCTATGTAAGAATGTTCATTTATAGTACAGTAAAAAAGTAAGGAAGATTTACTAAGTGTTACTCGCCACACAAAGCTGCAACTACAGCAAACCAGGAGGAAAGGAGACTTCAATGTTTCTTCCAAATAGAACATGCTTTTCCAATTAAAAAAAAAATTCACCACCATAATCCAAGAACCTGTCACTTTCTGCCGATCTTTTTTGAAAGCTTCCTAATTGGATTCCCTGAGTCTTGGAGTCTCCTTCATGGGTTTTCACACTGCTGGAGTAACCATTCTGAACATTGTGAGGCACATGATATTCCTATGCCCTCACATTGGCAAGGATCCACCATTGCCCGGGGTAGATCATTCAAACTTTTTCATCCAAGCATTCTAGCTATCTTCCAAACTTCCATCTCACAGCTGATATGGCTGCTAGGAGAGGCAAGAACAAATTCTTCACTGGCAGTGAAATGCCTTCTAAGTGCATTGTGGCATGATGGTCAATCTCATTTCATTTATTTTCCTGGTCTGCTGGCAACTGTGAGGCCAGGAAACATCTTTCATACTGTCTTTTTTTACAGACACCAGGCACTCAAACAACCTTTTATTAATTTGAATGAGAATTGTATTCCATTCAATTGGGTATTGTTTAGATGCTGTCCTACATAATTTACCTTTAAGATACAGTAGGTTTGATGAACAAACTAACATATTTCAAACTTAATTACCCTGAGAACCTACAATAATTAGGGACAAATGGAGAAACTGAGGGCTGAGTGCTCTCTGACTTAAGGCCACACATATGGTTGTGCGGATGATACACGTCAAAACTCTGGAAGCCTTGGCTACATTATAGTGGAGATGAATAATGCCCCCTGCCCTCAGAAGAGTTTCAGGCAACACTTGCTGAGCCATACCTGGCAGCCATGCTGACCTTTACTCGCCTTGTAGATTTGGACAAGTTCTTTAACCTCCTGATTTATGAATAGGGGACAATGTGCTTCCTTAAAGGATTATTGAGGATAAAATTACATATTATTTCTTCATAGCATTGTTTACAATTATGAATTTGGTTAGTGTCTAACACTGGAATATGTACCTTTCATGAATGTAGGGAACATGTCTATTTTTGCTTATCACAAGAGTGATAAGTGTAATGTGCCAGCTGTTGAAAAACATTTGTTAAGGAATGAATAAATGTCAATTAAATTATACAGAGTACCTGGCACATAACTGGAGCTAAGTAAATGTTGGTGCCTTCTTATCCCCCTTCTACTGTAATTAAAGATAAAAAGTGTCTAGGGAGATACCAACAGCATTAAAATTGTTTACCACTTAAATCTATGTCTATGCTTCTTTAGCATTATAAGAAAATAAGAATATGGGATTAAATATCTCAGTGATCAAAACAAGAAGTGCTGCACCTTCAAAGCATTGTCTCTGAAATTGATTAGATCTGACTTTGTGACCATGCTCCTAGCCAAGGAACTGAACGTGTCTGAATTCTTTTGTAATTAATAACACCTGTAGCCATTAGCTACCTTACAAATTGACGTAAGAATAAATACAACATTTTGCCACTGTGGCAGATATTTCCAAACTGTGGCTTCATAGAACTCCAAGGACTTGCAAGTTGAGTAATACAAGCAACTATGCCACCAATATTTTAAAAGGCTTTTATGTTTCCCCACTTTATTAAAAAATAAAGCAAGGCAAAATACAACAGAATAAAACGTGAATAACATGCATTCATATAATTTTTATATATTTCCTCTCAAAAGTTTTGTTCTCCTTCAATCTTTGTTGCTTTTTATTACTTATCTACAATATATAAATTCTGGGACAGTAACTAATGCATGGTAAGATAATATATCTAGTTACATAAAATCAGATATATTGATGTCTCCTTTTACAGCGTGATGACTTTAATGCTTTTCCGTCACCTGCACAGGTTGAGAAGCATTGTGCTACCAAAATGAACCACGTGTTTATAATTGCAATTACAAATGCCTGTTATTTTGAATATACAACTAGCCAGGTTATTCAGGGAGTGAGCTCATGAAGATTATGATCAGGTTAAAGAGACAAACCATATGAGACACAAGATAAATACCCAACAGTAAAATCAGTGATATTAAATATGCCTGAGCTGTAGGGAATTCTATCAGAATTTAGCAAAATAAGATAGCACTGTAGGGCAGGGTAACCAGGAAAGCTTTGAAGTTTGCTAAGAATTTAGAAGAGCAAGGGAAGGTAGTTCAGCTGAGGGGAAGAGCAAGACCCACCATTTTGAATTATCAAGGATCTTTTCAGCTTCTTAATGTTTGAAGGGCTTTTCTTTCCCAGGTGTGTATTCTATTTATACGACGTATTAAAGTTTTCGTGTGTGTAGCTTTTCCCTTCATTACTGTATAGTGCAAGTTTTGTGACGGCAGTATCTTTTTTAAAATGTATTTTTCTCTCCTACAAGCTAACCTCATGTCTCAAAATAGTGACCAACTGATGATAAATCTAGAATTGTACGAAAGTTCGAACTCAGGCTTTAAAATGAAGATTATTGTTTGCAGTTCTGCTTTTAATATTTACCTCTGTAAGTTTAGACAAATTATCTAATTCCTATGAGCCTCAGTTTTTTAAGCAATACAAGAAGGATAATAGAACCAACCTCATAAGATTATTGATGTACGTAAAGTGCTTAGCAGTCTGGTACAAGGTAGATATTTTTTCATTATTTAAATGAAATTGTAAATGAATGGATTAACAAATAGATGCATAAAATGTATAGAAATTAATAATAAAAGAATGACCACTTTATCCATTAAATGATAAAATGACAAAACCTGGTAAAATATCTCCTAAAAGGAAATCAGATGGCAAGAACTTCAACAATTACTCATATAAACAAGGCAGAGAAAAAGATATCAAAATAACCAATGTTAACTACATTTACTATGATTTTGTAAAATAATGTTAGAAGACAAAAATATCATAGGAAAATAGCATTGACCTAGGGGATGGGAGAAAAGCAGATCAGAAAATGTTAAGTAAGATAATAGAATATACAAAATGGTAGAATAATACTTAAGAGGGTTTTCAATTTCCCTTTGACTGGAGCGATAATGGAATTGCAAAGGCAAAGCCTATGATGCTGGAGGTGGTAGAGAGCTGTCTTTTTCATGTATTTATGGAGCAGCCAGTAAATTTAAAGGTTGTTTTGGAGTAAGTCGGTTAAACCAACTATGATGAATGAGACTGAATTGGGCAAACAGCTAGGGTTTAATGCTCACCATATCAATTCTTGGCTGGCGAAACCAGGCTTTTAAAGATTTTAGATTTTTTTAAAACCAGACTTTGAAGAGATACGTAAGACCAAATGTGATTGAAGTAAGTGTCTGTCAACAAAATTCAACACTGGAAATGTGTGAAGTTTTTAAGGATCACTGGAAAGGGTTATATCAGCGTACTCTCCTACCAACCCTTTTCCACTTCTTGCATTTTGGTTTAAATTAAATGGAAGTTACACAATGGGAAATCAATATTTTGTTGTTCCAAACACTGCATTCACCTTGGGGGCACAACATTCATGTAATTCTAGTGGGAAATACTTTTGAAGGGGAGTTGAGAACAGCTAGAAAACGTTGAGACTGATCAAAAGAGTAACCTCCTAGTACAGTGTTGTCTTTCTAAGTGAAAGTCAAAAAATTTGAAAAACAGAGGCCCTTATTGAAGCTGACACTGTATGGCTTTAATTTATGTCTTAAGCCTGAGAGAATTTCTTCCTTAAAGCCATACATGCACACAAGACTTATAAGAATGAAACATTTTCATAGGAAGCTGTATTCCAGTCTGCAGGTCAAATTCCAGGTGTTATCCAAAGTAATTGACGAATTCCCCTCCACCATCCCAGTGTGGGTTACACTTCCAGAGCTTCCCCAGGCATTGCTGAAAAACAAAGATATGTATAAAATAAATTAGAGTATTTAGTTTCTAAAATAGCAATCAAGTCCAGGGATACCATCTTCAAATTGTTTAAATAATTCTGTTAAGGCATCCATTTCCAAAATATTTTTTATTTATTTGTTCATATTTTCATTTATTCAATCAATCCACAGTTATTTCTTGAGTGATTTCTATACCCTTACTGCTCTCATCAGACTATACCCAAAATTTCACATAGAAAGACATTGCTTTGAATCCTGTTTAATTTTCAATAGTACCCTCTGAAACCGAAGTATCTATGAAAGAGCATATTATTAGTAGATACTTGTCATTCATAATAGCTTGTTCTGAGTGAGTAGGCAAAGAAGCAAAGCCTTTCTTTAAGCATTTATGCTAACCATGACTGCATAGGATGGATTTTTGGATAAGATATTATGATTAGATGGTTGGATAGCAAGAAGATTGCCAAATGTTATTATTTGCTCAAGGATGTTGAGATTCACATATCACTGGATTCCCAAGGCTCTATGGGCAAAGTACACTAGAAGCCAAAGAGCACATTTTAGTTACGGCTCAAGTATCTGCCCCATATCTGTGCTTAGCATACTGTGTGGGGGCTGAGCTGAGTCGTATAATGTTCTTGAAGACCCGTCTCCCTTTTACAAGGACTGGTCTTGAGGCTGCCTTGAAAATTCTGCCCCATATGTTCTTTACTTGACTTCATCTCATTTCTATTTTTGATACATGAGTGGGAGAGATTCCAAATCCTAACATCTGACCTGGCCACAGAAGCCATGACAAATATAGAAGTGGAAAACAAACGAGGTTATAAGGACCTATTATAATGACCTCATCTCATAAAAGTCTTCCCTCATCAGCATAGCAGTGTGTATTTTAAGAATTCTAATTTGTTTTTGTTTTCTTAACAGGGCTCCTTCTTCATAGGTTGGGGGTATATACAGAGAGGATAATGGCATTAAACCAGCAAGGAAGTGTCACTCTCCGGGATAGAATGTATGATTAGATGAGAAACTGAAACTCATGGAGGTAAAAATAGCTTGGCTGTAGTTACACAACTAACCAGTTATTGATACCATAGACTCTGGTTTGACTAAGCACAAAGCCTCACTCTTTGCACTATAAAACTTTATAGAAAGGGCTTAGTGGCTACTGTTTGCTAATTTTAAGGGTGAATTTCTAAAGTCTCTTAAGGATAGCATAATGAGATTATTCCATAGCTTATGTTAATTTATAGCATTGCTCCACATTCTAGAATGTAGGTAATCATAATGGTAATCTGTATAACCTCCAATGTTCAGTACTCATATAAAGTACCAGTTATTCAAGTAACAGCATTACAAGAATGATTTCATTTCAATCCTGGAGGTGAAATATTACCTCCCACCCTGTCTTAAAGAACATTGAAGTTCACAGAAAAGAAATAATGTATTTAAAGTCCTTTAAGTGTTAGACCCAGGACTGATTCCTGTTCAGGAGCTCTCCTTCATTAATTAGTCACTTTTTAGCCAGTTTGACACACCCCTCTAGTTGATCAGCAGTTTATATGACATTAAAAGGCTTTCAAAATTCCAAAAGACCAAAGATCTAAATTACCAAATATCAAAAGATCTAAATTATGAAAATTCCACAAAATTTAGTAAAAGCAAGAGGAAGTAATCTAATAATCAGACTTCCAATTATATACACAAAGCTCATTTCAAGACAAATAGCAGAACAAACTTCAAATATTATTCTACTGATATGGTGCGACTGTGTGTCCCCACTCATATCTCATGTTGAATTGTAATTCCCAATTGTGGGGGAGGGACCTGGTTAGAGGTGATTGGAGCATAGGGCCAGATTTCCCCCTTGCTATGTTTGTGATAGCAAGTTCTCATGAGATCTGGTTGTTCAATAGTGTGTAGCACTTCCCCCTTCTCTTTATCTCTCTCCTGTCACCATGTGAAGATGTGCTTGCTTCCCCTTTGCCTTTCTGCCATGATTGTAAGTTTTCTGAAGCCTCCTTAGTCATGCTTCCTGTATAGCCTGTGAAATTGTTAGTCAATTAAACGTCCTTTCTTCATAAATTACCCGGTCTCAGGTAGCTCTTTATAGCAGTGTGAGAATGGACTGATGTATCTGCTATTTGCCACTAGAATATTGGGCACTGTGCTACACAGTGGGAGAAACAGTGGTCAACAAAGTAAATACTTTCATGAAGTTTTCTGTCAGTGACATTCAGTGTACACATGTGAAAGACATAAGAATTGTGTAACATACCATAGTAATTAAGAAGAATGAAATATATCTATAAATATCAACAAGCATAAATTTCAAAAATATGTTGTTTACAACAGAAATGGTATAATATTTCTGTAAATTAAAAACATACATAGTGCAATACTACATTATTATTAATGCAGTTTGTGTGTGTGTGTTTAAGTATTAAGAATGAATTTTAAGTATGTAAATCAAACTCATGATAGTGGTTCTCTTACATCAGGGCTAGAAGCAAATAAGACTAAGAATAGAGATCAAAGTAGCCCCCACACAGAAGAAAACACTGGAAGGAAATGAAATTAAATGTTAATTCTAGGTTGTGGATCATTTTGTTATAGTCTTTGTGATGGTTAATTTTAGGTAGCAAGGTGACTGGATTAAGCGATACCTAGATAGCCAGTAAAGCTTTATCTCTGAGTGTGTCTCTAAAGGTGTTTCCAGAAGATATTGGCATTTGAATCAGTGGACTGATTAAGGATGATCCCTCCCTACTAGAAGTGAACAGACACCTGCCAATCAGCTGAGGGCCTAGATAGAACAAAAAGGTAGAGGAAAGGTGGATTTGTACTCTTTCGCCTTTCTTCTTATGCCTTTGGATATCAGAACTTCAGTTTCTCTGACCTTTGGACTACAGGACTTACAACAGTGGCCTTCTGCAATTCCCAGGCCTTTGGTCGCTGACTGAGAATTGTATCATTGCCTTTCCCTGGTTCTGAGGCCTTTGGACTTGGACTGAGTCAGACTACCAGCCTACGGCAGGACTTGTCAGCCTCCATAATTGCATGAGTCAATTCTCCTATCAACAGTCATCCCTTGGCATATGTGGAAGTTTCAGGGTCAGCCCTGCATAACTCATATATATATAAATATAACACTGGCCCTTTCTATACATGGGTTTCATATCCTGTGAACACTGCACTTTCTTATTTATTTATTTATTGATAGCCTTGCTCTGTTGCCCAGGCTGAAGTACAGTGGCATGACCATAGTTCACTGCAGCCTTGAACTCCTGGGCTCAAATGATCCCCCTGCCTCAGCCCCCAGATTAGCTGGGACTACAGATGTATAGTCCCAGCTAAAATAAAATAATTTCATATTTTTATTTTTTTGGTGGGGGAGTCTTGCTGTATTTCTCAGGCCAGTCTTGAACTCCTGGCCTCAAGTGATCCTCCTGCCTCAGCCTCCCAAGTACCTGAGATTACAGGCATAAACAGATACTGTATTTTTGACCTGCTTTTGGTTGAAAAAATAGTGTATGTGGACCAGTGCAGTTCAAACCTATGTTGTTCAAGGGTGTATTATATGTGTGTGTGCTTATATATGTATCTCTTTCTGTCTCATTTTCTCTCTGTTTCTCATCTATCTTTGGATAATGCTAACACAATCTTCTTTATCCTTCTGTGTGTGAGTAAATTTTCTTATTAAATAAATTAGAAAACGCAGAGTGGAAACACATAAAAGTCAGTTTAGGGAAATCTCTGTGGAAAACTGATGCTTAATTTAGGACTTACAGGATGATAGTAATTTTCTGAGTATAGAAAAAGGAAGTGTATTACAGATAAATGACTAGCATGTTCAAAAGCCTGGAATGAGAATGCTCTTGGTTTGTTTAGAGAATTTCCCCTTCTCTGGATTGCTCTTATACCCCAGATGAGCTCCAAAACTGAAGTAATGGTAGAAGAGAGGCAGCAGTAACTTGGCTTGGGAATTCAATCAGGGAACTGGCTTGAATTCATAGGAGGATGCCTACTGGGGGCTTAAGAACCCTGGGAGTGCTTGCCACATGGTCCTGTGCTTGGCCACATTTGCTACTGAACACCAGTTGAACACGGGGATCTCTCTGCTGGATGTTACAGGCAAAACCAGCAACTGTGAGTAAGAGAAGAGATTTGGGCTGCATTCCAGCTGATGTTAACACTACAGTATTTTCTCGACTGTCAGATTTAGGCTGGCAGTGTTTCAAGGAATGCTTCTTTCTATACCTAAATACAATTTTGCTGATTCACAGGCAAAAGGGTGTGTACTTTAAGGTAATTGTTTTATATTTTTTATTTCTTTTTGGCACCTTTCCCTCTATTCACAAATGATGATGGGGGATGGAACTCCCCACAGGACCCTGATTCTTCTTTGTAAAATTATGAATCTGCATTGATAGCTGCCTAGGGTCAAGGATATAGGTTTTGACCTTGAGACAGATCCAAATTGTTGGGTTCACACTCTAGTGCTAACATTCCCCTGTTATAATTCCACTCTTTCAAACTGATTCATATAACTTGAATGGAAAATCCTTGCTAAGATTTTGAGAAGTGGTTTATAAAAGGGATGGATATTTAATGTCTTGTAAAATTACTTATTTAAAGAAAATTCTAATTGCTACAGGATATTATTGAGACTTAGGAAATCAGTTTTATAGATTTGATATGATCAGCCAGAATCACTTTCCAAAAAAAAACAAAAAACAAAAAAAACCCAAAAAAACAAATTGATAGATTCATTGGTTATTTCTTTCCTGATTTAAGCCAGTAAACGTTTTTCTGACATTTAAAGGTTCACTCCCACTCTTTTGTATGAGAAGGTATTATATAAATATCAATGGAACTCTGGATTGAGTTCAAAGGCAGGTTACCAGGAATGAGCCAAATTTACACTAAAAGCAAGGATTTATGCACTTTGTAAATGCCTTACCAGTACTCAAGAACATTTGAGAGTGGTGATTGTTCCTAGAATGTCCTGTCATGTAGTGAAGTTTAAAGGACAGTAAGCTCTTTGAACACATAGTATTGTGTAAATGGCACGATGAAAGACAGAAGTTAGCCCAAAAATCTGAACTCTGCCACCTCTGGACTTTTTGTCTGCAATGACTGAAAAGTTCCCAAAACTGAGTCAGCAGAGCGTCTTCACTTAATAGCTGACCATTTCTTAAATATCTCACCAGAAAGTATGTTGTATGGATGTTACTGCCAAGAGATCAGAAGTTCCTATCATTCTTGGTATTATAGCTCAAAAAAAAGGGACAAAAGATAAGTGTGATTAAATCCTTCAGATCTCTACATATTTTCCTAGGTTAAAATATGTCACTTTAATTTCACTCATTTCTGGTTAATACATTGAAATATTGTAGATATCTAAATCATCTTATATTTCTCTTGAGCTCTAGAAACACGTGTTCATCCAGATACTGTAGGATTGCAGGGAAGACTGGTTCAACTAAGGGATATAGAGATAGACTACTTGGGTTTTAATCCTGCTGACATCTTTTAATAGCTATGTGACTTTGGGAAAGTTACCAAAGCTCTCAAGATTCTTAGTTCTTTACCTATAAAGTAAGGATAATAATAATAATACTATCTCCTCTCTATCGTATTGTTATGACGATTAAATTATAGTTGAGCCTTAAATGCTGTGGGTTTGAACTGTGTGGGTCCAGTTATATGTGGATTTTCTTCTACCTTGAGACAGTAAGACCAACCCCTCCTCTCTTCCTTCTCCTCAGCCTCAACATGAAGATGATGAAAATGGAGACCTTTATCATTATCCATTTCTAATTAATGAATAGTAAGTATATGTTCTCTTCATTAACAACATTCTTTCTCTTACTTTATTGTAAGAATACAATGTATAATGCATATTGCCATACAAAATGTGTTATTTGACTATATTATATTATTGATAGGACTTCTTGAGAACAGTGGGCTATCAGTGGTTAAGTTTTGAGGCAGTCGAAAGTTATATGTGGATTTTCAGCTACATAAGGGTCAGTTCCCTTAATCCTGTATTGTTCAAGGATCAGCTATAGTTACTCTTTGAAAACTACTTAGAACATTGAGCAGGTAGTAATATAAGTGTTTGATTTATAACCTTACCTTGGATACCTCATTGATATCTGTATATATCTTTGCATCTATATATCCAAAATTTACCTCATTGTGTTCCCCTCAAATTGGTCTTTCTCCTGTGTTATTTATGCCTCTAAATGACACCTTCACTCCTTAACCTGGTTGCTTAAGTAACACCTTTGATGCCTCGTTTCCTCAACTTTTCACCCTTACGTTCTTTTAAAATGTGACTTTGTTTTTCCTCTATCAAGAGACAGAGTCTATTTCCCTTTCCCCAAATCTTGGCAGGCTCTGTAATTTACTTCATATAGAGAATAAGGCAGAAGTGACATTGTATGACTTCTCAACTTAGACTTTAAGAGGCCTGAAATTGTGCATTTTTATTCTCTTTGAAACATGTTACTGTGTAGAGAAGCTTGGGCTGAACTGGGTGATCAGACATCATACACAGAGAAGGAGCAAGAGAAAGATTACACAGAGGAGGAACAAGGTGTGCAGTGGACAGCCAGTGCCAAGACCTCAGACATGTGAGTAGTGGAGTCGTGTTGCATTTTCTGGCCTTGGTCAAACTGTCCCAGCTGACACCAGGGAAGCAAAAATGGGAAGATTCCTTTCAGCCATGGATGAATTATTGATCCACAAACTTGTGAGTTATTATTGTTGGAATAAACCACCAAGTTTTTGGATAGTGTTTATAGGTAGCTAAAACAATCACAAAGTGCTATCTATTATAACCTTTGAGTATCTCTCAGAATTATCTACCTGTTTTCATCTCTGCCACTCCCCAAGGTTATACCATCTCTCTCTCACAAGTTATTGCAACATATCTCAGCTAGTATTATGATTTCTTGTTTTATCCTTCATTAATCTACTCCTATTACACAATGAGGCGATTTAAAAAAAATTTTAAAACAACTATGTTACTTCTCCTATTAGAATACTTATGAGGTACCCATACTCCCAAGTATGCCTTATGAAAGCCTTCGTAATCTAGCTCCTTATTGCATCTTCAGGGTTTTTTGTTTGCTTGTTTGTTTTTACCTTTTTCTTTGTGCTCTATGCTTTAACCAGGAAGAAGTTCTTAAAAATGTTAGAACCTGTTCTGTAAATGAAATCTTATTCATCATTCAGTTCTCAGCTCAGAAGTTGCTTTCTCCAGAAAAATACTCCTCATGAAGGAAGACTGACTAGAAACCCCTTCTGTTTCAGCCTGTTCCTCCAAGAGGAACACTTATTAGGATATCCTTGCCCTTCCATATGGAACTTTCTGTTTATTTGCCACTTTCTTACTTGATTCTGATAAATTTGAGAGCAACTCTTTTACTTATGTTTGTAGCCAGTGACTACTAATGAATGGACAGCTAGAAAAGTTCAGTAAACATTTGTTGAATGAATCAGTGAATAATATTGTGCCACTTTTCAGATGATGTAATGATTTTTCTACAATACTAGAAAAAAATAGCCATTGATTCTTTTTTAAAACTTGATGGTATGTGTTTGCAAAGAGAGGAATAGGAGGGTGAGAACAGGACCAATCTAAGTTTTCCCGTCTCACTTCATCCCTGACCTTTGACATGGGAGATGAACCAGTCTGGGCATGCCCTGTCTCCTCACTGTTACATTGGCTGTCATAAGCCAGTAATCTCTTGTGCACTGCAGAACATGTGGATATTGCAGGAAGTTAAAATCAAGATGTCAGCAGGACTGTGTTCCTTCCTGGGGGGTCCATGGGATAATCCATTTCCTTGCCTTTTTCAGTTTCTACAGGGCACACACTTTGTTTGGCTTGCAGCCTGTTTCTTCTATCTTCTCATTCAATAATGTTACATCTCATTAACTATTCTTCTATATCACATCTCCCTCCTTGATTGCAACCAAGAAATGTTCTCTGTTTCAAGGATTCATATGACTAGATGGGCATAACTAGATAATCCAGAATATTTTCCCCACCACTGAATCCCCCATATTTACTAAACAGTTTGCACTCATTTTCTATTGCTATCATAACAAATTACCACAACGTTAGTGGTTTAAAGCAACAAATTGGATATCTTATACTTTCATAGGTCAGAAGTCTGACATGGATCTCACGAGGCTAACCTCAAGAGGCTAATAGGGGTGCATTTCTTTCTGGAGGCTCTAAGGGAGAATCTGTTTCCTTACCTTTCCCAGCAGATAGAGGTCTCCCACGTTTCTTGGCTCATGACCCCTTTCCTCCATCTTCAAAGCCAGCAACATCACATCTCCCCAACCCTGCTTACACAGTCATTGCAGGTGTTTACCATTCCCAGATGGGAAAGGTTTCTCTGATCTTCAAGACTCATGTGATTAGATTGGGTTCATCTGGATAACCTAGGCTAATCTTATCTTGATGTCTTGTGGGTGTAGTAACATCTGCAAAATCCCTTTTGCCATGTACGGTGACATGTACACAGATTCCCTGGATTAGGATACGAACATTTTGAGGAGTCTATTATTCTACCTCCTAGAGGTATTCTTTCTATTTCCTATGTTACTGCAGGCAGTAGTTTTTCTGTTTGTCTACTGTACAGTTCAGGTTTCCCTTTCCATAGCTTCCAATACCAATTGCCTTGCTGTCCTTCCAGACTCCACTAAAAATGTTTTCAAGGTCCGTTGGGGTTCTACCAGTCACATAATGCCAAAGTCATTGTCACCAAATGATTTAGCTTTCTATTACAGCATCGACTGGGTATAAACCAAAGATGTGCATGAACGTGTGCATGCACACACACACACACTCCAAATAGATTTAAGTGCTTAAAGAAAACAAAATGATTTAAAGAAAATACAGAAGAGTTTATAATCTTTGATCTAGAAGCCATAAAGGAAATCCTTAATCATTTAAGTGAATAATATTTCAAAAGTCTGTAGAGCAAAGGCAGTTAGAGAGAAGAGAAAACAGAAGAGAGTTCAGGAGAAAATATTTGCTTGATGGATCCTAAATAATAAATTAAGAATCATATATTGTATTTTATAAATTATCATGTGAGGACAGAGGTCAGAGAAAAATAGAAATATTTAAGAAAGTTACAAACGTTGGTCAACATTAACACTTCTTAGTAAAATGCTAATTAAAGCAACATTTTAATTCGGACCCATCAGGTTAGAACTTTTTTTAAAAAAAATCAATAAACATCCAATTTTGAGGAGACCTGGGAGAAACGGATACTCTCCATTACTGGTGGTAAGAAAGTATGTTGCTACAACTTTTTGGAATTAATTAGGAAACGTTAGAATAGTAATATTATTTGACCAAGAGTTTCACCAAAGACATATAACAGTGTTGCATAGTTGCGTAAACATGCACACACACTTAAGTGATCGCTCACACAAGAATGCTCACTGGCAGTGACAACTTCCTTTCTGTAACATGGAAATGATTGGAACAGCTTCAATATCTAATAATCTGAAAAGTGTTACATTCATTACAATAAATCCACACAATGGTATATTCTGTAGCAATAGAAATTTGGGTGGACCTAGATGTAATGACTGAATGTTTCTATGATATTATTGAATGAAAAAGCTAGTTGCATATTATTACTACTACTGACACTATTCTCGCTACTGAATTCACTAGCTAAAATTTAGTGAGGATTATTTGGCACTGCCCTACATATGTGTCAACTTGTGTCAGCTTTGCTTAATCCTTATAACCACCCAGGTGGTAGATATTATTACTATCTTTATACTACTGAAGAGGAAACCAAACACCAAAAAATTTAAATAAGTTGTCAGGATCACATGACTAGTAGATTTAGAGCTGGGATTGAATCCAGGTATTCTGGCTACAAAACACATATTTTTTAGTCACCACAGTATTCATTAACAACACATCAACTATTTCCATGTGTCAGACACTCTTCTCAGTGATAGAACATAGTAGTAAATAAACCAGACCAAAAAAAAATCTGCCTAGATGAATCTCATACTCTAGTGAGAACATGACAACAAAAACATAAAATATATGTTATTTATAGGGAGATAAAAACTATGAAGACAGATAAGCCATGATCAAGGATAGGCAGGAAACAGGTATAGGAGATGAGGTTTCCGTTTTAATAGAGTAATTAGGAAATGTCTTAATAAAAGGAGATGTTTGGATAAGGCCTAAGAGAGGTAAGGAACTAAGCCTCAGAAATATTTTGAGGAAAAACGTTCCAGAAAGAAAGTGAACAGCAAATGCAAAGTATAGGCATGTATAGGTATGAACTCATGAAAAGTCAAAACAAAGCAAACAAAAATGTATTTGGCATTAGTTGTATATGTATATTTAAATACATACAAATATGCTAGAAGAAAGCATATTAAAGCACCAAAAGGAATTGTATTTGTAAAGGAAGTGGGATGTGGCAGTTGTGTGTGGTTCGTGTGTGTATGTGTGTGTGTGTATGAGAGAAAGAGAGTAAAAGATGCGGGGGCCGGGTGCGGTGACTCACACCTGTAATCCCAGCACTTTGGGAGGCTGAGGCAGGCAGAGCACGAGGTCAGGAGATTGAGACCATCCTGGCTAACATGGTGAAACCCCATCTCTACTAAAAATACAAAGAAATTAGCCGGGCATGGTGAGCCGAGATTGCGCCACTGCACTCCAGCATGGGAGACAGAGCGAGACTCAGTCTCAAAAAAAAAAAAAGGGGGACTTTTTTACCTTTGTCTTATACATTCTATTTTGTTTTAATGTAGGAATGTGATTATGTGTTATTGATTTGGGAAAAAAATGTTTTGAGAACATCAACACACATCATATATGAGCCAGCATAAACATTATACTAATTATGTCATACATATGTACACCAGCACATTTTAAGGTTCATGCAGAAACATAATAGTCTTCTTTAACATGTTCTGTAACACTTTTATAAACAGAAAAATCAAATGTATTTACAAATATGAAGATGTAGTGCATGCCTTCAAAAATACAATTGAAGTAAGCAGCAAAGGAATCAACTGGAATTGCCCTGAAGAGATTCACGGTTTGCCTTCAGTGAAAATGTAGTATTTTCCCCAGATCATATATCAAACTTTTAGTTCAATAATTCACCCTGACATAAGCTACTGTACTTACAGATTTACTATACATTATGCAGGGCAAAAGGGCAGAAAACTAGGAAACTACACACGTCTTGAATTATGTGTGAATATGGGCTGATAAGTTTTACAAAAACGCAACTGACAACATGAATCACATTTAGATCAATATGGCTTGCAAACCTGAAGGATCATGATTAAAATCTAATTATATCTAAAAAACTGAATGGATCTAGGGAAAATTAAAAAAGAAAAATATATTAAATGACATATAAGCAATTGTTTATTCTGACATTTATATGTATATATCTTTTTAGATAGGGTAAAAGGAAAAGTGACCATATAGATATTAGTAGAAAATGAGATATAACTAGAGGGAATTACTGTTTTTTACAAAATGAAGTTCCAGGCTAAATGCTAAAATGTCTTTTTTTGTTGTTTTAGGATGTGAGGACTTAAGGTGTGACACACACAAATAATATAATTAAGTAATTATCTTCAAGATTAATTCTAGACAAATATAAAACAGAACCTAGAAATAAGTACAATAGTAAGAAATTAACAACCATTTCTACAAATTTATTTAATTTCAAAGAGATCCTGGAAACCAAGAAGGTTCTAACATAATAAAGATACGTTTGAAATGCTTAGAGACAAAAACAAACAGAACCCCTTAAACTAGCTGGTTTCTTATAAAGTATGGAGAAACTCCTGAAATATTAAACATAGGAAGCACAAATACAATGGTAACACACAAGAAGAAGAGGGTAAGTGGGTGTGGATGGAGGGGGTAAAAGGCCATGCCATTTAGGAATTCTTACAGAAGCTTTTTAACTACATAGGCCAGAGAAATGAAGTATTTTCTTTTGTCGCATTTTTAAAGAGTTCCCAGACTTTAAAGAAGATTAAAACCCTATTTAGTTTCTTTGTTTGTTGTGTTTTGAGGACAACAAATTCTATAGATGGGTTTACAGAGGCAAGTCAAAATGGATGTTTTTAATTGAAATATATTACTTTATTCCAGCTCAAATTTAAGGTGACAGGATTAATTCTTGTGAGGCCTGAAAACATTTTATGATCAGATCTTGGAACAATGAAAAATTCCATGTTATCTTGGCATTAACTGGGAGTTTTTAGATATTCTTTTATTTTTATTCAGATAGAACTCTCTTCACTTGACTTGAGGGCAAAGTAGTATGTTGGCTCTCCACTTATAAACAACACCCCTCCTTTGACAAACAAAGTAATTCAGACCTCCCTACCCATGTGATTATAGGACTCAATTGGCAGGAAATATAAAATTTGGGGAAAATTATTATTGGGTTCCATGGGCTAAAAGAGCCAAACAGCAGCAATCTACTCTTGCTCCGAAATCATTTCTTTCCTGCTGCAGTCTCCTCCTCATGCTCGTCTGCTCTCCAATCAACCCAAATTGCCCTATTCATGTCATATCCCTCAGCTGCAGTTCTTCAAAACACATTCTGGCTGCAAGAAGCACAGTGAATTCACAAGGAGCCTAGTGCCTTCCCCCACAAGCTCTAGGTTGAGGAATACGCTATTGCAGACTGAGGAGAGACATCTTCCTGGCTTTTTGGGCAAGTAATGCTGATAATATTGCTTTCATGGCTAATACAACTCGACAAGTTGGTTTGGTTGGGCTAGGATCAGAAAGTGTACCAAGATAATTTTTTTTTCCCCTAGGTGCACTTTGGCAGCCACACTCCTGTAGCTTCTATTAACGCACATGCAAGACCTGTCATCAGTCAACATTTTTCTGTCTGCAAATGATAGAAACTCACCTCAAAGTCACTTTAGAAAATGGGGTAACAGAAATACAAAATTAAATAAACTGTGGAGCAACCAAACCTGGAGGAAGAAGGAATTGGAGTGGCTTCCGAGACTTCAGGGACTCAGAATTCTCTTTGTCTTTCTGGTCTCTCTGCTTTTCGTTGTATGTTGGTCTTGTCCTCCCAAAACAGTTTTTCACTTGAGCCTGAACTACAGCCACTTAAAGCTCCAGACTTACTCACAACTGCCCAGCGTGGCTTCCTGAGAGGGAAAGCTCCTCTTCTATTATTTCTAATTTGGAAAATGTTATGGAAAGTCTCTGATTGACCCAGCCTGAGACCAATCACTGGCTAAGGAGAAGAGTATGTAACAGTTCCCATTCCCACATGTAACAGTACAGTGTGGAATCTGAAGATCAATTCAGATCTCATTAGAGAGACTTGGCAGACAAAATAATAAATGCCCACTTTAGTCTCACAGTATCCAGCCAGCGAAAGAGCAAATGGGACTAGCACTATCACGCCTCTATTCTCTATTTCTTGCAGAGTGCTCTACAATTTTCAAAGTATTATTTTTAAGTGCAGTGTCTCTTGAATTCTCAAATAACCCTGTTAGGTTATTATCGCTATTTTCCAAATGTGTAAACTTATATAAAGTACAGTTGTACAAAGAGATTTTGTCATCTTCCGCAAGTAAATGGAAAGAAGTATTCAAATCTCAGTCTTTCAAGCTCTGACCCCAAGCTCTTTGCAATGAACAACATGAGCTAAGGAATGTGTGTTGCTAGTAACCCACTATGTGCTAATGGGAGATCAAGGTATTTTCGTTGCTTGTAACTCTTCACAAATACGAAACAACCACTAAACACTAACAATATTTTTCACCAAATATCAAGTCAGGAGAAGGAGAAAGGAAAGGAAAAGGGGAAGTGGAAGAAAAAGAAGAGGAAGGAGAAAGAGAAAAACAAGCAAGCATAAAACAACCAGTTTAGATTCGCTCAATAATAGTAATGATAATAAGCTGTCTAGAGAGGTTACACAACTATTTCACATAAATTATTGCATTAAATGCCACAACAGCATAGAAAAGAAAAAGAAATTTATTTCTATTTTGCAGATGAGCTTTAGGGAGGTTAAGAAACTTTCTATAAACAGTAAATGTCGGGGTTATTTCTAAATGTCAGGTCATCAACATTTTGCCACAGAGGATAGAACCCTGGTTGCTAATCCTTCATTGCTCTTCGAATGTTTTCTTTTAAAAATTTGACACTAGAATCTCTAGTGTGTGAAAAACCTCAATGGAGGCTGATGGCAGGACTTCAATGTTAGTAGGTAACAGGACCTCTTGAAATTTAATACAAATTTTTGTGTGAATATGTTTCTGGTGAGAGGGTCCTTAACTCTTACCTGATTCCCTAAAACTCTGCAACCATCCCACAGTAATAAACGTACAAACCAGTTTATTTCCCTTGCTGTAAATTCAGTTCAAGCCAGATGCAGTGGCTCATGCCTGTAATCCCAACATTTTGAGAGATGAAGTTGGGAAAATCACTTGAAGCCAGGAGTTAGAGACCAGCCTGGGCAACATCGCAGGATCCTGTCTTCCCCCAAAATAAAATAATTAAAAATTACTCTGGTGTGGTGGTGCATGCCTGCAATCCTATCTACGCGAGATGCTGATTGAGGTTGGTGGATGGCTTGAGCCCGGGGGTTTGAGGCTAGAGTGAGCCATGCTTGCACAACTGCACTCCAGCCTGAGCAACAAAATGTGACTGTCTCAAAAACAAACCAAAAAATTCAGTTCAGTTAAACACACTTTGATTGAGCACCCACTGTGGCCAGCATCACCTTGAGTGCCAAGGGTGCTAGGTGCTTTGGTCCTTGTCTTCAAAGATCACAGCTGACACTCAATGTACAATATCATTTCTTTTGTTTCCTTTATAAATCAGACTGTATCCTGCTGATGATATATATGTCCATACGATTTTATTCTGCCCCCGACCAGTCTTATTTTGAAATTCTCCAAACGGCAGCTAAAATACCACTATCTCAGTGTTCAGTGTTTACACAAGTGGGTTGACTCTTCAGTATGCTCCTAGAACACAAATAGCTTTCAACAGATTTGCTGCCTCCCCATAGCTCCTTCTGGCCATATTCACTTTAGCTACAGTGCCCATGAAAAACCTGTACATGTGATACACTAGGATTTCAAGTGGGCATCAAGAGCAAGGGTGGGCAGAGATGCACAGTGAGAATAAAGGAGGCCACACGGTGCGTCTGTTGATTGCTATAGAGTGGCAGCAGCGGGCATTGCTGGAAAAAGGTTGGAAGAAAGCCGCGAGCTGCTCCTTACCATCTCAGGATATCAGGAGGGGTGCCCTCAGTGTTAAGAATGACAGAAGTCATTGAGATGTACAAAGGAGTTGGTGTCTGGGTGGTGGTGGTGGGGTCTAGCAAGAGAGGAGGGCTGCTATCATAGCAGCTTGAAGTCTGATTAAAGTGCAAATGCCAAGTGAAGAATTTCTTCAAAAGAAAAGCGCAGTAATAGCAATATATCGAAGTTGTTTGGGGCTATTCATTTTCAAAATACAGCCTATTACACAATGAAAAATAGGGCAACCTGATAGAATAGACAGAGGGCCTTTTGAGACAGAAAATATCAATAGATAAGATCATACCTGTAAGTGGAAAAGGGCAAAAGGATTCTGAGCAGCAAGTATTTGAAAAGTACTGTTCCAGCCCTTTCTTTTATAGTTCAATATTGCACCACCACATTCAATACAAAATTCAGTAGAGTATTATATTTCAAAGTCTGGCCATATTGAAGTTACCTAAAAGGCAAGGAAGCAAAGTCTTTCATCACCCTCATTGTGAATGTGACAGACTTTCAAAGGAAAACTGCCTCTGTTTCTGATAGTTCATTCCCATTTCACAAAGATGTGTCGGGATCAGCCCGTGTCCCTGCCCTGGCAGGCACTGCTTCCCTGACTGAATCTACTTTCCTGCTTTCACGCACAAGCCTGAGCCTGGACTTCCCTAGGGACTGGAAGTTGCTTCGGTAGAAAATATATTAAGATGCTTCTTTGTGAAGGCAGATGGTTTGCTTCCTGCCGAAGCTGTCTTACTTCTGCTGCCTCATGCCTGTTTCTTCGCTCCATAGTCAGGTTTCTTGGCCCTAAGATAGAGCAGAAAGTCAGTTTAAGCCAGACTTGGTGGTGTGCACCTATAGTCCCAGCTACTCAGGAACCTGAGGCAAGAGGATCCCTTCAACCCAGGAGTCTCAGTCTAGTCTAGGCAATATACCAAGACCCTGTCTCTTTAAAAAATGAAGTCTGCATAATAGAGTAGAAAGAGATGGAATTCACAGTAAAGAAGATGAATTCTAAATCTGGCTACTAATTAGAAAGATGAGTTTGGCCAAGTTACTTAGCATCTCTGAGCCTAGGTCTCTTCTTCTTACATTGGGTTATTAGTTTGAGCACAGTGCCTGTCAGATTATGGTTTGTTGTTATTGTTGTTGTTTGGCATGTTTCGCACTGCCACTCCTTGATTTTCTGCTTTCCTTTCAGCTCCAGTGTATTGCCTCATTTACGTCTGCCTACTCGGCTGTTGTCTTACATGTGTTCTTCTGGTTCTATCTACCTGGCCCTTGTGTTGTTCAAACCTATGTTTTGTCTACTAAGGAAAGTCGAACTTTGGACAGATCTTTTGATGCTGCCTTGATCACTGCTTTCGTGTGTGTGGTGGCCAAGAATAGAAGCTGCTCAGATCTGCTGCAGGAAGCGGAACTGACTGACAGCCCCAGCCACTGCCCTGCAGCCTCCACTGCGGCATTCACACCGAGGCCTTACTTCCTGCAAGCTGCCCTCAACCAGCAACAGAGTATGATGACCATACTGTTGTAGCCAATTTTATGAGTAATCTTAAACAGGTATTTGGTCAAACATTAGTCTAGATACTTCTGTATTTTTAATATGAGATTATCATTTAAATCAGTAGACTCTAAGTAAAGCAGATGATCCTTCATTTCATTTAGTAATCTTCTAGCAGACAGCCTTTGGACTTAATCTGCAACTCATCCCTGGATCTTCACCTTGCCCTGAAGAGCACATATACCAATTCCTTTACATCTCTCTCTCTCTCTTTCTCTTTATGTGTAATAAACAAACACATCCTATTACAGATATGCACATATATATGTATATGTTTGTGTGTATGTATCACAACCTGTGGGTTCTGTTGCCCTGGAGAACCCTAACTAATACGCATACAAACAGGTCAATTCTTGCAAGATGTGAACTCCTTCAACACACAATTTTAACTTCAGAACTCCCCACTGGCCCTTGCTGAATCTTTCTGGAAACGGCATTGTTGCCTATGACTCTTTATATCTGATATTCCTTCCTCCCTCTCTCCTTCCACGTGTGTCAGGTCTGCATCATGGTCAGAGTGCACCCCATGTAGGGTACTCCTATGGCACACCCCGTACAGTGCACTCCTATTCCCTCCACAGATACATCTCCTGTAGTTCTAGTCTGTTTTAGTGTCCATTTCCTGGTAAATTTAAACTAATGCAATATGCTTGTTCCTCTGCTCTCAATCTCAGTTTTTGTCTCCAGCTTTGTTTCCCACTACTCTTCTGCATGGTTCTGAATGAAACTTTTCAAACACTAAAAATTTGTTATTCATCTGGTGCGTATCCTACCTTTAATGTCAAAGCGAGGACTTGTTAACTTAACCACACTGAATACCTTTCAGATGATCCCAAATGTGCCAGATTCATGCTTGCTTTGGCGTCTGATCCCAACTCCCCCAATCTCCAACCCTCTTCTATCAGACTTTCACCTTTGAATTTGAAAACAAATTTCCCCAGGAACCCTTTTTCCATCCCTTAGACATGCGTCATATGCTATTCCTCTGTGTTCCTAGAACTTCTTGTGCCTTCCCTAATATAGGGTTTATTAGTCTATACTCTAATTGCTTGTTTACTTCTGCAATTTTCCCCTTGTACTCTAAACACTTGGAGATGATAAACAGTACCTTGTTCATTGTTGTCTCTTTAATGAGTGTTTCCATAGGTGATCAATGAATATTGTTAAACAAATGAGCTCCAAGTCATGAAAACGTCCCGAAAAGATGATTTTGTATTTCTAAGACTTGGTATAAACCGAATTCTTAAAAATAAGCTCTTAGATGACTGTGTGTGTAACTTCCAAGAAGGCAGTAAAGGTCAACTCCTTGAGTTCTTGTTTATTTCAGGGAGTAAGCCAGGGGTAGAGGAGGGAAGGAGTTTAGAAACATTTCCTTTGCCAAAGAAGTAGTGTCTAGTCCCTATTGATAGTGGGTTTTAAGCTGCTTAAGAAGACATGCATTAAAATGTGTAGCAAGGCACCTGACACACAATAGATTTTCAATACTGACCAATAGTTTTCAACCCTACTTTCCGTCCTTCCTTCCTTTCTCTGATTTCATCTCATCACCCTTCATTGTTGTTTGATAGCTACAGTATGGGCTAAGTAGACATTGCTGGGGGTGAGGGGGCGGATAGTCTTAAGGGAGAAACTCACCGTTTCCATTGCTAAACCTTTCCTACTCCCCTATGCATCACAGCGTGAAATCTGTAAGTACTTACTGAGTACCTTCTAGGAGCAAAGCATATTCCTAGATACTGAAGAGAAAAGGGAAAGGAGATAAAATGTTTATGACAAAATCTCTGCTTTCTATTAATGTATAACCTAAGGAGGGGGAGACAGACACATAAATTAATTCAAATACGAGAGAGACTATGAAAACTGCTTTAGAATACATGTTCACACACCGTCTCTAATAGGATCTTATGGAGAAAGTTTAATCTCAGCCCCCCCCTGTGAATGTGTAACCCATTTGATACCTTGCTCAGTAGTTGGTATCCAGCTCAATGACATTCCATGCAGGAAGCTCTTAATGTTAACTATGAATTACATAAAGGTTTTCTCTCATTTTCATGTAAATTCCATGTTATCTAATTTCATCGATTTCCTAATATTATTGGCAAAAGTGAACAGAAGTACTCAACTAGCTTTTTTGTTTTAATATTTCGTTTTTTTACTCTCTTCTAACAAATTCCCTCTTTCCTTTCCAAATGAAATAATCCTGGCCTTTTTCATCTCTTCTCATGTGGATCTAATCATTGCACTTAAAGCTCCGTAGGCCTTTCCTGCTGTCTCTTTGCTGTGAACAGATCCTTTATTGAGATGTTCAAAATGACTACCAGACCTTTCTCCTGAAAGATTATAGTTAATCCAAAATCTATCAGTGTTCATTCATAGCTTAAATTATTTCTTATAATATAAAGTATATTTTTTTTATCTTGGCTGAATTTTATCTGACATCAGATTATGCAACTACCTAATTTTTGCTGGGCCCTTGTGGAGTTCCTCAAAATATTCCCCACTCCTGACTAGCCTAAATAATTCTCCATCACCAACACATTTTGCAACCTCATTATTCAGAAGCGTTTCCAGATTGATTGGTGTTAACATATACAAGAAACTTGGTTCCAATACCATTCCCTAGTGCACCTTTCTATTAACCTCCCTTCAGACTAACAACATCATTTATTTCAATCTTTTATTTTCATTGTTATCCAGTATTTTTTAGCATCAAGGATCTACAGACAAAATGTTACCTCTCACCTCTTGGGTCCTACAGAAGACTGAAAGGGATTCTAAATGTTTTCTGGTTAGGGGCTTGATCAAAAGCCTTTTGAATGTCTAAATATTTAATGCCCACGACTTCTCTACGCTTCAGTATTTTGTTAACTCTTTCAAAAAATTCCAAATAGATTAGAGAGGCATGATTTATCCAGTCAGAAGCTCACATACTATCCACCTGGGTGTTTTATAACGTTCAGTAATGATTTTATCAGCTATTTTTTTCCCGTCCTGCAGGTAACACTCATTGGTAAGTAATCCCCCAGGTAACTCTGAGCTCATTATTTAAAGATGGACATTCTTGCCTGTTTGTCTGGACAAACAGGCACCTAATGGAAATTCAGACCAAATAACATAAAACCTGTTTTCTCTCTGACATATCCAACCACTATCCTGAAACACCTTGGGGCATGTCAGAGCAAAAGAAAGTCTTAGTTCCATGATTACATATACACCATGTACTTTGCCTGCCCTAAAAGAAACATTAAGCTAGATTTAGTTTAGATATAAGGAAAAAATTCCTGACAGGTCTCTTTAGACCCCAAATGGGTATGGAGGGAGGCTATGAATTCTCTTTTTCTCAGCAATCTCTTAGAGTAACTCTTCATTCTTCAGACATGGCTTCCTAGCAGTCCTTCCAAAGAGGGAGGAATGTAATAACTGCTGGAAGCCACCTTTCAGTTCTACTTTATAATTTTTTTTTTGAACTCAATAGATCTTACAGGGGAAAAAATGAGAGCAAACTTACAGAACACCTCACAGAGCAAACTGAATGATAGCAGCTGTCAGAAAGTACAAACAAGTTAAGAAATGTATTTAAATTAAAACTGAAGTACCCTCAAGGTGACCCAACTAAATTTGCTGAAAGGATGAGAGGAATTGACAAAACTAATCAACAAAGGTAATCACCTGAATATACACAAGTGCTCCAGGTGCAGCATTGCAAAAGGACCCTCCACCCAGACAAGGGGGGCTCACATGGATAGCAATCAGAGAAACAGAGAAACACCTGAAAGAGGAGTGGACACAGAGTAGGAGGAAGACAGGACAAGTGGCAGAAGATTGCTCTTTCTCTTTCCTTTTTTGACTTCCAGTGGTTCAAGTTTATCATAGGAATGATAATTTTATGTTGATAATAGTTGACAATCAGTGCATAAGGAGTGGCTGTATCAGTACACTGTGTTCAGGTGGGGAGATGGACGCAGGAACAAAGGCTGAAGGGTGATCTTTCTAGAATATAAATTGAACCTATTTTCTATTATGAAAATAATTTGTTGACTTCCCATTGATCTGTGAAGAAAGAAAAAATATTAACAGGGTGATTACATATTTTATCCAGGCTTAGCTTCACAATTTGTAGGGCCCTTTGTTCAAAAAGAAGGGAGAAAAGCACCCTTAATATCAAATTTTGTTTTTCTTCCACTTTCTCCTTACCTGCCAGTGTGGTTTTTTATTTGCTATTTACTATAGGGTTTTTCTTAGGCATGGAAACATCTTCCTTCTCAGGCATCTCCCATTCTCATAGGCCTGACTCCCAAACCTGCAGCTGCCAGGTCACACCTAAGTGTTTGCCAACTCTGTGCTGGTACTGAATTGGGTTTGAATGAGAGGCTCACGAGTTACACTGTGTCATATCCCACCCAAAGAGGCCACTGGGCCATTAACAGACCCCAGTCCTCCTCTCCACTGGGGCAGAGGATGGCAGTAGTTGGCCAGTGATGGCAGGGAGCCAGGATACAGGTAGGACCTGCAGCATCAGAGGGTGGAGAACCTGCAAGAGGTATCTGCGAAGATGAGACCATGGAGGACCCAAGTTTCCAAGCCTCTCTTTTCCACACACATTCCACTGCTTATTGTCCCACCAAACTCACTTCCAAAACATAATTTAAAGAAAATTTTAGGAATTTCAAGACAGTGACACAGGGCATTAAACCCCAAGCTCAGAGCCCATGTGAGGGTGGAAACCTGCGTGACTGTCCGAGTTATCTGCCCGCGAAACCAGCCCTGAGTTTTTCATCCAAACCTCAACACATTTGAAAATGGAAGGATAAACTAACCAGATAGAGTTCTGAGATAATAGGAGTAAGCAGGCAGAGTTCCATGCACACTGGGACAGTTTAGCTGCCCCAGAGAATTCCACTGTATGATCATATAATTATTTATCTAACAATTATTTGGCTTAATGACATTTATTTAGACTGATCATAACATTTCACTGTTGCAGACAGTATTTCAGTAAATATCTTTGGAGAAGGTTGAGTATGTGTGATAATTTCTCTAGTAGGGTGGTTTTCAAATTGAGGGACACAGTCAGTGTAATTAAATCAATTGAGTGGCGTGGGACCAGACTGGAGTAGATTGGGTTGAAGTAGAGTGGTGCTGAATAGAATGTTCTAGAATGGAATAGGATCAAATAGAATAGAATAGAATAGAATAGAACAGAATAGAATAATAGAATGATTCTATCAAATGAAATGCAGAAGATTATTTTATCGTGAACTTTTACTTCAGTTATGTGTATGAATATGCATGTATATATTCTGTTTTGCAATATGAAACAGTTTTTTGTTAGCTTATTTTGTTTTGTTCTGCTTTGGATTGCTGCAAAAAAAGTTTGAAAGCACCTTTTCTAGAGTTTATAAGTCAAAGTGGAATTGCCAGGTCATAGGATATTTTTGACTTTTGTGGATATTGACAATTTCTCTGAAAGGCAGTTGCTCCAATCTTCCCTCTTTGCATTATGTAAAATGTTCTGATTCTCCAACTGCACTCCAGCAACTAGCATAGTCAGATATTTTTGGCCAACCTGATGGATAGGAAATTTCATCTCGTTGAAATGTGCATGTTTCTGATGAATGAACAGCTTTACACTTGTTTATTGGTCACACAAGTTGTCTCTTTTAAAATTGGTAACATTCCTTGCCAATTTTCTCTTGAGTTGTCTGTGAATTATTTTCAAATTTGTATATCCAATAAATATATATGTTTGTATATACATATTTTCAAAAAAATAATTTATAAAATTGTTCATGTTTGTAAATGGTCCTTTGGAAAAAACAGATGTATTATCTAAATTGAGGTACTGGAATACATACATAGCCATCAAGGAAGAGTTGTTCACATATCTATTAATATTTGATCTAAGTGATATCTCAGTTATGAAATAGCTGTGTTAAAAATGCACCATTATGACTATAGATTTTAAAGTTTTTCCTTATATAATTCTGTCAAATGGAATTTCATTTATTTTAATTTATATGTTTGAACACACCCAGTGTTAACATTTTTATCTCTTTCTATCATTTTCCCCATTACATTGTTGTGTTAATAATGGACTTATGTACTTAGTAATAGTTTATAATTTAATGTTTACTTAGTTTCATACATGTTACTATACCACCTTTCATTTGGTTATACTTTTGTCCAACGCTTTACTGTCAACATTCCTGTGTTCTTACACTTCATGTGTTTCTTGTAAATTGCGTCTAGTTTGATTAGAGGTTTTTGTCAATCTAATCATAAAATTCCTATTTTTAGATAAGTAGATATCATATATGTTATTGTGATTCTTGAAATATTTGGAAATATTACTGCCATCTTCATTTTGAATTTTCTATTTCTCATTCTTATCACTTATTTTCCCTCCTCTATTGCCTTCTAGTAGACAAATCAAATTCCTTTGATCACCACCCTCTATTCTTCCCTGTGGTTTCAAAGTTTTAGATTTATTATTTAATGAATACCTTTACATTTTACCACCTTTACTTAGCTTGATGAAAACTAAGTTAATCAATATTTATATTCTTCTAATCAGTACAAGAAGCTCTCCTTCTTATATTAGGTGAGTTTCTTCTACCTTCTTTTTTTGCCCATCTCAAACTATTAATGATGATTCTTAGAGTGTTTATTTAGATTTCCCAATACGTATACCCTCCTTTTTTTTGTTTGCCAGTGTTTCTTTTATTCCATTCATGTCTTCTTGGGTAGTTCTTTCAGTAAGCATCTGTCAGGGGTAGAAAACCTTAGCCTTTGTTTTCTTGCAAGTATCTTTATTTTATTCTCAAATTTGAGTGATTGCTTTATAAAATTCTATGGTGACAGTTAATTTACTACAGCTGTCTTTTGACATTTATTATTGCTGATGAGAAGTCTGCTCTCAGTCGACTGACACTTATTCCTTTGCAGATAAACTATTTTTCTTCTCTAGTAATTTTTAATATAGTCTCTATGTTCATGAGGTGATGATGCCTTAGCATGATGTATCTGAGTTTATATTTCTTGTTCCTTTTTCTTATGATTCAGTGTGCTTCTAAAATGTGAAGATTCATATCATTTTCAATATTAAAAAATTCTTAGTTATTTTTTGTTTGAATAGATTTTCGTTCCATTTACTTTATTTTCCTCTTCCAGGATCTTTAAAATATATATAGTGGCTTTTCACCCAATTATCTATATATATTGATAGTATTTTTACATTTCTTTACTTTTCTGTGCTGCCTTCTAGATAATTTCTTTATATTTATAGTTTTCAGTTCATTAATTGTATATTCAAAGGTATATACAATCCTGTTAAGTTGCTTTTTAATTTCTATTACTATATTCTTTATTGTCAGAAGATCTGATTATTTTATGTAATACCTTGTCATTTTTTATACAGTACATTTTCTCTTCACGATTTTATTTTCTTTAAAAGTATCTTTAATCATGTTAAACATACATATTTTGCTGTTGTTCAAATTATCTTTTTTCTCTAGGGACAGTTATTTCTATTTATTTGAGTTTCAATTCTTGTTTTCGTTATTTATTCTAGCTAGCGGCCAATCCAGGTTTTGTGGGTCCTGACATTTGTATGATTTTTAGGGCCTTAACCACTCCCACTTTCATTTATCTCTTTCTGTCTTCTAGAAATTTTGCTTTCTTCCATTTGAGTTTGATAATAGAGTGAAAATCACTTTTTGTTAATGATCAAGAATTTATCTCTTCTGTGGTTAAAGGGGTCTGTTTGAGTCAATTTGCTTCACTCTATTGCTGGAACACTTTATCTCTTTTTGTACCCTAACACTGTTTTCTGTCTTTTAACCCATTTTGCTACAGCCATGCTGACCTTCCATTTCTTTAATTTGTCCTACTCCCTCCTGGCCCCTGATCCTGAACATTACCCTTGCAGGGAATACTTCTTTAATGTCTCATCTTTTTATTAATCTGAGTTCACGTGTCAATTCCTCAAGGAAGTTACAGATCCACACCAGGTCTCTTGCTCACACATTCCCATTTTCTCATACACATTTATTGTCACAGCGCTTGTCATTTACAATGATACATTTCAATGATTTATTAATATCTGTCATTCCTGCTGAAATGTGTACTATGGTGTAGAGTGCAGAATGGGATTTCTCCTTTGATGAGAGGTTAAGGGAGGGGGAATGGTGACTAATACTCACGGCTGAGGACAAAACCACCCCATATGCTAAGCTGGAGGCTCTACCAGCATAAATTCAGCACAGCAAATCAGAGTATTTGGCTGTCACATTCACTGTAGTATTAAAAGTCTACTATACTTTTGCTTGTAATCTGTATGGCTTTGCTAAGATAACCAACATTTTTCACCATTAAATAACTTCAGCATTTAGCCTTGACTGTGTTTTAGATGCATTATCTCTTTAATTTTCATAAGTAATCTTAAAGGACAGGGAGTAAATTCTGTTAGTTGTTACTAAAAACTTTGACTAATGCAACATGTAAAATCTGAACTTGTAGATGGTGAAATTACTGTATTTCAAGTATAAACACCTTGGTATTATTCATGTAATCAGTTCGACGAATTCGATGAAAGGAAGAGAAATATGTAACATCGAGTATCAAAACACAGAACAGCTAGATAACACCTCTTTGCATTATAAGATGAAGCCTAGTATAGTTTCTTTATAAAGAAAGTTCTGTATTTATTAGTTTGTTGAAAAATGCATTAACTCTTGGCAGAGGTTGGCTTGAGATGTTTTGTACGGTTGCACATTGAGATACAAATAGTTTTAGATTTCAGAAATTAGTAAAATTATAAGCACACACTACAAATGAACATCTATTGTTAGCATGATTTCATAAAAGAAAAGTTCTTTTAACATCAAAAGGAAGGCAAAACATAATGGCATAATCTCAGAATTAAACAAGGCCATTTAATTTGAATACATTTATCTCCAAAATGTTACTTCATTTCCCTTCATTTTCTTATTTCACAAGAGCCTGGTGAACACTTCATTAAGAATTGATATTTAGGAGCCACTAGTGTAGAAAAGGAAGTTGAACCCCATGTGGCTCAGACAAAGGATCTTAAAGGTTAAATGTTAAGAGCCATTTCTATTGAAGATCAATCAGAAAAGATGAATCATTTCTGGTTTTATAATGGGATTTATTTGCACAGAGCTTTTCGGGAATCCACTATGCAAAGAGAGGTGCAGCTGCATCTTTTTCATGCATATCCCTATTGGCAGCAGAAGAGCATAGATACGTAGATACCAATTACCTTAGTCTATAGTAGCAAAGGATGTGCCCTTCTTAATTTCTTCTTGGAAAAGCTTGCTACAATTGCCATGTTATTGCATTCTCCTAACACATCTCTGAATTCTAGATGTACAATGCTGAGTGCCACCCAGCGCTTTGTAATGCTTTCTTCACAGCTGGCTATTTTCAGCTTCATTCTTCACGTTTGTTTTAGCTCTCAGACATGTCAACATGTTCCCTTCAGCACTACATATCATAATAGATCTCTCTGAAAGTGACAAAAAAATTCTCATAAAAAATTTCCGTGCAAAATTATAACATCACACTTTAAAATAAATGCTGTCTTGACTGGTTAACATATTTCCAGAAATATTCTAAAATAATTATATTCACGCCCCAATTTCTTCATTTGGCTTCGAAGTACTTTGTTCTCTGACCTTGTGGAGAAAACAACGGCTTCACATATGCTTCATTCTTCTTTGGGAAAGAGACAGCGTCATTACTTTTTGAGCATCACAGTGATACATGAATTGCCATTAGGGAGGGCAGCATATTCTCCCAGGACTCAAATCTTCCCCCAATACCTTAGAAAGTGACATTCATTTCTACAGGTCATGAGAGTAGCTTTTACCTCATAACATTTTATGGGGTCAGTGCATCTGAATAACACAAGATGAAGAGGAAAAAAATTGAATGCAAATTGTTATCAGTGTCATTCATGTTCAACACAGTGACTACAGATACAAAAGGGGAGTGGGTGGGAGCCATAGAGAGGGCAGTCCAGAGGGACAGAATGCCTATGGTGGAAACTCTACTGCCTCTTTGGGACTAAATATCACTATGTGGTGCAGCATTTGGTGAGAAAAGCTAACTTGAGCGGGATTTTTTTATCCTGAAATTTTGTTATGTTCTTTTTTTTATTTTATTCTCTTTTTTTCTAAGAATACATTTTGGTCAGTCCTTTGAAAATAATCTAACTTTGCAAGGAATGTAATATTACTTCATTGAAAGAAAGTATCTCCATTCCCAAATGTCTATGTTTATATGCTATACTGTGTTTACTAGGGAAGAGATTTGTATTGTAATTGAAATAGATTCATAAGAATTTCCTGGAGATGATAACTGCATGGTCACAGATTTTAGGACCCCACTATGTATGCATATGTGTGCATATGTCTGTGTGTGCCTATACATATATGTGTATATATATAGTACATGTATACACATAGATTAACATTTTTAAAGTATATATACTTTATATGCATATGTATATATACGCGTGTGTGTATATATACACATACACATACACACATACATATACAGGCATACTTCAGAGATATTGTGGATTTGGTTCCAGACCACTACAATAAAGTAAGTCACACAAATTTTTTGGTTTCCCAGTGCATATAAAAGTTGTGTGTATACCCTACTATAGTGAGTGAATAATAGCATTATGTCAAAAAATCCCAATGTTCATAACTTAATTTAAAAATACTTTAGTATTAAAAAAAAAAGCTAATGCTCATCTGAGCCTTCAGAGTCTTAATCTTTTCATTGTTAGAAGGTCTTGCCTCAATGTTGATGCCTGCTGCTGAATGATCAGGGTGGTGGTTACTGAAGGTTGAGGTAGTTGTGGCTATTTCTTAAGACAGGAAAGTGTGCTGCATCCATTGACTCTTCCTTTTACCAACCATTTCTCTGTAGCATGTGATGCTGTTCGATAGTATCTTACCCACAGCAGAACCTCTTTCAAAACTAGAGTCAAACCTCTCAAATTCTGATACTGTTTTATCAACTAAGTTTACAAAATATTCTATTTTTTTGTGCATTGTCATTTCAACAATGTTCACAGCATCTTCACCAGGAGTAGATTCCATCTCGAGAAACCTCTTTCTTGTCCTGTCCATAAGAAGCAGCTCCTCATTTGTTCAAGTTTTATCCTGAGATTCAGTTATGTACGCAGGCTCCACTTCTGATCATAGTTTTCTTGCTCTGCCCACTACATCTGTAGGAACTTCCTCCACTGAAGCCTTGAACCCCTCAAAATCTTCTATGAGGGTTGGAATTAACCTCTTCTAAATTCCTGTTAGTGTTGATATTTTGATCTGTTGCCATGAATCACAAGTGTTCTTAAGGGCATCTAGAATGGTGCATCCTTTCCACAAGATTTTCAATGTACTTTGCTCAGATCCATCATAAAAGTCACTATGGCAGTTATAGCCTTATGAAGTGTTTTTCTTAAATAATAAGACTTGAACGTAAAAAAATACTCCTTGACCTGTGTGCTGCAGAATGGATGATTTGTTAGCAGGCATGAAAACAACATTAATCTTCTTGTATATTTCCATCAGAGCTCTTGGGTTACCAGGTTCATTGTCAATGAGCAGTAGTATTTAGAAAGGAATCTTTTTTCTAAGCAGTAGGTCTCAACAGTGGGCTTAAAATATTCAATAAACCATAGTGTAAACAGGTGTGCTTTCATCCAGGGGTTGTTGTTTCATTTATAGGGCACAGGCAGAGTAGGTTTAGCATAATTCTTAAGGGCCCAAGGACTGTCAGACTGGTTAATGAGCATTGGTTTCAATTTCAAGTCACCACCTGCATTAGCCGCACATGAGAGAGTCAGCCTGTTCTTTGAAGTTTTGAAGCCAGGTATTGACTTCTCTCTAGCTAGGAAAGTCTTAGATGGCGTCTTTAGGTAGAAGGCTGTTTTGTCTGCATTTAACACACGTGTAGTGTAGTCACCTTCATCAATTATCTTAGCTAGATCTTCTGGATAGTTTGCTTCAGCTTCTTCATCAGCACTTGCTTCTCCACCTTGCAGTTTTATGTTATGGAGATAGTTTATTCCCTTAAACCTCATAAGCCAACCTCTGGTGGCTTTAAACTTTTCTGCTGCAGTTTCCTCACCTCTCTCAGCCTTCACAGGATTGAAAAGAGTTAGAACTTTCCTCTGAATTAGGCTTTGGCTTAGGGGAATGTTGGGGTTGGTTTGATTATCTATCTAAACCATTCAAACTTGCTTCTTTCCAGCAGTTAAGGCTGTTATGTTTTCTGGTCATTTGTGTGTTCACTGGAGTAGAATTTTCATTTTATTCAAAAGCTTTCCCTTTGCATTCACGTCACAGTTAGCTGGTGCAAGAGGCCTAGCTTTTGTCCCATCTCATCTTTCTACATACCTTCCTCACGTCTAGCTTTAGATTTAAAATAAGAGACGTGGAACTCTTCCTTTCACTTCAACACTCAGAAGTCTTTGTAGAAGTATTAATTGGCCTAATTTCAATACTATTGTGTCCCAAGGAATAGGGAGGCCTGGAGAGAGGGAGAGAAATGAGGAATCAGCTGGTCAGCGAAGCAGTGGGAACACTTAAGAATGTTTAAATAGCATAGTTTGTAGCACCCCAAAACAATTACAATAATAATATCAAAGATCACTGATTACCGATAGCCATATTGGATATAATAATAGTGAAACAGTTTGAAATATTGTGAGAATTACTAACGTGGGACATGCTGTCAGAAAAATGGCATCAATAGATTTGCTTGATGCAAGGTTGCCACAAACCTCCAATTTGTAAAAAGTATGGTATCTGAAGTGCAATAAGGCAAAGCACAATAAAATGACGTATCCTTTTGTGTGTATATATTTATATATACATTTACATTGAAAGATTTATATGTATAATGACCTTAAAAGCTTGAACATTTTCCATAAAGAGTATAACCTTTGCCTTCATGGTTATAACCCTTGCCTTCATGCCTAAGTAAAATGTTTCCAACAGTCATCTGGAAACTTATTTATTCCCTAAAAGAGTATATGGCCCTATTTGGATTATTTTCCAACTTTTTATATTTATGAAACCAGTTTTCTATGAGTATATGGAGATACATTCTAAAATAAAATATTATTTGCCTTTTCTGATCTCAATAAATAGCACTTGTCTTTATGTGGATATTTTATACATAAAGATATATTAATATATGTATCTAAAATTGAGACATCAACTTGGAGAAAAAGTGGTTATTCATGACAGTGTTGGGACTGTCCAGTCTAGAATCTTGATATTGTTTGTATACTTAAAATAAACATGAAAATCTATTTCATGTTAATGCTTATTAATCTGAGGGTGAATTAAGCATGAAGGTCAGTTAAAGTTATATTGGCAAATGACTGTCCTGATGGCTCACTGAAGAAATTATTTTAAGAATATTATTTCAGATTACCTCTTTTTAATTTTTTTTGGAGACAGAGTCTTGCTCTGTCACCCAGGCCAGAGTGCAGCGGTGCAATCTCAGCTCACTGCAACCTCTGCCTCCCAGGTTCAAGCGATTCACTTGCCTAGACCTCCTAAGTAGCTGGGACTATAGGCGTGCACCAACTTTGTTTTGTTTGTTTGTTTTGTTTGTTTTTTGTTTGTTTGTTTTAGTAGAGACAGGGTTTCACCACGCATGTTGGCCAGGTTGGTCTCAAGTTCCTGGCCTCAAGTGATCTGCCCTCTTTGGCCTCAGATTATCTCTTATAACTGAATGCCAGAGAGTTGATAATGTTAAATAAGGAGCAGGAGGTGCCTAACTTTTGACTTTAATTAAGGTCATTCATGAATTGATTTATGTCTTCAGAAAATATATATGTTGGGTTCTTCTCTCAAAAAATGTCTTGTCTAGTACAGAGATGACAAAATCAGCAGGTATTTATAACTCAGAATAGTAGAGGTAAGCTTCTCAAATTAAGTGGCATTTAGTTCCCTGGTGGATGTAGGAAAGGATATACAAGATCCTATCTGTATCTATGAAGACTAGGAGTTAACCAGGATAAAACAGGGCTGCCTATCTTCATTAGAGAACTGTAAGGACAATGATGTTGCACAGTAAATATTAATATTCCCATTTTCTAAGGAGGAAACTGAAGCTTGAAAAATACATACAGCTACCATAAGGTAGAGGCAGCATTTGAGTCCAGATTCCAGTTACTCCAAAACTCAATACTATTACCTCTTCTTTCTATTGATCATTACATACCAAACTTTCTATTAAAAAAGACAATATTTAATGCTGTGATTTAGTGTGCTGAACTATATACCTGCATGCGTTCTTGAATATTCTGTGCTGCACCATTACTGTTTTCTACAGCTATTACAGCTACATTGTATGCTATACAAGTTGTAAAAGAAATAACAGAGAAATAAATTTACAAGGTACATGCTGTACTTTGATGATGCCAATTTGTTTTCGTTCCCAAATGTTGCTAATGTCACTGTCATCTCTACTGCCAGAGGCATTTCTGTATAACCTGTCAGCTGTTGTGCTCATTTAGAAAAGGAAACCTATCAGTACAACAGGACAGGAATTTCTTCCCACCCCTCTTCCCAGGATGAGCTTCATTTCAAAAGGCTCTTTGTTTTGTCCTAATTGTAATTGAATGTATCTTGGTCATCCATCAGTGTCTGCATTTCACAATCTGAGGTTGATATCTCATATTCATCTTAAGCAGAGTAACGGCACCAAATGACACACATAATAACTCTGCTTAAAGCTAAGTTGGTTCACTCAAGGAGGGGCTCAAATCTGAAGAAATTACCTATCTGGCCTTAGTCTTACAAGTACTTCCACAAATGCAAGCCTCTTACTTTCTGACTCTCATGAAAATTCAGTGAAGAAAATAAGCAACAGACATTGGAAATATGCGGTACTCAAGAGATACATTGGCTAAGGCTGGCTGAGTGGTTCAAGCCCTGCAAAGCCAATGGCAGCAAGAGAGAAGGTTCTGCTCCTCCAGGATTTACTGATCCCTGACTTAGAAGTTCTGGGTACCCAAACAAAACTTCCAAGTGCATTCAAGCTTAATTCTATGTCACCTTAAAAGACAAGGAAAAGATAAAGAGAAGAGAGGAGATAGCATTTATGGATGGCACCATATACACCAGGCTCTGTATTGAGAAGTTTGCATCATAAATTGTCTTATTGAATCCTCATAGCTCTATTAGGAAAGTATGATTTGGCTCACTTTCTCTATCAGAAGTTCAGTAGTTGGCCAAGGTCATGTATCATCGTAGACCTACGATTCCCATTTGTGGTATCTCATTCAACCTTCTTTTTGCTGTATATGGTAGGCAGGTAATGTGCAGTGGAAGGCAAAACTTGTCCTCATGAAATCTCTCTGTCACCTCCATTTCTATTCTGCCTATTCCCCTAAAGTAATCTTTTCCTGCCACTTGCTCATTTCAACCTCTACTAATCTGGCCTAGCCCATGGTTCCTGTTTCTAGGCCTGTTTAATTAAAAAACTTCAATCACTGATCACTGGAGTTGCAACTTACTTCAGGATTTAATGTTTTCCAGGTGCTCAATAGATAAGACAATGTTCAGCTGTCAGTTCTTAGATTGGTAACAAGTACAACAGAGGGGCCACTTCAAACGCCCATCCTTATTCTTGACTGGGACTTCTGTCCTGAGCCTGCTGTGTTACCACAATGGAATGGGCTAGTTGATGGGGAATCTCTCAGGGTAATTTCTCGTGCCCTCTGAAACTGAGCTCAAAACCAGCTCCTTTGCTAAACCTGCCCAGACCCTGGTGTTCCTTTTAATTGTTTTGAGACTAAAATTACTATCCAAGCAGGATACAGCCCCAAATCTCGGGTCGCCCCTACTCTAATTGAAAATCAGCAAACAAGAGTAGAAGGAAATGTAGAGAGTAATTTGCATTTCTGGATATGTAAAAATGGAAAAACTTTCTGTGTTTCTGAAAAGGATATATGGAAAAGTCTCAGGCAAAATGGGATGTGTTGGTTTTACTTTTGTTGCTATTACAGTTCAAAGAAGTCCTAGTTTCAACTGATCCCAATCTCCTTGTCTCTTTTTTTTCTGTCTTAGGGCTTCTAAGAGAAGAAATGCAATTACAAAATACACTTTTTAAAATGCTAGTTTCGGCGCAGGCTGTCTGGGCTGTCCCTTCCAGCCTGCAGGCCTGCCAAGATGATGCACTTATTTATTTTCACTGCTGTAATCTTAGCCTCCTCTGTTTTCTTGTCTGTCTGAAATTTAGCAATCTCTTTTTCACTATTTATTTTTTTAAAATGACTGTCTTCTTTCTTGTGAATTTTAACAAGTTACTTCACCATTTAAAAGCCTGTCTTACTATCTCTCCACCCTCAGAGCAATGCTCCACTGTATGCTATCTGATGAGTTTTGCCCTACACAGCTGTGGGTCTGAGTAGACGGGTCCTTAAGTACTGAAAGTTCTAGTACTATGACCAGGAAATCTTAACTAACCCTGAAAGTCATTGGGTAAATGTGGTAATTGGCACTGTTCTATTGTGACTCAATACATAATTAGTTCTCATCTGTGGTTGTATTCTTATCAGAGAGTTATGGAGGGACCCGTTATCACCAATCATTATGTTAATAGAGATAATTGATGTGCAGTTCAAATATCAGTGCTTGGCTCCCTAAGGTAAGCACTCTCAATAGCCTATATTAGTTTAGTCTATTAGATTTATTTTTTTTTTCTAACCACATTTCTTTTCCATGTGTTATGTGGTGAAAAACAGAGAAACAATAAAACCCAAGAAGTCTTATTATTATGACTCCCTTCTTAAAATGCCCAAAGAGATCAAGAATAGTATGTCGGGAAAATTACTATGTGTGTGGAATTTTGCCAGGTGATAAGGACCCAGAAATGAAAAGACACAGCCAACAGTTACTTGAGAAAGATAGACTTGAAAAGATATTATAATAATATTCTCTATTGATGCCATATTAGCATGTTTCAAGGTATAATTATTATACAAAGGATTGAGAAGTCAGGTAACACTTTTAGGACTATATCTTGTGTGATAAAACACGATATATGTGAATTGGGGCTAAAATACAGGAATATACTACATAGAAGAATCAGCAGAGAAGATTCTGGAGTGGATTCTCTGGAGAAAAAAGGAAAATAAACAGGGTATTAGAAGCAATCAAAACACAAGGCAACTGCCTTCTACACTAAGGAATAGATAAGTGTTTAGAACATGTAGCTACAAGGTAGATAGTAGTTTAATAGACAGATACTACCGCTTGAATAAACTGTGGCTTCCTAGAAGTCAGAAGAGAGAGAAACTATATGCCTGCTCAGAACGGTGAAGTTTTCTGCTTGGCTTCAGATATGTACTATCTTGAACAATAGGCTCTGTGAAAAATGTTGAACATCAGGAGTTTGGAACATAGAGGATTCGAGCAATGTTAAATGGGTTGACTATAGTATCTGGTTTGAGTGTGGAGATGAAGATGATTGATGTGGACAAAGTAGAAACTTGGGTTCTGGTTAAAGTGTAAAGTTAAGTGTGAGGGGCAGGGGAGAGTCAAAAGGAAAGGAAAGTGGGAGAGGCAGGAAAAGAGAACTGCCTCCTATATGCAATGCACTGTAAAGTGTTTTCTGTGCCAGGATTCTAGGAGAGTGTATTAGTTAGACAGTAGGCATGTCAATTCAGAGGTCTTGAAAGCAAAGTAGTGTCATATGGAAAGAAGCCCAAGAGAGGAAAATGCTTCGTGTTTCATCTGTCTTCTACTTAGAATCCCTTTGCCAAGAATTACTGATGAGTAACATCACTCTTTCTGAGTCTGAATTTGGCCTCCAGATCCTTCTTAACCCAACAATAGTCAGTCATTAACAATTCACTGATATTGACATGGAAGATAAAATCTCATTGCTCCCTTTCACTTAGGTAACAATTCATTGAAATTGGAATGTAAGATGAAATCCCTTTGCAGTCTCTGACTTAAGGTGCTGTCTGTGCAGGTAGGAACTCTTAATTTTCATTTCCTATTTCATTTCCTTTTGCAGTCATTTTTGTGACAAAAGATTATTCTGCAAACTCTGTTTTCTACTGATGCCAAAGTTTTCACCTCTAAAACTAACCAATATTGTAATGTGGGGGCTTGTGGGTACTCACTCATTTTAGGCAGGAATGCTCAAGGAGTTTATGCAACTTGTTTCCCTAAGTGGATCGTGAGCTTCACAAGGAAATTCCTACTTATTTTACGTTCTTCTCAGTGCTTTGCCCCATTTGCAGTACACAGCAGGCACATAATAAATACTTGTTGACTTAGTTGAATTTCAAACCTTTCATATAAGCCACTATGATTTAGCTAAAGAATGTTATAGCCTGTAGAAGGGCTAATTAGAGCCAATAATTTGACTGACCTGTGCTAGCTCTGAAGCACTTAGTGGTAATAATACTGTTTTTGCAAGATGGATATTTTACTGTTGAGCTTGTCTGGTTTGAGAGGCTCACTGTTTTATGGTCTGTATGTGGTGATCATTTGGATGTAATGATCAAATGGGGGTTGCCCAAATTGATCGTTATAACAGGATTCCACTGTAATTACATTTCCATAAATGATACTAAAATTCACTGGGGAAATCAACAACCCCTTGGTGTGCCTACTTCCAGCACTGATTACAAGTTCAGGTTCTATAGAACTTTCTAAACAAAAGGTAATTAAAATTTTACAACCCATAGTTAAGCCAAAATAAAAAGGCAGCTTTTTGTTCTAGATTCAAAAGTACAGCTCTTTGTAGACAACAGCAGAAGACATTTAGATTTAGAAGAATACGTAGATGTTTGGATCTGATACAAATTAATACATACATATTACTGAGACATAGTAAGTGGGTTGGAGTCAGGGTCATGAGTTCAAATCCCAGTTCCATTATTTCTATATCTACATTATCTTGGACGTCATTGAATCTTCTGAGCCTCAGTTTCCTCATCTTTAACATGGGAATAATATGGTTTCTGCTTCATTAGGTTTTTGAGATAATTAAATGATGTTATTGCTTGTAAAGTGCTAGCACAACCCTGGCTGGACACGTAAGTGCTCAATATGCCTTAGTTTTTATTATTGTCATTTAGTTAGATTTTGCTTGTTTGGTTTTTGGTTTTGGTTTTTACAAATTCAGCCATCATCTTTCCCTGGTGACACTGTAGAAAATATTGTATTTTGTTTTTCTGCCTTAGAGTGAACTGAATGTTTCGAGTCCCATGTATACCAATACCGAGTATCCTTAGTTTAGTAATTCTTCTGTTCTAGAATTCACTGGCTTAGCCTCCATATCTCAGACATATTTTATCATATTCATTTCCAGGCACTGGATTCGTCTACATTACCAGATTAATTAGAATATTCCATCAACCTCAGAATCTTGTCATCTTAAAGCACATATCACCGTAAGAATGTAAAAGGTCATGGGATGATTCTAATGCCCATTTCTATAGCACATTTTACAAAGGATTGAGGGAGAGGGAGGGTTTCACTTAAATTTAAATACCATTATGCCATCAAAATAGCATTTAAGATAATATGCCAGCTTTTGAGCCTCTTCCAAATGCAAGGAATGGTTGTGTATATGTGCTGCCGAAGCGAGCACTGCAAGGAATGGTTGTGAAGCATTGCATTCTAGTAGAGAAATTTATCTATTCAGCAGAATTTCAGCCAAGAAAAATCATTTTCTAAATAAAAACAAACTAAGGGTAAATGTGGTGTGTGTCATCCTTTGACACCAGTATGAGCTGTACCACAGAGGGCATCATCAAAGTTTATTGGTGAGCCATATTACAAAATTCGAATATCAATAAAACCTCATATAAGGATATAAAAAGGACCAACTGTCCAAAGGTCCAATATGTTACCTTTTTGTTTTGTAAGAAGAGTATTTTATACTATACAGCCACAAAAAGGAAGGAGATCATGTCCTTTGCAGGCACATGGGTGGAGCTGGAAGACGTTATTGTCTGCAAACTAACACAGGAACAGAAAACCAAACAGCAAATGTTCTCACTTATAAGTGGAAGCTGAAGGATAAAAACACCGGGACACAGGGAGGAGAACAACAGACACTGGGGCCTGTGTGTGGGTTGGGGAGGGGCCTGCAAGGGAAGGGATCAGGATAAATAGCTAATGCATGCCGGGCTTAGTACCTAGGTGAGAGGTTGATAGGTGCAGCAAACCACCATGGCACATGTTTACCGTGGCACATGTTTACCTGTCCAACAAACCTGCACGTCCTGCATCTGTATCCTGGAAATTAAATTAAAAAATAAAAATTAAAAATACAGAACATAGGCAAAACAAAACAAAAAAACGGAAGAGTATTTTAAAAAGGAATTTGTTCCAGTAGTCATCAAGAGTCATAAAAAGAACATAATACATTAGGGTCTGGCGGGGAGTGAGGGGCTAGGGGAGGGATAGCATCAGGAGAAATACCTAATGTAGATGACGGGTTGATGGGTGCAGCAACTACCATGGCACGTGTATACCAAACCCGCATGTTCTGCACTTGTATCCCAGAACTTAAAGTATAATAAAATAAATTTAAAAAAAGTAAAAGCCTCTGCCCAGAGACAACTCCTAGTCTCTCTTCTTTTCTTAAATTATTATTATTTCTGGGTTAGTTTAACAACAACAAGAAAAAAGAGACTGATGGTCTTAAGACAATGATCCCTCAAACTGGTGGAACATGAATAACTACATGGGTGGACATTTTGTCTAGAAGGGAAAAATATTCTAATATTTCTATTACAGTTTTGTTTTTATTACTTGTCTTTTCTTCTTGAGTTCTATTCTTTCAAATTTCTTCATAGTTCTTGGGACTTTTATTTTTATTTTTGATTCCTTGACCATCTGGATATTTGTGGTTTCTCTCAGTAATTATTTGTCTGTATTGTATTTACTTTTATAGAACTAACATGATTTTTAAATATTAGCAGAATTTTGTTTCTGTTACATTCTATAATAAATAATCCAAAATGACCAAACCATAGAATAAATTCTCCATTCTAGGGCATAGGCCAACCATTCAGTATGTACTCATTGAGTTCTTTCTATGTCCCATGCTCTTTGCTAAGTTTTGGAATTGTAGGAGATCAAGCAGGAAGTAATTTTACAAAAAGTGGCAAGGAAGAACACTACTAGTTGAAACGTGCAAGTTTCTTTACCACATTTTTTAATGTACAAAATTAAAAATTTTATCTTATGTTCTAGCTTACAATATCTCCTGCCACTGAACAAACATCAAGATAAACATCAGCCTTCTTCTTTTATGTCTGGTGTAAATTACAGTTGATGAGTTCTCTATAACTTCTCTGACATATTTACATTGATATTAACTGTTTAAGTTGAACATCTAAGGTAATCTACCAGATAGTGGACTATAGGTAATAACAAAGCGGTCACAACATATTTATATCATATAAGTCTTACATGTATTATATATTATAATAGATTATAAGGTATACTGCAAACAATTTAAAAATCTTAAACTTTATTTGATTACAATTAATTTACATAATTGAGCGATTTTTTCACTTTCAAAAGCATATTAGAAAAAAGTCATTAAATGTTCTGATGACTTTCCATGCTACCATTTTTTAATCACCATCTCCCTCATCCCAAAACTAGATTTTTTTTTCCATACCTCAGTCAAATTTCAGTTGTTATTATTATTATTTTTATCTTTGTTTGGGCTTATCATCTTATTGGGACCTTTTCTCTTTTATCAATTCAATCCAAGTTTTCACAATGCATCTGTACTCTCTCTCTGAGTCTTCCCATTAATTCCTTGTGAGAAAAATTTTTATGTGAAAGAGAATAGACAATTGAGCAGGAATCAGGACATTCTATAGGGTCAAGTGCAAGTATTTTCACTGTTATGAGGCAAAATATTTGATATGGTTTGGCTGTGGTCCCACCCAAGTATCATCTTGAATTCCCACGTGTTGTGGGAAGGATCCAGAAGGAGGTAATTGAATCATGGGGGCAAGTCTTTCCCATGCGGTTCTCATGATAGTGAATAAGTCTTATGAGACCTGATGGTTTTAAAAAGAGGAATTCCCCTACATGAGCTCTCTCTCTTTGCCTGCTGCCATCCATGTAAGACATGACTTGCTCCTCCTTGCTTTCTTCCATGATTGTGAGACTTCCCCAGCCAGATGGAACTGTAAGTCTAATTAAACCTCTTTCTTTTGTTAATTGCCCAGTCTTGGGTATTTCTTTATCAGCAGCATGAAAACAGTCTAATACAGTAAACTGGTACTGGTAGGGCGGGGTGCTGCTGTAAGGATACCTGAAAATGCAGAAGTGACTTTGGAAATGGGTAACAGGCAGAGGTTGGAAGAGTGTGGAGGGCTCATAAGAAGACAGGAAAATGTGGGAAAGTTTGGAACTTCCTCGAGTCTTGCTGAATGGCTTTGAGCAAAATGCTGATAGTGATATGGACAATGAAATCCAGGCTGAGGTAGTCTCAGATGGAGATGAGGGACTTGTTGGTAACTAGAGCAAAGGTGACTATTGTTATGTTGCAGCAAAGAGACTAGTGGCATTTTGCCTCTGCCCTAGAGATTTGTGGCACTTTGAACTTGAGAGAGATGATTTAGGGTATCTGGCAGAAGAAATTTCTAAGCAGCAAAGCATTCAAGAGGCAACTGGGGTGCTGTTAAAGGCATTTAGTTTTAAAAGGAAAACAGCATAAAAGTTTGGAAAATTTGCAGCCTGACAATGCAATAGAAAAGGAAAAAAAATTTTCTGAGGAGAAATTCAAGCCAGCTGCAGAAATTTGCATAACAAGGAGCTGAATGTGAATCACCAAGATAATGGGGAAAATGTCTTCAGGGCGTGTCAGAGACCTTTGTAGCAGCCCCTCCCATCACAGGTCCAGAATTTTAGAAGGAAAAAATGGTTTGGTTGGTCAAGCCCAGGGTCCTCATGCTGTGTGTAGTCTAGGGACTTGATGCCCTGCATCCCAGTTGCTCCAGTTGTGGCTGATAGGGGCCAATGTAGAGCCTTAGCCATGGCTTCAGAGGGTGGAAGCCCAAAGCCTTGGCAGCTTCCACATGGTGTTGGTCCTGTGGGTGCACAGAAGTCAAGAATTGAAGTTTGGGAACCTCCACCTGGTTTTCAGAGGATGTATGGAAATTCCTGAATGCCCAGGCCAAAGTTTGCTGCAGGGGCAGGGCGCTCATGGAATATCTCTGCTGGAGCAGTGAGGAAAGAAAATGTGGAGTGGAAGCCTCCACATAGAGTCCTACTGGGGCATTGCGTAGTGGAGCTGTGAGAAGAGGGCCACCATCCTTCAGAACCCAGAATGGTAGATCTATCAACAGCTTGCACTGTGTACCTGGAAAAGCTGCAGACACTCAATACCAGTCCATGAAAGCAGCCAGGAGGGGGACTATACCCTGCAATGCCACAGGACCAGAGCTGCCCAAGGTCATGGGAACCCAACTCTTGCATCAGTATGACCTGGATGTGAGACATGGAGTCAAAGGAGATTACTTTGGAGCTTTAAGATTTGACTGCCCCACTGGATTTCAGACTTCATGGGGCCTGTAGCACCTTTGTTTTGGCCAATTTCTCCCATTCGGAACGGCTGTATTTATCCAATGCCTGTACCCCCATTATATCAAGGACGTAACTAACCTGCTTTTGATTTTACAGGCTTATAGGTGGAAGGGACTTGCCTTGTCTTGGATGAGACTTTGGACTGTGGACTTTTGAGTTAATGCTTAAATGAGTTAAGATTTTGAGGGACTGTTGTGAAAGAATGATCAGATTTTAAATGTGAGGACTTGAGATTTGGAAGGGGCCACGGGTGGAATGATATGGTTTGGCTCTGTTCCCACCCACATCTCATTTTGAATTCCCACGTATTGTGAGAAGGACCTGGTGGGAGATAAATGAATCATAGGGGATGTCTTTCCTGTCCTGTTCTCATGATAGTGAATAAGTCTCACGAGATCTGAATGTTTTAAAAAGAGGAGTTCTCAGCACAAGCTCTCTCTCTTTGCCTGCTGCCATCCATGTAAGACATGACTTGCTCTTCCTTGCCTTCTGCCATGATTATGAGACTTCCCCAGCCACATGGAACTGTAAGTCCAACTAAACCTCCTTCTTTTGTAAGTTGCCCAGTCTTGGGTATGTCTTGATCATCAGTGTGAAAATTGACTAATACAATATTAAACTTTATTGAGTGCTATGTGTCAGGCACTATGTCCATTGTTTCAGATCAATAAATTATTTACCCAACCATATCAAGAGATAAGTATAGTATTCACCTCCTTATTAGAAGAGAAACCTTTGTGGCAAATTAATTTTATAGGGTCACATGACTAGAAATTGGCAACTAAGCTTATGAATCCACACAGTCTGACTCCGGAACCACCATGTTGTATTCCTTCCTACCATAGTATGTTGGTATGCCAATGTAATGAATAAACAGAAAAATTAATAACAGGAAAAGAATAACAAATACAGAGAGGTATTAGAATTTATAGCACAAATAGAAATTTTGACCACAGAAATAGGGACAAAAGTTTAAAAAATGGGTGCAGCAGAGTAATCTGCACAAAGGTTTTGTCCTAAAAAGATGAAGAAATTCTCTCTGATAGTTTTTGTGCTCAGAAAATTATGGTAAGTTGCCCTTAGTGAGAAGGAAGAGGGATGGGATGTGATAGGTTTGAAGAATGACAACACAGTAAGTGTATTAGTCATGTTGGCTGTCATAATAAAATACTCTGTTGCTTAAATAACTGAGATTTATTGTCTCACAGCCCTGGAGACTGGAAGTCTGAGATCAGAATGCCAGCATTGTTAGGTTCTGGTGAAGGCCATTTTCCTGAATTACACGTGGCCCTCTTTCTGTGTCCTTACATGGCAGAGAGACAGGGTGTGAGAGAGAGAGCTGGTCTTTCTTCCTCTTCATATAAGTGTACTAATCCCATCATAAGAGGACTCTATTATCATGATTTCATCTTAATATCCATACCCAATTATCACTCAAAGCCCTCATCTCCAAATACTATCACATTGAGGGTTAGCACTTCAACACATGAATATTCGAGGGATACAATTAAGCAGTAGGAATTAGCAGCCAGACAATCAAATTCAGTAAGTAAGCACCAATACAGAAAAAGTTTACAAATAAATGGAAAATATGAGCAAAATAATATGAGTTATGGAAGAGAGATCTGGGATACCTAATATGTGAATAACATAATTACTAGGGGACAAAACAGAACAGATGAGAAGTAATGTACAATGAAACAATGGAATACCAGTTCACTGAACTGAAGACAAAACTTAAAATTTCACAAAAGGCCATTGAGTTCCAAACATAATTAATAAGACACACATACATGTTGTGGTAAAGATTTGTAAACTAAAAAGTTACAGGAAAAAAGAGCACAATGTCTTCTAACTTCTAGAAGCCCAATGCAAGTGGAAAGATAATGGAATAATATTTCCAAGGTATTAAGAGAAAATAACAATTAACATGTAATTGTGAGTCCAACTCTTTAAGTTATGAAGATAAATAAGAATATATTCAGAGAAAGATTACATGAGTGCTTACAAACAACAGATCGTTTTCAGAGAATATTTCTTTTCTTTCTTTTTTTTCTTTTTCCCCAGGCTGGAGTGCAGTGGCACAATCTCAGCCCACTGCAACATTCGCCTCCCGGGTTCAAGTGATTCTCATGCCTAAGCCTCCCAAGTAGCTGGGATTACAGGCACCCGCCACCACACCCAGCTAATTTTGGTATTTTTAGTAGAGACGGGGTTTCACCATGTTGACCAGGCTGATCTCGAGCTCCTGACCTCAAATGACTGAGCCAGCCTCAGTCTTCCAAAGTGCTGGGATTAAAGGCATGAGCTACCATGCCTGGTCATCAGAGAATATTTCTAAAGGAAAGGAAAAAATGAAACCAAAGAGAAGTGTGGTAGAGATGTGCTGTGTGTTCACCCCCCAACCCTCATTTCCCCTGGGAGGTGACTGCAGCAAGATGGAGACCATACTACAGGTTCTGACTAATGAGTCATGAGAAGAAGGGGCTTATAGGACTGGTGGCACATGTAATCCTAGGATAGCATGATGGGGTCTTCATTGTCTTGGGTCCCTGACTGAGTTTGAGGAGAAGCAGCCTTGTCTGACATGTGATATGAGTGAAAAATACAGTTTTTGATTGTGAACCCCCTGAGATTTCAGGTTAATTTATTGCCTCAACTTAACTTGCGTATTCTGGCTAGTATGGAAAGCCCAAGATTAAGAAGTTAATAAGCAAGGATCTTAGTAAAAACATAGGGAAACCTAAACAAAGAGATTTGTAATTCTGTATTAAAAATGTCTAATTTGTAGGGTTAAAAAAATCAGAACTGAGGTTGTATTGTAGGTAATCAACAAAACCCACTGCCTCTCCTTCCTGGCACCTCGCTAGACTATAATTCTCCGCTCTTCTTGTAATTATCTGTGGCTGTGTAAATAGGATGGTCTCCATAATGTTTCCCACATAGCTACACAGAATGGAGATTACTTACAAACTGACCCTATGTCACATTTTTCAAATGAAGTATGTACAAACTGGAAGCAGCTTAGATCCTGAATTACTGCTTGAAGTACCTGCCAATATCTTCTCTAGACTTTCACATGAGTAGGAAATAAAATTTTATTATGTTAATTCACTATTTTTTTGTGGTTTATCAAATAAGGACAACTAGGAAGTTCTAATCTTTTAAAGCTTATTTATAAAATTGAGCAGATTTTAGTCCATCAGGGAAATCTAATGAATTTCATAAGAAACAGGTGTCACACAAATCTCCAGCCAAAGTGAAATTAAATTAGAAATCAATATAAAGATTGTCTGTCAAAATGCATTTGCTAGATTTAAAAAGTCAGACATAAATAATTTTGGGGTTATAGAATAAATATTATTAAAAATTTGAAACACTTAGGTCTGAAAGGTAAGGAAATGACAATGTGCCAAAACTTGTGCAACGTAACTAAAGAAGTAGCTACAACAAAATTTATAGCTTTAAATACTCATATTCAAACAAAAGAAATGCTGAAAATTAAAGAGCTAAAGATCTAAGTTAAGTTAGAAAAGAAACAACATCTCCTTAAACTGATAAGCAACTTCAGCAAAGTCTCAGGATACAAAATCAATGTGCAAAAAGCTCAAGCATTCCTATACACCAATAACAGACAAACAGAAAGTTAAATCATGAGTGAACTCCCATTCACAATTGCTACAAAGAGACTAAAATACCTAGGAATACAACTTAGAAGGACGTGAAGGACCTCTTCAAGGAGAACTACACACCACTGCTCAAGAAAATAAGAGAAGACACAAATAAATTGAAAAACATTCCATGCTCATGGATAGGAAGAATCAATATCATGAAAATGACCATACTCTCCAAAGTAATTTGTAGATTCAATGTTATCCCCATCAAGCTACCAATGACTTTCTTCACAGAAAGAAAAAAACTACCTCAAATTTCATATGGAACCAAAAAAGACCCCATATAGCCAAGATAATCCTAAGCAAAAAGAACAAAGCTGGAGGCATCACACTACCTGACTTCAAACTATACTACAAGGCTACAGTAACCAAAACAGCATGGTACTGGTACCAAAACAGATATACAGACCAATAGAACAGAACAGAGACCTCAGAAATAACACCAAACACTTACAATCATCTGATCTTTGACAAACCTGACAAAACAAGCAATGGGGAAAGGATTTCCTATTCAATAAATGGTGTTGAGAAAACTCACTAGCCATATGTGGCAAACTGAAACTGGACCCCTTCCTTACACCTTATACAAAAATTAACTCAAGATGGATTAAATACTTAAATGTAAGACCTAAAACCATAAAAACTCTAGAAGAAAACCTAGGCAATACCATTCAGGACATAGGCATGGGCAAATACTTCATGACTAAAACACCAAATGCAATGGCCTCAAAAGCCAAAATAGACAAATGGGATCTAATTAAACTAAAGAACTTCTGCACAACAAAAGAAACTATCATCAGAGTGAAGAGGCAACCTACAGAACGGGAGAAATTTTTTGCAATCTACCCATCTGACAAAAGGCTAATATCCATAATCTATAAGGAACTTAAACAAATTTACAAGTAAAATACAAACGACCCCATCAAAATGTGGGTGAGGGATATGAACAGACACTTCTCAAAAGAAGACATTTATGCAGCCAACAAACATATGAAAAAAAAGCTTATCATCACTTGTCGTTAGAGAAATGCAAATCAAAACCACAATGAGGGCCGGGCGTGGTGGCTCACGCCTGTAATCCCAGCACTTTGGGAGGCTGAGGCGGGAGGATCACGAGGTCAGGAGATGGAGACCATCCTGGCTAACACGGTGAAACCCTGTCTCTACTGAAAATACAAAAAATTAGCCAGGCGTGGCGGCGGGTGCCTGTAGTCCCAGCTACTTGGGAGGCTGAGGCAGGAGAATGAGGCAGGAGAATGAGGCAGGAGAATGGCGTGAACCTGGGAGGCGGAGCTTGCAGTGAGCCAAGATAGCACCACTGCACTACAACCTGGGCAACTGAGCGAGACTCCGTCTCAAAAAACAAAAAAACAAAAAACAAAAAAACCACAATGAGACACCATCGCACCCCAGTTAGAATGGCGATCATGAAAAAGTCAGGAAACAACAGATGCTGGAGAGGATGTGGAGAAATAGGGATGTTTTTACACTGTTATGGGAGTGTAAATTAGTTCAAACCTTGTGGAAGACACTGTGGTGTTTCCTCAAGGATCTAGAACCAGAAACACAATTTAACCCAGCAATCCCATTACTGCATATATACCCAAAGGATTATAAATCATTCTGCTATAAAGACACATGCACACATATGTTTACTGTGTCACTATTCACAATAGCAAAGACTTGGAACCAACACAAATGCCCATCAGTGATAGACTGGATGAAGAAAATGTGGCACATATACACCATGGAATACTATGCAGCCATAAAAAGGATGAGTTCATGTCCTTTGCAGGGATATGGATGAAGCTGGAAACCCTCATTCTCAGCAAAATATCACAAGGACAGAAAACCAAACACCACATGTTCTCACTCATAAGTAGGGACTGAACAATGAGAACACATGGACACAGGGAGGGGAGCATCACACACCAAGGCCTGTCAGCAGGTGGGGGGTTAGGGGAGGGATATCATTGGTAGAGATACCTAATATAGATGATGGGTTGGTGCATGCAGCAAACCACCATGGCACGTGTATACCTGTGTAATAAAACTGCACGTTCTGCACATATAACCCAGAACTTAAAGTATGATTAAAAAAAAAAAAAAAAAGAAAGAAAAGAAACAACACAGGATAAACTCAAATAAAGTAGAAGAAATAAAATAATGAAAACAGAAAGTCATTGAAATAGAAAATGAATTTTAAAGAGATAGAATTAATGATGATGGTGATGTTGTTGGTGATATCACTAACACATAATACTTGCTACGTAATAAACTAGGAACTAATTTAAGTGCATTATATATATTACTCTATTTCATCCTCAGAGGAACCCTATGAGATTGGTTCTATTTTATCTCCCTTGTTACAAGAAAAGAAACTAAAGCATAGAGAAGTTTAATAACAAAGTTCAAAAGTAATTATTTAACAAAACTAATATAATAAACAAACCTTTTATGAAACTAATCAAGAGAAGTGATAGAAGACAAAAGTAACTAAAATAAGAACAAAAATCGTATTTGAATTACAGATAAAACAGCTATTCTAAAGACACTATGAGTGAAAAGTCAGCAGACATAGCACTGAAAAAAGAGTGGATTTAGCTTTTGCTATTGTTTCTTTTTTGAGCTAGTGTTTTGCTCTTGTTGCCCAGACCAGAGTGCAGTGAGGCAATCTTGGCTCACCGCACCCTCCACCTCCCCGGTTCAAGCAATTTTCCTTCCTCGGCCTCCCGAGTAGCTGGGATTACAGGTATGCACCACCATGCCCGGCTAATTTTGTATTTTTAGTAGAGATGGTATTTCTCCATGTTGGTCACACTGATCTCGAACTCCTGACCTCAGGTGATCCACCCATCTCAGCCTCCCAAAGTACTGAGTTTATAGGCATGAGCAACAGCATCTGGTCTTGACATTGCTTCTAACTTTAAAGTCATTATTTTAGAAGCTGACTAACCTACTTCAACATTTTACCTAGCATCCCTAGAATTTTGTATTATCTATGCTTATGTGATTACGGTTTTTTATCCTAAATAGTCACTGTGGTCAGGTGAGGTAGCTAGTGCCTGTAATCCCAGCATTTTAGGAGGTCAAGATGAGAGGATCTCTTCAGCCCAGGATTCAAAACCAACATGGGCAACATAGTGAGATCTCATCTCTATTTTATTTTTTTTAAAAAATAAAAAGATAAAAAATATTTTTTTAAAAAATGAAATAATCACTTTAGCTATCTTAATAGGAATATGATATATTATTTGAATTTATTGTTAATATCCAAATGTTCTTTTATAAAAAGACAACCATTTTAGATATAACTTGGATGAAAATCTCCTACTGCATTTTATATGGCAAATTATTTGTCAATTGAAGTATAAATGTTTATCATTTAAAGGTTAAAATGCTGCAATAATTAGTGATGCTTGTGAAAACTTTAATTTTACATACACAACGGTTATCAAGTACAAGATATGTAGGGAAATAGTGACAATAAAAACATTTAGACAGAGTATGTTAGCACATAACTTTAACTTAATAAAAAGAAGTGTTTTTTTTGAGCCCTCAACTCTTTGTATTTGTTTACATAACAATATAAAACAGAATAACAGAGATTATATGATCTTTCTAATCAGGCTAGGATTATTTGGTGAACTAACTGTTGCAGACATACACTAAGGTGACCCTCGGTGAGTCACATCCTTGTATAATCCCCTCTCCTTGAGTGCAGTGGAAACTGTCTTGCCTTTGTCCAAAAGAACTTGACAAAGTAAGATGCCACTCCTTGATAAGGTTATATTATGTGCCAAAGGCGATGCTATATCATTCCCTTGATGGCACTATGTTATATAAGACTATTTTAACACACTGGAGAGAAACAATCTTTTGCTGTCCTTAGGGAGGCAAATGGCTTTGTAGTAGAGAACAGCACATGACAGGGAACTTCAGTGGCCTCCCGAGGATGCGGCTTCAAGGAACTAAATTGTGCCAACAACCAATGAACTTGACTATACTTAATCTGTATCATCATTTGTGGACTTGGATTCTGAAGTTAGCTCAACATAGCATGAATTCTTAGCTGTGTAACTCAGTCGTTGTATATGACTTGGGTTATTTTTTGAAGTCTTCAGTGAATTAGTGCCTGCAATAGAAAAAAAAGAAAGAAAGAAAAAAGCCAACCATGTTAGTAGCTTAACAGTTTTGCTCTGAGGACTGGAGATAATGTACGCAAAATGTCTGGCACACAGTAGATTCTCCATTACAGTTATTGGGAGGGGGAATGAGTGGAGGTTACTGTCCTCTCCAAGCCTCTTCCTTTCAGCTAGTAATAACACCCACAACATTGCTGAGAAGATTAAATAAGATAACAGAAAGGAAAATCCTTAAGCTCTCAATAAGTGGTCATTAAGCAGTGACTATCCAATGCTCATACCACCTTTTCTCTCATAAGTGTACATGCACATATACATATTTTCACATATGTATATATTTATATACCTATAGAGAGAGAGACAGAGAGAGAATGCCAATACTAAAATTAGCTCATCTGATGATCTTTTCTAAACATTAAAGTTGACAGAAAATTAGGATCTATGATTAGTTCTGAAACCACTTCTTATTCTGAACAGAAATATCTCTCAAGATGTCTCAGGGAACAGTCTATTTCTCTTATATAAACTATCATTATCATTTCTCTTTCAGAAAATGAAGCCATCATTTCCGGAAAGGAAATGGATGTTAATCCACATCTTCCACCGTACTCATCACATCTTACAGCTTTCTGCAATTCCATCTCTCACTCTTATACACTCAGGATTCAGATACAGCCATTGTGTAATTACATGTTTTTCAAGAGAAATTGATGAGAATGTGAATACTCTGAAACAGTATCTTGTTTCCTCCGGTAAAACACAGCAATATTTTCTGTTTCTACAGATGACTTGAAAAGCTGGAGCAATCAGTAACAATCACTCCTCACTCAAAAAGAATGCACAACTCTGCTGCCCGGAGTGCACTGGTTCTCATCTGTGACCCTAGCAGCAGACACACAGTGTCAAGTTCTAAGATTTTAGATGCAGATGAGCTTAATTGTTCTATCTTACCGATGAACAGCACTTGGCAGATTCAAAGTACCTTTACAGAAACAATCTCTTCTGACCCTCTCAGGCACAGAAGGCATTATTATCCCTGTGTTATAAAAGAAAAAAAAAAAAAAAAACATATACGCAGAAGTAGAGTTGGTATCTTTCTCAAGACCACTTTACAAGTAAGTGGTGGGGCCATGCCTGGCGTCCTGGCATCTCTTCTCCTTAATGGTGTTTTTCAAAACTCATAATAGACATACCTTCGGACAATTACTACCAAAGCTTTTAGAATTTGATGAAACTTGGATTTGAATCTCAGCTCTTTCTTTTACTAGCTATGTGATTATAGGCAGATTATTTAAGCCCTACAATTTCATTTTCTCATTTGTAAAATGGGTTTAGTAATTGGGCATTTTAAGTTATGAAAATGTTAGATGAGATAATATTTGCAACATAGCCAGCTTTTAATAAACTCTCAATGTTAGCTCTAATAATTGTCATGAGAAAAAATGCATTCTGCTATCTTTTATGAATAATTCTCCATCTAGATAGGAAATATTCAGTATATAATTCCAATTTCTGTTGAATAGAGATGGTTCTAGGAATAAAAAAAAAAAAACTTTACTATTTGTAAAAATGGAATAAATTTCTTTTCCTGGGGTTCATATAAAATGAAACACTTATCAAGTTGCACTTCAAATAATATAGGTTTTCCATGCTCTCAAAAAGGCATATTTTCACAGGCAAATGAGGCAAAATATGCCTTTTGTCATTCTAAAAACCCAAGTGGGACAGTTTCCATGAAGGCTCAGGAATATATATATTTTTCTTAAATGACGAAAATAGTTTCTCCAAGACCATATCTATTTTATCTTTATATCTAGGCAAATTTTCTACATAGAATCCCAGAGAAGAAAAAACATATGGCTATATGTCACTATAGAACTTGGTAAATGAATGCTTTTCATTGATTTTTGGGCTGTCTCATCAAAATAACTTGATATTTTGGCACCAGGTAGACAGACACGGCTTCAGAGAAGGCAAGAGAGAAATTACATTTCATCAAAGAGAGGATATGAGCAGGCAGATATTAGAGTAAATGACTTAAGTATTTTACATTAGTGGCTGCTTTTCTTAGTTTGCTTTATGCCTATATTTTGAATGTTAATATGATACATACTAGCAATGTCAGGAAAAGAATTGAAGTAATTGTCTGTCAGGTGGTGCAATGTAGCATGAATGTGACCATATTGAAAGAATTTTTCAATGTTTCTAATAATAAAAATAAATTAAATAACCATTTTTTTCTAGAATATAAACTAAAGTAAGATATGCCAAAATTAATTTAAAAGATTTGAATTGTGTCTTCACAGTTCTCAGGAGCAGCAACTGATATCATACATAAGTGCCATTTCAAAAAATTAAACAATGTGTCTTTTCCTACAATTAGAATGTTAGTTTTCAGTAAATAGACTTAAAATAACTGAATTCAAAGTAGAGCAAAAAATAGATACTGATTTTATTTCAAACTTTTTTGCTGGAAAAAAAAGGATTTATGCAAGTCTGTTATTACCAAGAGATGACTTCAGATGGCATCATAAATGATTCTACTTTCTTGGAACATTGTATGGACGATATGCATCATCACTGGACTGAGATCACAATGAAAAGAATCACCACTCATCAAATGGCTCTCAGAGCCAATAATTTTTATCTTAAATGTAAATGAATGAAAAACATATGGAAAGAAATTCAGTGCACAGAGTGATTGAAGGCTTGTGGAAGAGTGCCAAGGGAAAAGATTATCTTCATGCATTATATTTCAAGAATTTTTCGTTTCAGGCTTTACAGCTTCTAGATGTCCCTAGCCAAAGATATGCACAGGGAGTCCTGTTGTTCCCATTACACTATGAATAGTGAGACTCTATTTGTAAGCTTGTACAGTTTCATTTCAAATATCTTGCAGGGCAAAGACTCCAGAACACCTTTCTGGAAGAAGTTTCTGTGATCAGATACTGTTATCAGTGACCCAAGAAGTGAGGAAACTATTTTCCACTCCAAATTGGGACTGGTGGAAAGGGTATGAACAGCAGGGCTGCTTTGGATCTCTGGAGAGGGTCTTGGTTTCCCACCTCATTTCTGTACAGTAGTAGACTGAGTTAGAAGTTCTTCTTCCACTTTACCTCTCTTAATATTCTGTTTTCCCCTTGAATTAGTTAAGGTTCATTGTGTTACATTTAGTAACAGAAATCAAATTAAGCCAATGCAAGTGAAGAGGAAAGAAATGAAAGAATCAGGAAGCAAAAAGCCTTAGGGGACCCAGGGCATTCTAAGTCTCCATCCTATGTATTTGTTCCTCTTCGCACATGTGCTTCGCTTTGCCTCTCTACAGTCCAGCTGCCTTCATCTCTCAGGTACTGAAAAGCAAATTGGCATTTCAAAATCTAAAGTGACTGACAGCCTCTCAGCCCCATTTACCAATTCCTGAGAAAGAATTAGTCTTTGGCCAAGAGAACCTCCCCAACCCATCCATTTACCTCCCATCCAGGGGTGTGGGGTCATATGTAACACATACTGTTATCAGGTCCAGACTATGGGGTTGAGGTATGACTTGCAGTTCAGAAAGAATGGGTACTGAGTTGAGCACTTACTCCAGAAATTGTTGTCTACATTTTGCTATTGTCAGGGAAGAGATATTACTATAGACAATAGTATTCAGTATCCATTTATTTTGAAACTCAAGCCTTTCTTCCTTCTTCAGGAATCTTTTTTGTGTGTTTGTTTGTTTTGAGACAGGATCTCACTCTGTTACCCAAGTTGGAGTGCAGTAGCATGATCATAGCTCACTACAGTCTCAACCCCCAGGTCTCAAGTGATCCTCCCACCTCAACCTCCAAAGTAGCTGGGATCACAGGCATGTTCCACAACACCTGGCTATTTTTTTTATATTTATTTTTGTAGAGATGGAGTCTCACCATGTTGCCCAGGCTGGTCTCCAACTACTGGGCTCAAGCAATCTTCCTGCTTTGGCCTCCCAAAGTTCTGGGATTATAGGCATGAGCCACCATGCCCAGCCAGATTGATTTCCTTCATCTTTATATGTGACTAATGAAATCTGTCTCACAGGATTGTTTTGAAGATCAAAATGAGTATCTCCTGGTACCTAGTATATAGCACACATTTGACAAATAATAGGTATTCTTATTTTTCCACTTTTTATAACTCTTTGCAGCAAACAGGTAGCAAATGAGCTAGGTATTATGTCACCAATTCTGAAAATCAATAAACATCAGCAGTATCCATTCTCCCATTCTTCTCTATCAAATTGTGATTATTAGCAGCCCTCATCATCACTCAGAATAAAATAACATTTTCTAGTCTTCCTTATTGCTGTATGTATTAGTCTGTATTAATACTGCTATAAAGAACTACCCTAAATTGGGGAATTTATAAGAAAAGATGTTTAATTGACTCACAGTTCAGCATGGCTGGGAAGGCCTCAGGAAGCTTACAGTCACGGTGGAAGGTGAAGGGGAAGCAAGGCACCTTCTTCACAAGGTGGCAGGAAAGAGAAGTGCTGAGTAAAGAGGGAAGAGCCCCTTACAAAACCATCAGATCTTGTGAGAAATCACTCACTATCACAAGAACAGTGTGGGGGAAACTGCCCCCATGATTCAGTTATCTCCACCTGGTCCTGCCCTTGACACATGAGGATTATGGGGATTACAATTCAAAATGAGATTTTGGGTGACGTAGCCACACCATATCACTGTGCATGGAACATTGACCAGTGGAATGCTAAGAAAATGTGCCTAGTGTTCAACAATAAGATAGTTTTCTTCAAGTGAGAAGGTTCTCCTCTTGTTTCTCTGTTGTTTGTGATGGAAACACAATGGCATCTAGGCTGGAAGTACTACAAGAAGCATCCCAGTAGTAAGTGCCCAGTTCCCTATATGTGCTGCACTTTGTAGGGTCAGAGGCTGCAGAATAATGAAAATCCCAGGATGAATAAGTGGAATTAAAAAGGAAGAACCTCCAGAGCTCAGCAGCTGACAGCAGTCTGTAAAGTATGAATGCATAACTCCCCGGCTACCTTGGTTATCTTAAATGGCCAGTGTGTCACACAAGACACCTCTGTGAGTTTCTCCACACAGGAAGAGCTTGATTGAATATTTCCCCACAGTTTGAAGAGTAACAACATAGAAAATGGTATGGACAACAGTGGGACATGGAGAGGGAGGTTGTGTTAGTCAGTTTTTACACTGCTATAAAGAAGTACCTGAGACTGAGTAATTTATAAAGAAAAGAAGTTTAATTGACTCACAGTTCCCCATGGGTAGGGAGGGCTCAGGAAACTTATAATCATGGCAGAAGGCAAAGGGGAAGCAAGGCATGTCTTACATGGTGGCAAGAGAGAGAAGAGCGAGGGGGAGCTGCCAAACACTTTTAAACCATCCGATCTCATGAGAACTCAATCACTATCATGAGAACAGCATGAGGGAAACTGCCCTGATGATCTAATCATCTCCAATCAGGTCCCTCCTTCCACATGTGGGGATTACAATTAGAGATGAGATTTGGGTGGGGACAGAGTCAAACTCTATCAAAGGTTGAACCAAATTGAGATGGGGAGGGACTGGACCAAGTATTTTATAGGTTTATGTAATAAACTATATAAAACTTACTATTTGCCAATCATTAATTCATTTAATCTTCACAATAACTTCATGAGGTAGGTACTACTACTAGTCCCATTTTAGAAATGAAGAAACTGAGGCACAGAGATATTGATAAGTGCATAAGGTCACACAACTAGTATACAGTGGGGTTAGGATTTAAATTAGACTCAAGATTCTTTCCTTAATCACTATGCTATGTTCACTCTCCCTAAAGCCATCTGCCATTAAGGAAAACCAGCTAACATCAACTGCTGTGTGAGCTGTGTGAAGCACTGTGCTAGACAGTCTATTTTCATTGGATCCTCACAATAATCCTAGGAAGTAGGTGCCATTATTAGCCCCATTTCATAGATGAATAAACTGCGTATTCGAGAAATTAAGTTATTCATCCCAAGGGCAAAGAGCTTTAAAATGAATGAGTTGAGATTCCAACCTTGGTCTTTCAGACTCCAGAGAATCTACTAATAATTACACCACATGACAAAAGTGTAAGACAGATTAAGGAAGAGAGGGAAGGGGACATTAATGTAACTCAAACTGAGTGGAAGAACTTAAATCTAAACATGGGAGAGCCAGGGGCAATAAGAACCCATACATTCCTGTATCATTAATACAATAATTTAGTTTTCTTTTTTAAAAAGCTATGTTTTATTCATTGGTATAAATATAATCATAAATTGCATGGCATGGGGCAGTTTATGAAAAAAGAGGACTCCAACTGCAGGAGATCTGAATTAACAAAAATCCCTTCTGAAGTTTAGGCCCGGGGGGCGGGGGGGCAGAATTTAAATTTATACCCCTAGCTGGGTTGGAAAATATAAAAGCCAAACTGCCAGGTTAGCCTTGGAATCTTTACATTGCCCACCAAGAAGCATACGCTCTGATTGAGTGTTGAGCACAGCAGGAAATATCATTACAGACCTGGAATCCAGATTTCTACCAGAAAATGCGAAGCATCTGGCAGTTTTGAAAGGTAATCTTTCCAGATTTACTTTCACATAAACTATACTCCACTATAGCACCAGAAATCATGGAGGAAGATTGTTTTTAATATAGTAGTTCAGAGAAAAGCACAGAGAAAGTTAAATGAAGACAACATTTCATCTCCAGGCCTTGATTAGCAAAATAGCACCCCAGACCTTACTTATTTAAGAAAGGTGGGCTCACTTGGATAGTCTTAAGTCATTTCCCAGTGGCTCCTTTGTAGCACATTAATTTCCAGGGAATTCTGTGGGGTGCCTCTTTTCTGAAGCAATTGGCCATTGATTACCCATTAGTTTGGTGGTTGTTATTTTGCTCTACAGGAAGCTAACTGAAGTTTCAAATTATCTTCCATGACTTTGCTGTGAACACAGCACCAAGTTTCTTTTTTATTAGTTGGAAAGACAGGTTTCTGGGTTTTTTCCTTTAAATTACATCTCCAGTTTTAAATCCATATGAATTGAAGGGAAACACATTGTTTTCTTTTCTTCTTTTTTTTTGGAAATAAATATGGATTGAGCCATGCCTAAACAATTGAGGAAACATTTTCATAGCTTTCATTACACGTCTAACATTTCTTAGATGATTTATTTCAATGTAAGGCCTGTTATAAGCAAGAGAAGTTCAAAGTGTAGGTTAATCTTGGGGTGGGGGGAGTGAGTAAGGCAGAAGCTGGAGTGAAACAGGATAACTTGAGAAATTCTCAGTGATCAATATATGCCATGTTTTTCAACATAATGGAATGGAAATCGAGTTTTAAAAAAAGACATCTTGGAAGAAGTCATTTATAGCAGAATGCACAATGTGAAATGTTTGAACTGCATGAGAAATATAAAAGCCAAGCTGAAAATATACACTTACATTATCAAGATTGTTAGACAACACTGCATTATTGTTTTTCCAAAAACAGAGCATGAATTTGGATCTTAATTACAAAGAAAGCAAATGTACAAAAGAAAAGTTTATTTCCTATTGTTGTTTGCCTATAATTGATAGTGTGACAAATAATTGCACAGCTATTGTGTATGGCAGATAAGCAACTTCAGTAGAAATCTTGCCCTACATGGCAACCAAACAGCTGTTTATCATTGGCTTAATTATCAAGTTAATGAGATGCTAATTTCTATATTCATAAGGCATGCATGAGCAAGTACTAGTGTATGCAAAACAGGGTTTAGTGACAAACTTAATAAATAAAATAGCAAGGTATGGGTAAACAAATACAAAAGATTTTAAAACCTGGGACTTAGTTTATCGAGAAATTGTACAATTCCAGAATGCACACCCAGCGATCTACTGTGTTTAATGCATACACAGCACTGACAGTAGCCTTCTTTTGCTCAGTAGTCTTGATTCAACTCCTGCCGTGTCTATAGAACTCTTATTACAGTTGCTCAATGGGGGCAAAATCAGACACACTGTGCAGATTTATGGATAGCCGTTTCAATCCCCATGGGATTATGATGCCAGGCTTCCAATTTCCCCAGCACAAGATGGGATGCCCCCTTTTTAGGAAATTAATATTATCAGGAAACCCCTCCAACAAACACCGCAGTGACACATGCTTTTCCCTTCTCTCAGTCAACAGTGCCCCTGTGGGTAAGGCTTGTATAACACCCAGGTTTGATGTTTCCTTACTTACCTGAAGAGGGGAACCATTATTTTAAATAATAATCAGGACTAGTAGTAATAAGACTTAAGCAGTAACACCAAACAGCAAACACAAGACAATATTCAAAAGTTGTATTTCAGGCATAGAGTAGCAGAGAGAAAACTGATTTTTTTTTTTGGAAATAGAATTTCAAACTTTTGAAGGAGTTGAGAAATGCTGACTTACGGTATCTCCTTCCTGTCACAGAACTTAAGGTCACTAATGTAAATGCTTTGGGGGCAACTGATCTGCCATCAAGAGACTAAGTGCCTTGGTGACCTACTCAAATCTTTTTGGTATGCACAATATCATGCAGAAGAAAAGTGGTGGATCCAGAAAGCAAAGCCCTAAAACAGGGCTACATAGCCTGCCAGGGAATTTTCCCTCCTTCATTTTTCAGCATGGCCACAGGCATGACATATTGAACAATTTACCATGAAAATACAGGAAAGACTGGAACTACCCAAATGTCCATCAATGATAGACTGGATTAAAAAAATGTGGCATATATATTATATCATGGAATACTATGCAGCCACAAAAATGGGTGAGTTTATGTCCTTGGTAGTGACATGGATGAAGCTGGAGACCATCATTCTCAGCAAACTATCACAAGGACAGAAAACAAAACACTGCATGTTCTCACTCATAGGTGGGAAGTGAACAATGAGAACACTTGGACACATGGCAGGGAACATCACACACCGACAGGGGCCTGTTGTGGGGTAGAGGAATGGGGGAGGGATAGCATTTGTAGAAATACCTAATGTAAATGATGTGTTAATGGGTGCAGCAGACCAACACTGCACATGTATACATATGTAATAAACCTGCACATTGTGTACATGTACCCTAGAACTTAAAGTATAATAATAAAAGAAAGGAAAATACAAGAAAGACTGGAGAAGATGGGCCCAAGAACATGACAGTGTATATTTTATTTTTTTTTATTTTTTATTTATTTATTT
>NW_016807417.1:107877-164761 GCF_001698545.2 Rhinopithecus bieti | reverse complement strand
TTATTATACTTTAAGTTCTAGGGTACATGTGCATAACGTGCAGGTTTGTTACATATGTATACTTATGCCATGTTGGTGTGCTGCACCCATCAACTCGTCAGCACCCATCAATTCATCATTTATATATTTTTAATAACCTGTTGCTTTAGTCTGTTTTCATGCTGCTGATAAAGACATATCTGAGACTGGGAAGAAAAAGAGGTTTGATTGCACTTACAGTTCCACATGGCTGGAGAGGCCTCCGAATCCTGATGGGAGGTGAAAGGCACTTCTTACATCACCATGGGAAGAGAAAAATGAGGAAGAGCAGAAAACCCCTGATAAACCCATCATATCTCTTGAGACTTATTCACTGTCATGAGACTAGCATGGGAAGGACTGGCCCCTATGATTCAATTACCCCACACTGTGTGCCTCCCACAACATGTGGGAATTCTGGGAGATATAATTCAAGTTGAGATTTCGATGGGGACACAGTCAAACCACATTGTTCCACCCCTGGCCCCTCCAAATCTCACATTTTCACATTTCAAAACCAGTCATGCCTTCCCAACAGTACCCCACAGTCCTAACTCTTCAGCATTTACCCAGAAGTCCACAATCCAAAGCCTCATCCAAGACAAGGCAAGTCCCTTCTACCTATGAGCATGTAAAATCAATGTAAAATTTGATCTATGTAAAATCAAAAGCAAGCTAGTTACTTCCTAGATACAATGGGGGTACAGTCATAGGGTTAAATACAGCCATTCCAAATGGGAGAAATTGGCCAAAACAATTGGCCAAAAGGGGTTACAGGGCCCATGAAAGTCTGAAATCCAGAAGGACAGTCAAATTTTAAAACTCCAAAATGATCTCCTTTGACTCCAGGTCTCACATCCAGGTCACACTGATGCAACAAGTGGTTCCCATGGTCTTGGGCAGCTCTGCCCCTGTGGTTTTGCAGGATACAGTCTCCTTCACGGCTGCTTTCATGGGCTGGTGTTGAGTGTCTGCGACTTTTCCAGGCACACGGTGCAAGCTGTCAGTGGATGTACCATTCTGGGGTCTGGAGGATGGTGACCCTCTTCTCACAGCTCCACTAGGCAGTGCCCCAGTAGGGACTCTGTGTACAGGCTCCAACCCCACATTTCCCTTCCATTCTGCCCTTGCAGAGGTTCTCCATGAGGGTCCTACCTTGGCAGCAAACTTTTACCTGGGCATCCAGGCATTTCCATACACCTTCTGAAATCTAGGTGGAGGTTTGCAAACCTTAATTCTTGACTTCTGTGCACCTGCATGCTTAACACCCCATGGGAACTGCCAAGGCTTAGGGCTTCTACCCTCTGAAACCACAACCCAAGCGGTATGTTGGTCCTGTTCAGTCATGGCTGGAGCTGTTTGGACACAGGGCACCAAGTCCCTAGACTACACACAGCATGAGGACCCTGGGCCCAGCCCACAGAACCACTTTCTCCTCCTGGGCCTCCAGGCCTGTTATGTGAGGGGCTGCCATGAAGGTCTCTGACATGGCCTGGAGACATTTTCCCCACGGTCTTGGGGATTAACATTAGGCTTCTTGCTACTTTTGCAAATTTCTGCAGCTAGCTTAAATTTCTCCTCAGAAAATTGATTTTTCTTTTGTATCATATAGTCAGGCTGCAAATTTTCCCAACTTTTATGCTCTGCTTTCCTTATGAAACTGAATGCCTTTAATAGTGCCCAAGTCAACCCTTGAACACTTTGCTGCTGAGAAATTTCATCTGCCAGAGACCCTAAATCATCTTTCTCAAGTTCAAAGTTCCACAAATGTCTAGGGCAGGAGCAAAATGCCACCAGTCTCTTTGCTAAAACATAACAAGAGTCATCTTTACTCCAGTTCCCAATAAGTTCCTCATCTCCACCTGAGACCACCTCAGCCTGGGCCCTATTGTTCATATTGCCATCACCATTTTGGCAAAGTCACTCACCAAATCTCTAGGAAGTTCCACACTTTCCCACATTTTTCTGTCTTCTTCTGAGACCTCCAAACTGTTCCAACTTCTGCCTGTTACCCAGTTCCAAAATCGCTTCCACATTTTTGGGTGTCTTTTCAGCAACACCCCACTCCTGGTACCAGTTTACTGTATTAGTTTGTTTTCATGCTGCTGATAAAGACATACCTGAGACCGGGAAGAAAAAGACATTTAATTGGACTTATAGTTCCAGATGGCTGGGGAGGCCTTAGAATCATGATGGGAAGCAAAAGGCACTTCATGCTTCATGGTGGCAAGAGAAAAATGAGGAAGAAGCAAAAGTGGAAAGCCCTGATAAACCCATCATATCTTGTGAGAATTTTTCACTATCATGAGACTAGCAAGGGAAAAACCAGTCTCCGTGATTCAATTAACTCCGTTTGGGTCCCTCCCATAATACATGGGAATTCTTGGAGATACAGTTCAAGTTGAGATTTTGATGGGGACACAGCCAAACCATATCACCTGCTATATGACAATCCTGATTGAGAGGTGTGGGGCAATGTCAAATCTAAAGCTGTGCCATCGTTCATGTAGATTTCCAAACTGAAAATCTAGAGTGGGTGCTGTAGATTTCCAAACTGAAAATCTAGAGTGGGTGCTGAGTGAATGAAGGCACATATATTTACTCAATGTGTAATCAGGTTGGGATCTCCTGTAATATGCTCCCAATCATGTTTTGAATCTCTGTTATTGAAAGAAAATCGTCTCAGAAGCTAGTTTTTTCATTCTAATGACAGTATTATTAATGATGACTCCATCTTGCATTTTATGCTTATCATAGGTTAACTTTTTGGAATTTTATGCTAACCCTGAGAGTTTAGGTTGCACGTGAGTCAATCTCATCATTCTAGGGGTGTTGTTACTGAAGCCCAGTTTATGGCAATTGTGAGTGACAGAGCTGGAACTAGAATTCTGAATCTGTGCTCCTTCCTCTTTCTCTATTTGAAAGTTAAGCTGAAAAAAATGATTAGGACATTTAACCTGCCATGCTTTGCAAATGTGCTTGTAACACAGAAAACAGAAAAGTGTCTAATGTCTGACATGATTATGAAATGAGAATTTCCAGTTTCCTGTACATCCTAGTAATTAGGCATATGTCTCCAGGGAATAAGTGTATAATTCACCACTTAAAACTGAAAATCTCTGCTATTAACAGGATACCTCAATTTCTAGTATAACTTTTTCTTTCTTATTCAAAAGTATTGAATAATCTTCCAGAGGCTTCAACTTATTCACTTCAACAAACATTTATAGAGATCTTACCTCAAAACTGGAATCTCAGACTGCACGGCCTCCTGTTATGAGTGTGTGTCCTTCAGTGGAAGATTGAGGCCCTCCTGCAGGTGATTCAGGGGCTACTGGAGTGAACACTACAGTGAATTTACATGGCTGAGCTGTTAACATTGATCAAGTTCAGCTAATAATAAAATAATTTGATTCCATTGGTTTGAGTCAAAACTGCCTTAGTGAATTATCATGGATATGTTTTAATTCTCATTGTTCTTTAGACCCAGAACTGAGACTAATGATTGACAGAAAAAGCAGAGTCAACTCTGGAATTTTTGAAGTGAGATAGGAATACATATATAGCAGTGGTCCAGCCGGGGGTTCTCAAATTTAAATGTGCATAAGATTCACTAGCACCTCGTCAAAAACACAGCTACTCAGGAGTTACCAAGGACCAATCTCCCACTTCTCACATGAGAGTCTCAGAATGAAGGACATAAGCACCTTCTTTCTTAATGAGATTCATAGGTAAATTTAACATTTATAATGCTAAAGTCTGAAATTCCCTAGGGAGTCTTTGAACTCCATGAAGTCGAGGCCATTCTGTCTCATGAAGTTCTGAATCATCAATGCTGAGAACATAATTGGCACACCTAATAAATATTCTTGAATGTATTCGATAATGAAAAAATAGATCCTCAGGAAAGCACTATAAAATCAGAGATAAGGAACAAAGAGTAAGATGCAATCCAAACAAATAGAGATTCCTTATTTGACCAAAGCTTCAGGATGATCAAAATGAGAAGGCAGTTAAGAACAAAGAAATCCCCCAAAATCAAGTCCAACAAAGTCAAAAGACATCTGCACAGTCTTTACAGGACCGAGAATATATGAAAACCACTGTGCTTGACCAACCCAAATCTCACACAAGCTGTTGGATTTCCTCAGGCTCTTTACTTCCATTTGCATATCTCTGAAATCAGGATGCCCCTCTCATTTGTTGTATCTTGTAATGTTTCTACTGTCCTGGATTGAACTTTCCTTTCTCCTTCCAGGTAACTTTTGTGTTTGTTCTTGCCAGTCACCTGAGGGCACTCTCCAGTGGAGCCCACCCCATTTTAAATCCTCTGTCAAGAATTTCTGTACCATGTTAGCCTTGTGAATTCAGACTGCACATCTGCAAAAGTGGCGGATTGTAGTTCACATTTTCAGGGGAAGTATTTTTCCCTTCTTCTATCCATTGTCAATATTGAAATGTGCAAGTTTCCTTAATTGTTCTGAACATTGGGCTTAATTCATATTTACCTCTGCAGTGAGGGTTTAGGATGGTTTTTGCTGGAATCAGCTATTAGAATTCCAGTCTCTTTTTCTCTGTCTGTCTGTCTGTCTGTCTGTCTCTCTCTTTTCCCCATACTCCCTTTATCTTAAGCGGAGCATTAAATAACATCACATCTTACAATCAAGGACATATTATGTGTTAGAAAATATAGGTTCTTTATACTGGAATTGGACTAGAATTCACAGCTGAGCAGTCTCAAGCTTGCAGGGAGAATAATGAAAGTGTCAACATCAGCCTAAAGGAAACTGTAGCAAGCAAAATCAAAGTTCAGATCCTTACAACTATTTTTGAATTTGTAGTGTCCTGCAAATTGAAACAATGGCACTTCGATTTCATAGGCCATTTTGGATTGTAGTAGTGCTATTTGCCACATTTATGGATTCCTTGTGAGTTCTTCTTTTTAGTCTCCTGGAACAGTGCCCAGCATATATTAGATGATCGTCTAGTATTTACTGAACTCCCCTTTCTAGAATGTGTCTGTAAACCCTACTTGATCTGGCTCAGCTCTCAAAGCAGAAATGCTTCTTCATGTTGGTTTCCGAGATCTATCCAACAATCACTTTAGAACAACAATCAGGAATTATACAAGGTTTGCAGGCAAACATTTTAATATGATTTTTAACATATGCAGAACTGTTTTAATGTTGCTCTCTTGTTCTTGATATAATTCATATGAATTCATGTTTTGTTTTGCTTTTGTTTTTTCTCCCCCTGAAGAAATTGTTGTTACAAATTCTCATGTTAAATGAAATCAGCTTTTTTGAAAGTGCACAAAATACTTTGTAATTATGGCTGGATTGTTGATTTTCTGGCTTAGCTTATAGTCTATTCATTCTCCCTCCTTCAACAAGAAAAACCAATTTTTCTATAGAGTGTTCTGGACTGTAGGCTACCTTTTTTTCCCTCTTAGTCTGTAATTACTCTACTGCCACCCAAAGTTGACTTTTTTGACTCCAGTTTGTTTTTCTCAAAACTTGAGTTTTACATTTATCTTTGTTTTCCTTTTTCTTGATATCTATGAGGTGAGGACCCACTAAAATTCTGCGGCCCTGCAGCCATCTCCAAAAACAACTACTTTAGGAACCACTGGCCCCACCCACATCTTCCTTACCAGTTGCCAGCCCACTGGAGTCAGGGAGGAAACTTGGAAAGCAGAAGAGCCTGTTCCAATTGTCAAGAAAGCAAATCCTGAAGGAATGACTAACAGTCCTATCAGCTCTATATATCTCCAGTTTCTCAAAGGAATGATAATCGTATTATGGTAGATAAACCCAATCTTTGGGTTCCAACATATAGATAATCAGTTTAGTTGTACTTCAAATTCCATCAGTAACCTGAAATGTAACTCCTTTCCTTTCTTTTTTTTTTCTTCCTCTATCTCCCTCCCTCCCTGCCTTACTCCCTTCCTTTTATTTTTCTTTTGTCATATTTTTTGACTTGAACACATTGAGTATCATTTTTTGGTAATGGTGATCATAAATCACTGTCACTTTCAACTACCTATCACACTTTCTACCAAAGGCAAGTATGACAAAGCATATTTGCCCATGATCATTACTTCCCAAAATTCACCTTTGTTAGGTCTTGGAATGAAGTAAAATGAGAAAAACATGTTTACATGGTTGCACGTGGTCTTTCTAGTCAAATAATTGTGATGATAAGAATCTTGATCAATTTTATATTAGGTTGGTACAAAAGTAAGTGTGGCTTTTTTCCACTAAAAGTAATGATAAAAAGCACAATCACATTTGCACCAACCTAATAGCAATGGCTAACATTTTATGGAGCTCATACCTAGGTATCCGACATATTCAAAATTCTTTACATGTATTTTCTAATTTAATCCTATGAGGCAAATACTGTATTTCTGTATTTCATAAATAAGAAGGGTGGTCTCCAGAGAAGTTAAATAACATTGCTAAAGTCATAGAATACTAAGTTCGGGTTAGGATCTTGATATAAGCACCTTGATACTTGGGAGCCTTTTTGGTAAAACAAATTTAAAATTTCATACAATCTATAAATAGAAGACATATCGTGAAATAAAGATGTTTAGGAGAAACAAATTTACTATAACAAGAGGTATGTGGTTTAAGGCACTTACAAATGAAAGAAGATCCCTTGTCTGAGCTGTGTTATTCCATCCCTTGAATCAAAAATAGCCTCTTGGCTAGGTAAGTTGGATATCATTCCTTGGACGGGTTTGACTAAGGTAAGGTTAATAATTTCTGCAGAGAGGCACACTTGGTTATTCAAAGTCTATTTGGTAGAAATGCTTCCTATTTCAGTGAATGATTGGTGCCTTGTCACTGGTGGTCCTTGACTCCATAGTTATAAAGTTTCTAAAATTCGTTGACCACTATCATACAATCCTTCTCTCCAGGAGTAGACTTTGGAATTTATTCTTCTTCCCCAAGCAGTTCCTGCTATATAGTCTTTCAGTAACATTCCCTGGGATACTTACTACATAGACAATGGTGCCATTTTGACCTTGATTTCATCACAGACTGAGTAACAAAGAGTGATTCTCTTGATTTTTTTTTCAGCCTCTTTCCAATTCATTTATTCTACACCTTTCATTATCCTTCAAACCTATCTTTTTCTTCTGTCTATTTTGACTCTTGCACTATCCCGCATTCCTAGAGCAAAATAGTTGTCTTTTCCTCCATATGTCTTCGTCGGGACAATTGAGAGGATTTAGTGAGAGTAGGCAATCCCAGCAAAGATAGGGCAGCTTTAGTTGTTCCATGAGTACTTTAAGGATGGAACAAGAGGTGCTTCCTTTTGGGCTGTTCTTACACTTTTTTGATCACCCCAGTTCTCCTTCTTCTAAGTGCTCCTGAGGCCTCAAAGAAGAGGCACACTTAGATCAGTGAGTCTATCCCTGATAGTCTCTGCTAACTAGCTCTACCAATGGGTGGTTCCCAGGGTGCCCATATACCAATAAGTACGGCTGTTGTGATGGATAATGCTGAGTGTCAACTTGATTGGATTGAAGGATACAAAATATTGATCCTGGGTGTGTCTGTGAGGGTGTTGCCAAAAGAGACTTAACATTTGAGTCAGTGGGCTGGGGACGGCAGATCCATCCTTAATCTGGTGGGCACAATCTAATTAGCTCCCAGTGAATATAAAGCAGGCAGAAAAACGTAAAAAGGTGAGATTGGCCTAAACTCCCAGCCTCCATCTTTCTCCCGTGCTGGATGCTTCCTGCCCTCGAACATCAGACTCCAAGTTCTTCAGTTTTGGAACTAGAACTGGCTATCCTTGCTCCTTAAGCCTGCAGATGGCCTATTGTGGGACCTTGTGATCATGTAAGTTAATACTTAATAAGCTCCCCTTTGTATATATATATATAAAATCTATCCTATTAGTTCTGTCCCTCTGGGGAATCCTGACAAATATAGCTGCAAATTTGCATTGGAATGACATACCCTGCAATGTGCATTACACATACATATTGATACATTATAAAAATGTGTGATTGTTTTGTTGATTAAAACACATTTTGTCACTGTTCTTTTATAGAAACACCCAGGTACCTCATCAAAGTCAATGTTTATCCCTGATTTTATCAGCTTTTAAATATTTTCAGAGCCAGAGATTCCTGAATTCCTCAACTATTCAAACTTATTTCACCAACGACGAGTATATTACATGTTCCTGCTTCTCAGTCTTGATATATAACCTATTACATTTGTTTTGATTATGTAAACTATGTACATTTCTAATTAAATTACAGAGGGAAAGAATTAAGCAAGCCTCAAATATAAGAAACGAAGTTTTTTAGACTTCTAGAGGTTGTCAAAATCCTGTTATAAAATCTTACTATAATAAGCAAGAAGAATGGAACAGAAACAAAATTAAGCATGATTTGACTCAAACAAAGCAAAAATAATTTTTAAGTTTTATTTTAAAAAATTAAATGCCTGTAAATAAGAGAAAATGCTTAAAAAATCTTCCTATGCTAGCTACACAACTTCTGTGTGTCATGATTTTGTGCCTGAAATGTAATAGGTGATTAAAAAATATTTGTTCCGTGTGTGAACCTGAGTTCCTAAGGGGCTACTCCTAACATAAACAAACAAACAAATAGAAGTAAGAAAGGAACTGCACCACTCAGGGTTTATTTGTTAGGGGAAGGATGGTATGCAAAAGGTGGGTGCAGAGGCTTCCTGCTGAGGCCTGTGGCTATGAGAAGAGCAGTTGGTGGCCAGGAGAGCAGCATACCTCAGGGAGGGTGGCCAGAAGAGCAGCATACCTCATGGATGGATAGGGAGATGGAATGACTAGAAGCAGATTCAATGAGAAAAAGGGCGTAAGGGTAATTTTAGGCAGTTTTCCTATGGAGGAACTCTATAAACCCTTTAAACATTTTTATACCACCCTCCAAGGACACTCATAAGAAAAGTTGGTTATTCTTCAAGAAGTTTGGAAGTCAATCCATGTAATTTTGAAGAAACATAGATCTGAGACTGGTCCTGCAGTAGTAGCACAGTTTTATTTAGGTTTTCTCTTACCCCTGGTGCATCTATCAAAATACCTTTCCACGTCAGTACATTCTCTAAAGAGAATATATTAGTCTTTCTATCTTAGGGTTCAGAAATACATCCTGTTTCACAGGCTGGGAACAGACTGAGAGAAGTCAGACTCTGACCGTAAGACTTAGTCACTTTAGCAGGGTCAGTCCTGGAAGAACTGACCTGAGTTGCAGGGTGCATGGGTTCAATCAAACTCTAGTTGTACTAAAGGTGAATAAAATAGATGGTTGATGGGATCCCACAATCAAATAGTTGCTTGTTTGGATAGGTAGGGGAAAGACTGGGTTATAGGACACTCAGAAATTTAGTCAATTACAGCAGCTGCTGGCAGGAAGGCTGGGCTTGCTTGCTGGGTTTCATGGTCAGGTCTGCAGACTTACGAAAACTAAGAAAGTTCTAGCTGGTTTCTTGGTTACAGTCAACTAAAATCAATTAAGTCTTGAGCACCATGCTCAGAAAATGAACAGAAAAAAAGAAGCTGGGTTATTGCTGCCACTACCGCTCTACAGAGGATGCCGTACTATTGCTGTCCACATGAATTCTGAATTGTTTCTGCTTTTTTGGACATTTACTCCAAATGCTCTGGAAGGAGGAGTCAAATGGGACAAGCTTAGGTCATTTGTGAGTTTCCTTTAGCTGCTTTTTAATTTTTAAAAAACATAAATTAATTATTAAAATAATTTTAATTAAAATTTATTTAGACTTTTTAAAATAGAAATTTAACATTTTTAAATTGAGAAATATCTTTTTTTTCTCCTTGATTGCCCTCCAGGAACCAACTTTCTGTCAAGATTTACACAATGGCAAATTCCAGAAGCTTATGAGATTTTAGATGTGAAAAAACAAATGTCTGCAACACTGAACAAGAAGAAGAAATTATTACTAGATCACTTACCAGAAGGCAAAAAACGATGAAGCTCAGTTATGAAAACAGGGCACATGAGATAGACTGGGGATGGAGAACAGATAGAGTCTTTTGCCAGAGTTGGAACGCTGAGTGAAGGCTGATCTAGTTGCAGCTTAGTTCTGAGCATGATTCTTAATCGCCTGGCACAGGGAACATTCAATCTTGGGACGCGAAGATGTTGTTGAGCCTGATGATACCCAGATTGAGGCTGATTATCAGTTGTGTTGGTGAAGACTTTAACATGGGATTTAGTAGACCATATTGGTATTTTACTAAATGCTGTGATAAGTAACATCAAATCCCACATTAACAAAGTGAAATAGAGGGTTTGGAAGTTTTATACAAATAATTTAGTTTGTTTTTGTGTTAATTTATATAAGCCCATTAATTTGCTGGTGACCTATAGCAATAATAGTCTTACCAATTCTTAAATTGGTATGTAATCAGTGGACTTTCAAAAACCTTTGTGAAAGTAAATAAACCTTGAAATATAAAGTTACTATGGACTAGACACCACTATTCTCATTTTACTGCAAAAATACCTTCGCTGGAGTCTTTAATAACTTTCATTCCCCTCCAGGTCTCCCAGAATTTCTTGGCTAGATGCCAGGGCCTGAGCTGACCACTGGTTGGATCTGGGCCCTCTGATGTTTAGCAACACTTAAGCTATTTGCAACTACGTGTTCCCAGGTGCATTCCTTTCTCCTGTGCCTAAGGATGCTGAGGGATGCTAAGGGTATCTTTATGACAGCATACAATTCCTTGTCACAGGAATAAAATTCAGTGGGCTTTTATAGCAGCAGCTGCTATACTGGAATTGGGAGAAGTAATTCTCCAGGTAATCACAAAAGTAAAAAGGATAACGGATAAGAAGAAGAAATAGAAACAAATATATTATTTTCAGGCAAAGTACCAAGAGAGCAGGAGGGAGGGCTAAGAACCAGCATTTATTGTGTTGTGACTATGGCTTCAAGGTTTCCAATAAGCCTAGGAAAAGGAGAAATGCAGGAAGTCAGATGTGGATGTAACAGCCAAGAAACGCTGTCATCTGCAACACTGCCAGCTCTCTGGTCTCCAGGGCCAAAACTGTAGGAGTGGTTTTCTAGTCTGAAAAATCTACAGATGTAAAGGCAAAATGTATATTGGGTATATCAGAATGTTGGCTAGCTGGTGATTATGTAATGGAAAAAAGAGAAAGAAAAAACCCTTAGGATAGAGCACATTCCCCTATCTGTTATATTGTGTTAGTTTATCAGACAGAAGAAAAGTCTTTACAATAAAGAAAGTGACAAAGACCTGAGAGTGATGATTGCAGACATTCTTTATGGAACGACAATTATAAGAAAAAGAAAGTCACGTAATAAGGTTGCCTCATTATTTCACAAATTTTGGCTGTGAGATGAGTTCTTGTTGCAGAAACAGGAGGTTGAATTCCTGTGACCCCTTTTGGGGAACCATTGAAAATTCCCTCTCTGACAGGCAACATTTTGAAAATAAGTGGGATCATTCATCCTCTGACTCTAATATCAATGGTGATTTCACATGTTTTGAATGGATTCAGGGAAATAATTCACATTTTCTACCAGAAGTAAACACACACATGACCACTAATGTGTATTTCCAAATAGCTTGCAAATTTTGCCTGCCTTAAGGAAATCCTCTTCCATTTGAAGCATGTCTACCAAAGTATGGCATGCCAGTCATAATGGTGTCCTGTGGTTCATACTGTGCAAGCTATCTGCTTCCAGTTGGAGCCAATATAGATTGATTTATAAAGACTTCTCAAGCAACAGATCTATAGTGTCAAAAAATAATGGCTTATGTTTCTTTTTAAAGTTTTGAAACCTCTCTTGATTCATAAACAGTAACAGGTAGCACCACCTCTGAATACCTGGTGAAAGCAACTCTTTCTTCTGCAGCACTCTTCAGTGCACTTGAGTATTTTGGATTCTCCTCTAGGACTGGTAATATGGGAGAGGATGCATGGCCGGGAGGACTCTGTTCTGTGTCTCAGCCAACTAATAAGGAAGCTGGCTTACTGCCTGGATCTTGAGCTCCCCATTTCCCAGGGCTTCTAAGCCTGTACTTGATTTCTAAGTATTTGATTTGTTCATAGAGGCTAAGTGCCTGCCACAATTTCTCCTCTTTTCTGTTAGCTTCACAGTAGCTCTCCATTTCCTAGATTCAGTCCATTCTGTACTTCCAGAATGCTAAATAGGCAATGCCTTCACTCATTTCTGGAGCAAACTCTACATTGACAAACATCCCAATTTATCCAACTTTGTTTCTTTAAACCCATCTCCATATATCACTGTGATAAAAATTTAAGCATTGAAATAATTCTCCAGCTTCTATTCACACTTCTCAAATATAACATGGATTCTCTTTAAAATCAAATTATGTGCAATTTTGAAAGGTACATAAATTGTGCTTACTTTCATTTATGCCATTTTCCTATTTTCCACAGCCTAGGTATAATAAGCACATGTCCGTGTTGATTATAATGGTGACATTCATTTATCCAGCTTTTTACTTCAGAAGGATGTCTATTTCATTGAAACAGTTTATATATGATACTTTCCGTGTAAGTGAGGAGCAAAAGCCCTTACAGGTTTACTTGCTAGGTATTGCTCTACCTGAAGTGTTTCTACAGCTTCTCTGAGAGTTCCTGAGGGATTTCTCATAATAATTCAGGAACAGGTTGTTCACGTCCTCCATACAGGAGTCCTTCCCTTTGTCTCCACGCTCCCATCTTTGATGCTGATGGGATATGAAGGTAGGTAGGCACTCCATCAAAGACAAGGAGTTCTGTTCCTATCTCCTCTCTGGCCTTGTGGGTCCCAGGGTGGAGGAGGCATTGCTTCCCCATTTTAGTAAAAATGCCTCTGGTGATGGTAATTCAAATGAGGGATGTGGGAATGAGGTACATCCGGCCTCACCAACTAGATGAATGTGGCACCATTCTGTGAGTTAATGATTATAGAGGGAGATAAGGAAGTCCCTTGGGAATGGCATGAAAAGTCCACTTTTGCATATTAGTTTGTGTTAACATCTGTATAAGGTAACAGAAGGCAATTGGATAATGTACAAATGAATCTTAGGAGAGTGGTGTGATCTAGAAATATAATTGGAAGTTATGAGGAAATGAATAGTAAAGAAAGTCATGAGAGTGGACAATTTAGCCCTTGAATTCTGTAGTAAGATAAGATGATGTCAGACAAATGATCAAAAACATTTAAGGCACAGTCACGGACTGGCAGTCTGAAATGGACACTGTTGGAAGATCCAAGAGGAGTAAGAGAAAATCTAGTAGAGGAAAGAACTTGACCATTTGTTGGATGTGACAATAACATATAAACAGTGAAAAAATGATTCTACCCCTATATTCTCAGCACTTTGGGAAGCTGAGGCAGGACTGCTTAACCTTAGGAGTTTGAGGCTGCAGTGAACTATGATTGCACCACTGCGCCCCAACCTGTATCTAGAAAAAAAAAAATGATTTTAAAGTTTTGACTATGAGATTTACTGGTATATATTGGTGACCTGTAAATGTTTATAAATTTATTTGTATAGTTAAATTCCATTTTAACAAGAACTAATATGGGGAAAAACGTTTTCGACAATAAAATTATTTCTAAGTCCAGGTCAATGGCTTATAGCATTAGGGCCTTGTTGATCTCATCACAACTAAATTCTCTACTGTGAATTATTTAGTGTAATAACTTTCCTTTTAAGAATACAAACTATTTCATGAAAGTTGATTTAAGTTAAAAAGTCATTCTCTGGAGTCAGAGTGGTTTATCCAATGTGAAATGTGTTGTGTTCTACTGGAAACTGAAGGTGGGCTCTGGGGTGTGCATTTAAATGGAGCTAATGAATTTTCTCTGTACAGTCCAGCCTGGGGAGAAATGGAGAAGTCAGTTTAATAAAGCATGCAGTAGAATTGCCCTCTCTGGCTCTCCAGATTATAACATGGTATTTATTCCCTTTTCTCTAAATTTATTCTTGTGTTTTGTGTATTACTGTAGTTTTTACACTTTCATCATGTAATTTTCTTCTCTGCCCTCTCTCCCTTCCTTCAGGCCTCCCTGCATCCCTCCTTCTCTACCTTTCTACCTCCCTCCCTGCCTTTCTACCTCCCTCCCTGCCTTCCTTCTGTTTTCCTTTAATTAAGACTGGTGTCTCAGTGATGATCTGAAGAGATGCTCACTGCGTGCTTACAAGTTCTCCCACACACGCTGTTCTCAGATGTTCTCATGGTGTGCACTCTCCTGCTAAGTGCTGCAAAGTGGGGCCTCTCCTGATTTGGTAAAGAAGAATCTGACTTTGTGTAAGAAATAAGTGTGTTTTTAGTCTTTATTGTTTTTGTTTATTTGTTTATTGCTTTGGTGAGGTTTCTCTGAGAGCTCTGTTCCTTCTGTTTTTTATTTGAGTCTGGGGAGATGGGAGGTAATTTCCCCTTTCAGAATTCTTGTTTGGCCTGTGCATTCAGTTCAGAATTTAATTCTGGTCACCTCAACTCTTTTCAAATGGATCCTTTCCACAAGATCCTCAAGAGGTGACCTGCACTGTTATCACCTGGGGTGATAGAAACCCTAAGAGCATAAGTTAGGAATCATTCTTTTTAGTAAGTTATTTGGGTAATCACTATGCACACTAAAACCTAAGACTTTCATTCTAAAAGCATTTCATAGGAAGAGAACAATCACATAAACTGCATCTTCCTCACTCTACTTTAGTTCATAGATAAGAGTATAAACTTCCTTAGGTCAGGAATCTTGATTTTATTTCTTTGTATCTTAGACAAGGCTTTATGCAACCATGGGATAAGTGCAGTTCTAGAAGCCAAGAACATCTGAGCTCCAACTCTGTCTGCAGTGTCTCACCTCGTGAAGTTCATTAACCAACCTGAAATATAATATTTCCAAGACAGTAATTAAGCATTAGTTTCCTGGGCAACTGGTATAAAATTGAATGGATATGTAAAGTATCTGGTAGGAGACCTGGTGCGTAGTTGGAACTTTCAAAAATGTTGTTACTTTCACTTTCACTTTCTAAGTGACTTGATTCTTTCATCATAGAATATAAATTTTATACTTATGTTATACACTGGTGAGAAGACAAGAATAGGAAATTATGTGAAAACAAAGCTTTGCTTGCCGTATGTGACTGCTATTATCCTTTTAGGTATATATCATGATATCAGTCAATCAAGCCAGAAGTATCACATAGTTATTGGGTGCCTACTATGTACAAACCCCTCTGCTGGGCGAGCTTGTGGATTCAAAATTAAAATCACAGGATTCCTGAACTCCAGGACCTCACAGTCTGATGAGTAACAAGAGTAAGTACGTGTACAATTCTTATAGAAGGTAACCTGTGCTCTGTGCTGCCTATCCAGTAGTTAAAAACTAAAAGCTTGCGTGAGTTGTTTTGCAGGAGGAAGAAATTAATTCTGACTGGGAGATTGGAACATTTCCACCATTTAATGCTGGCTGAATTTAAAAGAGAAAATAAAATTAAGGAAAGCCCTATCTCTGCTTATTTAATCTGCTTGGGAGGGCTTTAATTACTCAGAAGAGAGAAGGAGCAAAGTACAGTAGAACCTTGATTAACTGGAACACTCTGATTTGGGATAATGGGATTCTCTTGTTAATTTTCTCTTTAAGACCAAAAAGTCTGTGTTCTGTTCTTCCTATTCGTACATTTAATAATGCCTATTCGAGTAGTTCTTATTAAACTAATCTAGGTTCAACAATGGTATGTGCTATAGTGGACATGGATGATTCATAATAGATAACTCCTGACTTCCAGAGTTTATTATCTCATAGATTAAAAGAGATATTAACTTATGAAAATATAACAACAACATAAAGAAGTGTATAACCAGCTGGAAATAAATGAGTCCTTTAAAGATTGGGAAATGTAAAATATTTTCAATTGGAATAGATTAATAAGATTGAGTCAGAATACATTAATTTGGATCAAAAGATGATGTAATAAAGCAAGTATTTTGGAAATATTAAAAAGCTGACAGTATACAGAATGGTTTGAATTTGAAGAGACTTAAAAAGACAAATCTGGTAGTTTTATAGTATCTGATAATGTCACTTAATATTTCTCAGATGATTAAATTCTGGAGTTCTCATTTTGAAGACCGTCACCATTGGTTAACATTTCCTGAGTGAGCACAATGTACAAAGCAAACACAAATGCAGTCAGACCTAATGATTAAAAGTGTGGGATTAGAAATCTAAGGACTAGAGTTAAATAATAACATTGGCAATTGTGTTTGGGGACTTGGACAACTTACTTAAACTTCCAAACCAAGGTTTCCTCAGCTGTAAAGTGATAACAATAATAGTGTCTCACTTTTTCTTACTTACAGTTATTTGGTTCAGTGCCAGGAACATGGTAAACATTCAGTAACTGTTAAAAATTCATTATCATTATTGAAGAGTTTTAGAGTTTGAACAAAAGTTGTGGAATTTATACAGACCATTTGAAATGCCTAGACAGTTTTATTTAACATGAATTTTGGGTATACACTTCTTTTGTTTTCTACTTGCTTTTAGTTTTGAGTGAATTTTATTTTATTTTATTTTTAGGATTTTATGATGGTGCAGTGAATGCTGAAGATGCTGTACCACCCATATCCCCTTGGCCTGTCTGAGTGGTAACTTCACACAGTGTCCCTGTGAGCCTACTGCTTCCTGTGTCTCTCTGCCTGAGGCCATTCTCAGGCCACAGGTCTGAGCTTGGCTTGCCTGGGCATGCCAGGAGCGCAAGCCAAGTAGCATCCCTAGGAGTGATCCTTGAGTTATGTATGAGAAAAGGAAATTTGTAAGAACTTCAGCTTTCTTTCCTTTTATGAGGTGACTGAGTTGTGTCCTGGGAATTCTATTAGATGATAGCCAGTGGACATGGATTCCAGTTGCCCCAAAGAGTAATCTGCCTGTAAAAAGAGGTTTTATGAACTTTCTCCTTTCCACGTCTAACTTCTTCACTCCCACATTTTGCTTCTGATGCCAGTTATTAATTCATTGCTGCCTCTCAACTCCAAATCTACCCTTTATTTCCTGCTCTATGATAACGAAGCTGGACTCTGTAAAATTTCTCCCTCCACTAGCTGGCACAATGTTAAGCTTTCTCAGCAAAGGTTGGTGGAGAGAGAAAGAGAGAGAGAGAAAGGAAGAGAGAGAGAGAGAGAGAAGAGAGAGACACTCTGAGGAGGCCGTGAGTTTTCTCCTGATTTCAGCGTGTCCCTCTAGGCAAGCTACAGCAGCACATGAAGCTTGTACACACCTGGCAGCCGCCTCTCCATGAGCAGCTTCTCTTGGCACACTCTTCAGGTGGTTTTGAGGCATGGTGCCTCCAGCACAGCACCTTCCATGAATGATTTCCATGCCAACCCCTATAACAACTTCACAGTAAAGTGACATTGGCACCCCTCCATGGGGATGACCTCCCTTTGTTCTACTTGGGGCACCTAGACAACCTCAATGAACACATTGAACCAGAGTTGCATCCTCTTCAGCTAGGTCTGGACCTTAGCCCTGGTAAGACCTGTGTGTGTGTGTGAGATGCAGAAGCAGTGGCCCTCTACTGGAAGACATTCTATGGCACTCTATCTCAGCCTTAGAGATAGCTGCTCCTCCTTATATCTTCTATTCCTATGTTCTTTGTCTAAAGATAGTTATAAGCATTAACTTATAACTGATTAAAACAAAGCAATGATGTAAGGAATTATGTACTAGCTGAAAGTCAATTAGTGCAATAGGGATTAGGAGATAAAAGAAGCAGCAGAGTAACAGGATTGAGTCTGAATATACCGATTTGGACCAGAGAAACGATATAAAGAAGTGGGTAAACAGAAAGTATCTCTTTACTCCTTACTAGCTAATCTCTTACTCCAATCTCATAGTTAATACTTCTTAATATGAAATCTTCAGATATGGTTTGGATCCGTGTCTCTGCCCAAATCTCGTGCTGGATAGTAATCCCCAAGGTTGGAGATAGGGACTGCTGGGAGGTGATTAGATCATTGGGGCAATTTCTCATGAATAGTTTAGAACCATCCTTTTGGTGCTATTCTTGAGATAGAGTTCTTGTGAGATCTGGTTGTTTAAAGGTCTGTAGCACCTTCCCCCTACTCTGGCCATTTGAAGTGCCACACCCTTTATTTGTCTTCCATCATGATTAGAAGCTTCCGGAGGTTCTACAGAAGAAGCTGTACAGCCTGCCAAACTTCTTTTCTTCCTTTCTCCTTCCTTTCTTCCTTTCTTCCTTTCTCCCCTCCCCTCCCCTCTCCTCTCCTCTTTCTTTCTTTCTTTCTTTTTTCTTTCTTTTCTTTCTTTTCTTTCTTTTCCTTCTTTTCTTTCTTTTCTTTCTTTTCTTTCTTTTCTTTCTTTTCTTTCTTTCTTTCTTTCTTTCTTTCTTTCTTTCTTTCTTTCTCTCTCTCTCTCTCTCTCTCTCTCTTTCTTCTTCCTTTTCTTTCTTTCTTTCAGAAGGGTCTCACTCTGTTGTCCAGACTGGAGTACAATGGTGTGATTACAGCTCACTGCAGCCTCCATCTCCCTGGGCCCAGGTGATCCTCCCACCTCAGCTTCTGGAGTAGTTGGGACTACACGCGTGCACCAACACACCTGGCTAATTTCTATATATTTCTTGTAGAAACAGGATTTCACCATGTTGCCCAGGCTGGCCTCAAACTCCTGGGCCCAAGTGATCCACTCACTTCAGCCTCCCAAAGTGCTGGGATTATAGGAGTGAGCCATTGCATCAGGCCTAAACATCTTTTCTTTATAAATTACCCAGTCTCCGGCATTTCTTTATAGCAGTGTAAGAACAGACTAATATATCTTCCATGTTCAAATTTCTGGGTAGTTCCTATGTCCTAACTGGGCCCAGATTTATACATCCCCCATTATTTGCATCCAGATCTCTGTCTTAGGGTTTGCTTTTAGGGGAATCCAAATTAAAACTGTTGGTTTTAGTAGAGGCATTAGAAAAGACTCTCTCGATGATAATCTGGAATTGGATTGCCTGCTGATCAGACAGAAACAAGGGTTCCATTTCCGGTGAGAAATGAAATATTATATCACCCGGGTGTGACGTGGCATCATAATCATATAGATTCTCATCTCTGGTGAATTGGGATGAGAGACAGGGAAGAGAAAGCTCTGGCTTTTAACAGCTCTAACACACTGGTTCCCAAAGTGTGGTGTCTGAACCACCAGCATTACCATCATGTGAGAACTTGGTAGAAATGACAATTCTCAAACACCATCCCAGTCTTGCTGAATCAGAAACTTAGGGGCTGAGGTCCAGAAATCTGTGTTTTAAAAAGCCCTTCAGATGATTCTGATGCATTGTAAAGCTTAACAGTCAATTCTCCCTAACTTAAAATATGAGAACAAATATAAAATTGTCCAACAGATTGACTTTTATAACTGACATAAAACCTTGCAGAAAAATAATGACATCTTAGGTCAAACAACTATCTACTCAGGGCTGTAAATGCAGAAAGCTTTCACGGCAGTGATTGAGACCCTCTACTGCAGCTGAAGTACAACATGTGCTAAAAATTAGGCCCACCATTTGATTACAAGAAAGGTGCAATTACTAACACACCTAAATTCACAGCTCCAGAAAACCTATGCCAAAGTCAGGGCCATAACAGAGAAGTGAGACATTGGGACCTCAGCTGAGACATTTAACATGTAGATATGCTGTAGAACTTTCAGCCCCTATGTTATGTGTTGAATGTTTGTGTCCTCACCAAATTCATGCGTGAAGCCCAAATCCCCACTGTAATGGCATGTTGAAGTAGGGCCTTTGGGAGACAATTAGGTCATGAGGGAGAGCCTTCATGAATGTGATTAGTGCCCTTAGAAGAAGAGATGGGACAGCTTTCTCTACCTTTCTGCTCTCTACCATGCAATGATAAAATGAGAAGAGCCTGCAAACCAGGAAGAGTGACCTCACTGGATACCAGATCTTCCAGAGCCTTAATCTTGGACTTACCACTTTCCAGAGCTGTGATAAATAAATGTTTGTTGTTTAAGCCACCCAGTCTATTATATTTTTGTTCTAGAAGTCCAACCTGACTGCCTACCTCTCTCAAGATTGCAAGAGGAAAGCATTGACCTCCTTGCTTGGAAACCACTCCGAAGTCTCATCTGAGGTCAGTGTGTGACAGAGGATGTTTATCCTCTTCAAGTTCTGTGTACTTGCCTCCCCCTAGTAATTCTGGATCACTAGCATCAAATCTTATCCTGGCCTAACTGGTATGAATTATTCACCAAAAAAGCTGAAGCATTTATAGTATTTAATGATACTTAATAAGACAACATTTATGTTATCGTATGAAGGTGATCCTAGAGTGTTGCACTGAGAAGCATTTGAGATACAAGGCAAGACAGGGAAGGTTTATTAAAAATAGGGCAGATTTAGGATTTAATATCCTCACAGGAACATGGAGTGGCTCTTTGAAGTTCAGAGGCACAGATAGCCTATAATAAGTGAGGTAAAATGCCAGAATTACATTGACTGAGAGTTGAGAAAGAGAATAGAAGACTTACACATGTGGATATCTAGGAACAGGCACTATGCCCACAGATCCTTGTGTCTTAAATCAATGCTCACTAGAGCGCTCACTACAGAAGACCTGCTGGAAAACCAACTGGACAGAATGATTCAGCCAGTACATGTAAGCTAGCTTCTGTCATTAGCCGTGTTGATGCTTGCACAATGGGCCTGTGAACAGAATAAATATGGTGGAAGGAGGCTATCTGTGAACCCAAGCGCTTGCCCTTCCTTTCACTAAGCCTGATGAACATCAGAGACCGTCACTGAGTCTTTAATAGTACCTTTAAGGGAACCATTTCTTAAAGACACCAACCAGTCCTTTGGTAGCAAGTTAATTACTTCAAAACTTATGGAGAAAGCAACCTAGACCAGTAAAAGTGTAGTTTGAGAATGAGGGTATCCAAAATATTAGTAGAAGAAGGAAATAATGAGCCCTTATTATTGCCTTGGGATGAAATGCAGCAATAGGAAGTGTACCAAACTTTCTGCACTAACCCTCCTACTGTGGAATATGAAGCTCAGATTACAGAGAGTCCTAAGTGCCAGAACAAGAAATTGGTATTTTATTTCTGGATGAATTAAAAAAAAAAACAGATGATAAGATAATCAGATGTGCAATTTGTATTGATAAACTTCACCCCCCAAAAGAGGTATTCCAAAACACACACACATGCACAACAAACATAAGTACATGCATGATAAGCATAAGTACATACACACACACAAATGTATGATGGAATGTCAGAGACTAAAATTTAATGAATCAATGTATAAGGTAACCTTTCCTGAATAATAGCAATAATCAAATTTTTTTCTATCTTAAATTTCCTGGAGTATAATAAAATTTACAAATTTTAGGGCTCCTGGCTAAAATAATCCTATGAAAATAATGTTAACATATTTTGAATGCTTACTATAATCTAGACTCAGTGCTAACACATTAATAACATTATCATTTGCAGTACCACAAACGTTTCTGTGAGTTAAATAATACTATTTCTATTTTACGGAGAAGAGAACAAAGGCTTAGAGAGGTTAAGGTTTGTGCAAGATCAGTTAGGAAGAAGCAAAGTTACAGATTCAACTCAAGTTCTATTTAACTCCGAAATTCATGCTTCTAACAATGGTGCCACATTAGTGGTCAACATTTTTCCCAAAAGAAGTGGGGGAGGCCAGGCGCGGTGGCTCAAGCCTGTAATCCCAGCACTTTGGGAGGCCGAGACGGGCGGATCACGAGGTCAGGAGATCGAGACCATCCTGGCTAACACAGTAAAACCCCGTCTCTACTAAAAAATACAAAAAACTAGCCGGGCGTGGTGGCGGGCGCCTGTAGTCCCAGCTACTCAGGAGGCTGAGGCAGGAGAATGGCGTAAACCTGGGAGGCGGAGCTTGCAGTGAGCTGAGATCCGGCCACTGCACTCCAGCCTGGGCAACAGAGCAAGACTCCATCTCAAAAAAAAAAAAAAAAAAAAAGAAGTGGGGGAAAAACACAGCACGTTGATAATTTTACTCTAATTTTCTATGTTATCTTTTGAAGTGGCAAGACTCAGACTATGAGCACTGGTACTCTGATTTGAAAAGGGTCACAAAGGGAAAGCCTTATTTCTGTTATCCTATCTACAGTGTTGCAGGTAATTGCCAATAATCCAAATTGAAGTTCTTGGCTGCTGCAGCTTATATTAATGATTAAATGAAGTATAATAAACACAAATTTAGTAGTCTATAGTGTTTGAGGGATAATGAAAGATATTATTTTGCTTGTAAAGCAAAGGATCTACAACACAGTATTGCAAACCAAAAATGTTAATTTATTTTTATGAAGAGGTTTAGGCTTAGAAGTAGGAAAATGTTTCAACGAACCATAGGAGAGTTCATTTATATTAAGAGAACTGTCAAGTTTATAGTTAGGCTGCCTATATAATGTAAATCAAGAGTTGAGAAGTATTTTGTTTTAAATTGCTTTTTAAGTCTGTTGAACTCCTGTTGGTTTACACACAAGATTTACGCCAACATGTTCTTTCCATCTCCATTTTCTGTGAAAGGAATATTAATCTTTGATTACCTCCATAATCATGGAAGAAGGAATAGTTTTCTGGGGTATGCAGCTAATCTTTGATTATTCATCCTACCAACAAACACATTTCTACATTTTAAAAGCCTTGCATTTACCTTATGTTAGAACTACAGAGAGCAGAGAGACATGGACTCTGCAGGATATTGGTAGTGGTCAACCATATTCAGACAAGCTGTCTTATCTTCTCTGTTCTCTACTTCTCAAATCTAGGACCATCATCTGCAATTCAGGTTGATCAAATTTCCATCAGGTCTAGTTTTTCTCCTATTATCCCTCAAACAAAAGTCAATCATTGCCTAATTTTCTTTATTTTGTAAAAACTTATTGTATTATTGGCAACTATTTAAGTAAAAAAGCATACAACAATAATTCATTTGAATTTGATTGCAGGCTATTCTCTCCAAGACTGGTTGGTACTCCTAACCAAGAAGCATAGTTCATATACTCTTAACCATAGAGAAATTGTCTTATTTAAAGCATGATGGTAGCTTTACACAATAAATTTTTGTTTTTCAATCATGTACATTCCAATTCTGGTAGTGGTTTTTTCTAGACTTTTGTAATCCAAATGCTACTCGTGATTGTGATCCCAATAGCTTAGGGATCAGCTTAGGGATCAGAGTGCTCCCATCAATTAGAACAATACAAATAATGTGATATAGAGAAATCTTGGAGGGCATGTATTTTAGCTAGAAAGACCATTTTCAATAGACAATATTTGAGCTTTAAGAAAGAAAGATTTATCCCCTGACCTCCTTTCCCAAAATGGGAGAGACTTTCCTTTTCATCTCTGATGTGTAAAGAGTGTGGAAGTTGTCACTCTTGTCCTTACAGTAACAACAAAAAAGATGATCAAACTGAAAATCAACAACTTGTCTTGAACCCGTAGAAACTTGAGGTTGCAAAGCAAAATACCCTAAATCCCTAAATCTGGAGACGTCTGAATCCAGACAGTAAGAGCCAAGATTTGTCAACCTGAAGTGGAAGTCTCTGGGGCCATCAATTGGTATAAACATTTATATGGCAATTTTAACAATTTGCTGGAGTCTGAGTGTGAACTAGCTTCAGAGTGAGAAACTATTGGAGGCCACAGTGTTGGCAGAAAACACTTCCGTCGATGTTACCACTGGAAAACCAGCCCCTTCTTCCTGATCCCCAGATTCTCACAGTGCAGATTCAAGAAAATACCCTTCTACCATTAGCAGCAAAAGAAGACTACTCATCGTGAAATATACCTAGAGATTTCTCCATAACAAAGGCCTGCTATCAAGTGGGAGCAGGGGACAAAACTGGTAAATAATGAGGTACTTGATTAGCCAATTTTATTCCTCCCTCTTTATATTATGCTAATCTTTTTTTAGATTCATGGGACCTTATATTTTACTATGCCATATTCAAAAAGGAACTCATGAAACTTCTTCACCAAGCTATGAACTTTGATGTTCATAATAGAAAGATACTAGTAAACAAATGAAGAAACTATTTGGAAAACAACAACAGCAGTGCCATATAGAAACTTCAGTGTGATGGATATAACTAAAATCGGTGAATTTTTAAAAGTAATGGAAGAATTTATAAAATGAATTTTGATAAATGTTTGGAAGAGTAAGGAGTCTGTCTGCTATAGGAAAAAAAAAAAAAAGCAAGCATTTATATAATTCCGTTTCCAAAGTTCCTAATCTAATCATGAACTTCAGTAACATTTCTCATTTAGTAGTAAAGGGCACAATTAATCAATTAGTTGAATTTTAAAAAATAAAAGTACTAGATTGCTGAAATGTATTTTCAATTTTTTTTTCAAATGTAAGTGAAAGGAAACCTGTCTGAAAATGATTACATAGCATTATATTTTAAAAGTGAAATATTAGAAAACATACTTATTGCCAAATGCTTGAAATGAGGATTCTCTTCTCAAATTCATTCTTAAAGTAATAGGATATTAACATTATGAGCTTTTTGGGGAAACTTCAATATAACAACACTTCAAGGTCATTATATTCAATAAGTGAAATAGGATCTGAAAAGTGAAATCAGAAAACCTCATTGTCAATTAAATAATCTTAAAGCCTGAGGATCAATCTTAGTCTGGGAGTCAAATTCAAAAAACTAGAGCACTTCAATCAAAGAAAATCTATAAAGTTTTCAGATTCTGCGGGCAAGGAAGCCAACGTTTGGATCACAAATGCTGTCTAATGAGTCTGTATCAGGGATGTGTCAAGCCAGGTAAAAAAATCTTACTGGTCCATATTAAATACACTCTCTAAAATACACACGCATACATGTGCGCGCAGGCAGTGAAGACAACATTCATTTACCAAAAATCTTTATGTTATGGGGCTTATGCCCGTGATTACCAAGTATTTTCTTAGCAATTTTGTGAATTGCTGTAAGTCAGTGGTCAGCATCCTTTTTCTGTAAAGCTTTGTGGACCATGTGCCTGTGGTTTCTGTCAAAGCAGCCATAGACAATACATGAACAAGCAAAGTGTGTCTGTGACAATAAAGCTTTTATTTATAGACACTGAAATTTGAATTTTTTATGTAATTCTCATGTTTTATAAACTTTTTTTTCTTTTGACTTTTTTCAACTTTTAACAAATATACAAACCATTCTTAGTGTGACAGCCACACAAAAGCTGGAGTTGGGCAGATTTGACATGCAGGGAAATTTTGTAGACCACTACACTCTACGACCTTTCTTATCAGAGCTGTGTGTGTGTGTATGTGTGTGTGTGTGTGTGTGTGTATGACCACTGTAATGCACTATATTGCTATGGTTGCTATTGTCCTGTATTCACCGTCCATTGATTTTAGACTCTTTTATGTGGATGAGCAAGATTCAGTTATTTGGCATCAATAAGAAGAGAAATAGGAGGAGTTTACTGTATGAGCCCACGAATGGTTCATTCCCTGCTCCAATATTGTCTTCTCTCACATACAGAAAACTCTTAAACCAAGACCTCACTTGAGAAACAAATGTATATTGCTAACCTGGAAGAGTTAGAAGGAAGTGTCTTTTAGCATTATTCTTTAGTGTTACAGTTGCCACAGAATAGTTCACTTCTCTTTTTTTTCTGATGTTGCCTCTGATGTCTGGCATAGAATGAGAGGTTTCTACATAAGACCCAGGAGACGTATCAGAGACTTAGACCTGATTGAGTTGACTTAATCAAAGTGTCTGGTTATCCAGATTCACATACATGGGAACTTTTTAAGTGCATAAAAGTAAGCCTCATTTGATACTTTAACCTAAAATGCCATTGTTAAATTGTGTGTTTTTTTATTAAGTACTTTACTAAAAATAAGGTTCAGAAATGCTCTTCACTTCCTTGAAATTATCACTGCCTTCTTCTGAATTGTGACAGCAGTCCCTCTAGGGATATGTGGTAAAATTATCAAGTTTTTACATAGAATGAAAATCTGACCCATAAGGGGTGCACACATGCTTTGTGATGCATGGGAAATCTAGTGTTAATTAGAGCTCATTTTTCAACTCCTTCTAGGATTCCTAGATAGTAAAGTAACAATGATACAAATAACATCATTTAACATAAAAATAATGTTTTATTTGGATTGTAGTTGGCAACAATATACCTTAAAATATTAAAATGTTTACATGTTTACAGGGGTGGGGGACAATATGAGAAAGAAGGAGACTATAACTAGGAAAAATAATTTTAAAATGTGCACTCCTGTGGGACAAAAGGTAATGAGATTTCCTGTGATAGATTGTATTATTGCTAAGAAAATAAAGTTTGCTATCCCTTCCTGGGAATACTATACATTCCATTTCCGTTTATGTCAGGCTAGGCCACAAAACTCACTTTGCCCAATGAAAGGTTAGAATCTGAGAAGATGTAAGAATCAATGCATGGATAACAAAACAATTTTTTTTCCTTTTCCTGCTAAGATGACAAGCAATAGTAGCCAGAATCCTGGAGTGAATAGACATGGAGCAGAGCTGCATTTTCTTCTCAACTGACAGGTCATGTGGGTAAGAAATGAACCTACTTTTGTTGTAAGCCAATACAATTTTGGGGTTGTTACTGCAGCCTAACTTACCCTTTACTTACTGATAGACTTTCTACAAGGTGCAACAGGTGTCATCCCTGTTTTTTAAAGCAGCAACTAGATGACTCAATGTTCTAAATACTACATAAGGGGTTTTTTGAAGGGATCCCTTGGTTAAACAGTTAATAGTATCCACACTCTACAAGGGTACAGTCAATAGTTTCTTTAGTTGAGGCTAGAAAATCTTGGCTACAATGGACAAATAAGGTCTGTCCTGTCCATGTGACAATGTAAAGTTGTAACAATAAAGAAAACAATATACACTAGAGAATGAAAAGTGCATATAGCTAAATGATCAAGGCATCTAAAACATAATCATATAAACTAGAACATGATGTAGCAAGGTTCAGATGTTAATTTTTTATTTTCCTCACTAAACAATTTATGATGTTTTGTTTGGTTAGCTTTTATTTGTTATTACAGCTTTGGTTTATCCCACTCTTTCATTGTTTGGGTTCTGTAGATATTCTTCATGATGTTGTATACCATTTTTTTCTATAAGTTTCTATTCCAATATATAACTTTTTTTTCTTTGTGGAAAATTCCGCATCTTTCTGTTTAGAATTGCTCAAAGTGAACTTTAAATTTAATGATTATCATCTATATTGAAGGTTGTTTTCTTTTCAAATGTTCTTAAAATTACCAGATGCTGGTTCTTGTCACTAAGAAATAGCTTCTCTTGTCATGAAGTATAGCCCTGCTTAATAATAAAAGTGATGATGATAACAATGATGATAATGACTGCCATTTATTTTGATCCACCATCTCAGGAAGTAGAAAATATTTGGTATTTTATAAAAATTATCTCATTTAGGCCTCACAAAAGTCATACAAAATAGTTGCTATGTTCACTTTAAGTAAACTGACATGAAAATTTGCTTGCCTAATGTCCCAAAACAAGTATCAAAGTCCCTTGTTCTTCTGCTAAGCTATATTATCTTCTCACACTATTCTGTGCATCTGTCAGTCCTCTATCTCTCTATTCCATCCTGTGCTTTAGCAATGGAAAATCTCTAATGAGAATGCTTCTTTAAAGCAAAATGTAATTATTGCTTGGCATCTGAGTGGAAAAAGATTACTTCTATTGAGTAGCAATATGCTCATCGAGATAAGACCATTAAACACCTTCCTGATTATATCAACCTTAATTTTATTATGTCAGGCCTAGTATAATACAAGAAGAACCACACTCATCAACAGGCTTAGAGAAATGATGAAGAAGCGGGAATAAAGCCAGCCAGGGTTAAGGTCTGGCTTCCAGGGAGAGGTAGCAACTCAGCTCTCTCTTAGTCAGCTGTTTTTAATAGGATTATTTCTGATGGGTGGGGGAGAGGATCTGTAAGCAAAGTGAGATGAGTAATAGAGCAATGCTTCTATCACCATTAAACTGGGTTGAAGGAAATCCCAAGCTATTGGCTAATGTTATGTAGATCAGGGTCTAATTTGTTGAGAAAGGGGGAAAAATATATGCCAGAAGAGGTGAGGCTCCAACCAAAAGCATAGAGCAGAGCCCCAAGGGCAGCAGCATAAATTGAACATCACTTAGTACAACATAGGGTTATTGATGACAAATAAAGCTCAGTAGACATGTGAAAGCCAAATGACCCACACTTTGTGCACCCACAAGGATGAGAACTATTAGACTAACTTCAGGTCATGAATGACTCCTGAAATCATTGGTTGGCAGAGATTCAGGGTTTATGGTGGGATGTAACTATTGGATAAAGATTTTGATTAGAAATCCCAGATCTGCCTTTCACACACTGTGATCATGGGCAAGTTACTTAATTACTCTAGGTCTCAATTTCCTCAATTGCAAAATGGTGGTAATATTAGTACACACTTCATGAATTTCTTCTTTTTATTATTGTATAATAAACTGTCTGCTATTGAGTAAAGAAAAAAATACCAATGGATAACAATTGGTTCAAATTACTTGCACTAACCCTTTAAACACGAAGAAACTCTGTAGAAGTTAAATTACTAGAGGGCATTTCCTGGAACTACAATGAGCTCAGAGGAGCCATTAGAATTCTTTTTCTAACCCTCTATTCCCACCATCACCACTACAGTTAAGTCCAATATTACCAACTGTCAATTGGATATATTTACATACATAGTGTGCCTTAAATAACCTTACTCTCATACTTGCATCTCCTTTCACTGGTCTAATATTGTTCATAGGAACACATGCTCATATGCATCAAAGTTTAGAACCACTATTTCTTCCACTTCTATGTCTAATTTATTTCCAAGTCTTACTCATTCTACATCTATATTATTTCTCATATCTTTTCTCTTTTGTTTATTTAACTATTGGGCCCCCTAATTAACATTTGGGTAGTCTGTTATAACACCTTATTTGTTTGACTTCTTTTTATCTAAATTACTTCCCTATGATCCATCCTGTGTGCCATCTTTATCTTATAAAAGCACATATAATCAAGCATTTCCCTTACCTAAACATTATCAATAGTTCTTCATTTCCTGTTGAATAAAATATGTATGCTACCCTGGCATTCATGGTCTTTCTTAAATTGGCCTCAATATATGGTTCATTCTAATCTTATTCTTATTACTCTCTTTCTTGCATTTTATTTCTGGGCTAACTATTCTATGTATTTTGAACACAGTTTCTCATGCATTTTTACCTTTCACTTTATTCATGCTGTTTTTTTCTCTCACCAAATGTGAAATATTCATAAAATCTTGTTCATTCTTTAAAATTCAATTGAAATACTTTTATTACTATATTTCTTAATGGCCCTCATTGCTTTTACTTTGAATTATAGCTGAGTATATTGTATAGATTGAATTGTGTCCTCATCTATTTCCCCAATTCATGTGTTGAAGCCCTAGCCCCCAGTGTGACTATATCTGGAGACAGGGTCTTTAGGAGATAATTTAGATTAAATGAGAAATGAGATTATCTGATAGGACTGTGGCCTTATAGGAAGGGAAAGATCTCTCTCCCACTCGATCTCTCTCTCTCTCTCTGTCTGTCTCTCTGCTATATGAGAACATGGTAAGAAGGCAGCTATCTGCAAGCCAAGGAGAGAGCCCTCACCAGAAACTGAATCCTACCAGAATCATTAACTTGAATTTTCCAGCCTCCACACTGTGAGAAAATGAATTTTGTTGTTTAAACCACCCAGCATATGGTATTTTGTTATGGCAGCCCACGCAGACTCATACACATGTCCATGGCCTAATAACTTAAACTGTAAGCTCCTTAATGAGAATTCCTGCACCTTAATAACCTTTGTGTTTTTCAATTTGTATATCATAATTTACTGTACAAAATTGTGTTTGATAAATATTAAATTAATAAAAAATGAATAAAGAAATACATAAATCCAGGACATGGAAAATGAAATGCCTTCTGAAAAAAAATGGGTAATTACAGGAAGAAATGCTTCAAGGATGATTTTTTTAGGCCACAGCTGCATATTGTTTTATTTACTGGCTTGAGTATTTATCATATAAACTATTCTCCGCATTTAGGAATAGTTTTAAATAATTATGTAAAAGCACACATTGTTTTGTTTTTTATCTGATAGAAATCCTTTCCTTTCCAGACACCCACACACTGAGGATGAAAAGTCTTACAAAACTGAAGATCAAAGCTTCAACAATTTCAGAGGAAATTCAAAACTTTTCAGGGAAACAAGTGCAGTTTCTCTGCAGCTACATTTTTTCCAAGTATATATCAGTATTTGTGATCTGGATAGTTGGAGCGTTTTTGTTTGGAAAACACTGAAGTTATTATGAATTTAGGAATGAGTAGGAAGGAAGTGTGTTGAATTAGCATATGCATGTTAACATCTGCTGGAGAGACTACTGAGAATGCTCAAAATATCGCACCCTTCAAGGGTGAAGGAAAGGAAAGGAAATGAAAGAAAATGGAGATGTAGGAAAAGGAGAAATGCAAGCCTTGAATCATCTATAGCTTTTTGAAGCAAAGTTCTGTATTTTTCTCAGTTGTTCTCTACAGAGCTAACCTCACTACTTGAATTCAACAAATCCTAAATAACAATAATTATAATACTATCATTTGTTATTATGTAGTTTGTCTTCAAGATATAGTCAACCTAAACACAATAATTAGGGGAATATCAGCAACTTTATATTTAAGTATTTCCATATTTAAAGAACACAAATGACATGGCTAAGGTAATCACTCCTAACCATTACCATCACCATTTATCTCAAAAAGAAGAAAGACCTATCTTAGTTTGTGCAGCTATAACAGAACACCACCAATTAGGTGATTTACAGAGATCAGAAATTTATTTATCACAGTTCTGGAGGCTGGGAAGTCCAAGATCAGGGCACTGGCATTAGTATCTGGTAAGGGGCCCATTCCCTACTTCTCAGATGGTGTCTTGTGACTGTGTCCTGCAGCGGAGGCAAATGCTGTGTCCTTACATGGTGGAGGATGGAAGGGCAAGAGAGAGGGGCAGACTTTCTGTGAATTCTCATTTATAAGGACACTAATGATTTCATGGAGGCTCTCATTCACTTCCCTAAAGGTTAGACCTCTTAATACCACTACAGTAAGGATTGACTTTCAACAAGAATTTTGAAGACACAAATTCAAACCATAGCAAGTCCTTTGTAATTTCACACAGTATAAGAATCTTTGACATAGGGCTATAGGACAAAGAAAGCTATTGGTTCTGCTACCTTTTGACACATTAGGAAAAAGTGTATTGTTATTTGAGTGTTACATTTAAAGAAACTACTACTGAGAAGTGCTCTTTCACAGCCTCGTTTATTTATGAAATGATTATTTATTAAGCTTTTGCAATATGCAGGGCATAAGACAGCAGATAAGACAGGTAAGCTTTTTACCTTCATGCAGCTTACATTTAAATAAGAAAAAGAGAAAGGAAGGAAGAAAGAGAGGAGATATTTGGAGATTGTGATACATACTGTCAAGCAAATCAACAGTGAATATGATAGAGTGTTACTGCAATGGTTGAGAGCCAAGGTTCTACTATAGAAAGAGTGGTCAGAGAAGTCAAGAGTATCATTTGGGACCTAAAGTGTGAGAAGTAGCCAGCCAGGCCCAGAGCAAGAGGAGGGGAAAAAACATTGCAGACAGAGAAAAACAAATTAGAGACTCTGTAAAAGGAAATATGTTGGAATGTATGACATGAAAGGAGGCCAGTGTGGCTGTAGCCTGCAAAAAAAGGCTGACAGTGACATGAGACAGAGCTGGAGAGGTAGGGAGGAGGTAGCATGTGTAAGACCTTAGAGGTCCAAGAGTTAGGTTGATTTTTTTCCTGAGTTCAATGGAAAATGACGTAACTACGTTAAGCAAGGTAATAATCATTATAACCACTCTAGTTGCTGTGAAGAGAATGGAATAGAAGCAGAAAAGAGTGAACATATGATTACAGAGGCTTTTGCAGTAACTCAGCAGCAAGATGATGAGGGTTTAGGATTGAAGCTAGAGATGAAGAAAATGAAAGGATTTAAGACATTTTATAGACATACAAGTAACAGCAATTGCTGACGGATTATACAGAGTGCAGAGGTGAAGAAGAGACAGAAATTAAGCATATCTCTTAGGGTTTTAGTTGAAAGAATTAGGTGTATGATGGCCCCACTTTCTGAGATAGGAAAGACTAGGGATAAATTTTTATTGTCCTCCTAAATATGTGAAGCTTAATATCCGTTAGCGAATGAGACATAAAGTCAGTAAGAAAATTAAGCTTTTGGTGCTACAAAACTCAAACTTAGAAGATAGATACAGGCTGAAGATACAAATTCAGAATTTTCTTAGATGGTTCTTCCATTTAATGACAGAATAGAGGCAGAAATGCTTGTCAAAAGCATTAAGGATGGGCAGTAAAGTAAAAATTCAAGAAAACAAAGGAATTGTGGATTCCATAATTCCAAAAAGAGAACACTAAAAGTAGCATGTGGTCCAGTATGTCAACAATTGCCAAAAGCAGCATGCAATACAACAAAGAGGTTTCTATCAACTTGCAATTTATTTTGATTAGCCAGCATAATTGGAATATAAGTTCTAAATTAACACTTGGTTTTCTAGGATATCTAACTGGCTTTTTAAATTCCAATTCGAAATGATAGAATGCTGCAATTCTTACGAATTCATTTGTTCATTTGATCAATAATAGGTGTTACACTCTTTGCTAGACACTACTGGAAATACTTTGTCCTCTCCTAATTTTTTTATTGCAACCAAAACTTCATCTCTATAATTTAAGACCAATCTGTTTTAGAATAGTCTAATTCCAACTTATATCATAAATTCTAGACCAATTACTTTTAGATCCCAATTCCATTTAAATTTCCTTTTGCAATGATAAAAATTATCCTCACCACCTACCATTTCCCAAGAGTGTAGCATTTCATGAACTTCTATTTCTCCTACCATTGATATGGCCATGAAATCACAATTAGACTGGAACAGACTTAGGAAAACAGAATCATTAAATTAGAGCTTAATGAAAGTCAGGCGATTTTTTCTCACCTAAATGCGTAACGGAAAGGAGCTTCTCTGAAAGAAGAAAAAGACAGGTGATCATATGAAAACATAAAGCAACAACCAAAAACAAACAAACAAAAAAAAACTAATGACCTGATTAGACATGTTATTCTAATTTCTTTTTTTAATGGTTTCATTTTTCCATCATTTTTTTCATGGAGATTAGGAGGTTGGACTAAGGCCATTGCAGAGAAACAACAGTAGAATCTCCTATGGTGGCATTGAGCCAAACATCTCATATTATGAGTTTTGGCACAAGGTGTTACTTTGAAAGTGCAGACCTGTTTCTATGTATATCAGGCAAATCCACACTGCATTCTTTATAAGGCATGGTCTTTATTAGTGCTTGGTCTTTTACATTATACATGGTTCACATATTGGAACAGCTTTTCAAGGGTTTTACTAAGCACAATTCTACATGTTATTTGCAGGCATGGTGTTTATTAGTGACATAATTATCCATCCAGACCCAAATTATAGAAATTGGAAATTTTAAAGTTCTGCGTTTTACACATTATGAAAAGAAAAAAAAAGATCCTCTGGTGGCCTGTTCGTGAAAATGTTATGCATATGATATATTGATCTTTAGTTCAAAATACTTACTGTGCAGATCTTAATAGAAAATCTAGAGTTTTACCTTCATGGTGATATTTGTCACTTAACTGGGTGAGAAAAATAATATGAAAGCATTCTCACATGGGAGTCATAGTACAATAACTGAAGGAGACACAAAAGAGGCCAATAAAAGTGAAAAATCCCATATGATGAACTGTTCAGATGTGTCAATGGGAAAGAATAAGTTCTTTAAATGCTTATTTTAGTATTGTTGCTATTTTGTTATTAATATTAATAAATATTAATATTTAAGTTGAGGCTACTTTTGGAAATCAATAACTTGATTTTCATTATCATTTTAAAGAACATAAGGCCATTTATTGATTTAAGGTGACTCAATTTAAGTTTGGGCCTTCCTTCCTTGTCCCTTTAGCCTTAATGAGTGATACCAGGATAAATAGGATTACATAGCATTGCCTCAAAGTAAAAAGAACAGGTGGAGGCTGTGGTTGTGTTTTCTTCTTTTCTCTCCCAAGAGCAGTTTGAACTTCTGCTTGTTAGCAAATTACAGACTCTTGTATTTGCTTTCCAAAATAGAAATGGAAAACTGAGATAAAAAGAATAACAACAAAACACACAATACCACTATTACGAACACCAACACAAGCTTACTTTCTGTCATCGATTGGCTGTTTTCAAAGAGAAAGATGAAAATCCCACCATTTTAATGTGTGAGGATCCTCCTCAATGGTTTAGGGTGAGAACTAGAGATCTTAAAATCTTTTATTTTTGTCTTTGTAAAGAATTCTGTTATTAATAAAACATTATTTTTTATGTTGTTTGCTCTACTGCCATTTTATGGGCACTATTGCTTGTTTCTGGGCAGAGGTTTAGTTGATTGTCTTAAAAACAGTGGGCTGGAGCAGTAGTTCCTAAATTTTAATGCGCATATGAATCACTTGGGAATGTTGTTAAAATGTAGATTCCAACTTGGATGGCATAGGATGGAGCCTGAGATTCTGCACTTCTACCAAGTCCCAAGGTAGTAAGATACTGCTGGCCCATGGACCACGCTTTGAGTAGCAAGGGGCTGGAAAACCATAGGGAGACACCTCTGACTTGTCTTTCTGAGTAAGACACATATATGGTGTATCCATAGAAAGAAAGTTTTAAAATTCCTTTTTTTAGGTTTAAATATAATGGAAATTATTCTGTGGTTTTATCTGGATTAGTCAAAAACTTTAATGAGAAATGTAGGTTCCAGAATATGATACATGGAATGGACTAACATGATATTCCTTTTCCTTGTATAAATTTTATATTGCCAAGAGTAATCACAAGTTTGTAGTTGTTTCTAGAATAAATTCATTTTTTTAAAGTAGGAAAGCTTTTGGCTATGTCTGTGCCTAAATTGCTCTAATTTGTGGTGTCTTTATTAACCAATAGCATTCCTGTTACAAGACATGTATTTTGAGGCTTCCCAAAGGATTAACCTGATCACATAACAAGAGTGTAAAAACTTGTGGCTGACCACTGATCCTTTTAACATCGATCTAACTCCTTTGGCAAGTTAGAAGCAAAAGAAGTAAGCCAGTGGTTTTCTACAAAAGTTGAATTAGTTGTAGCCATGGTGGGGATCAGAATCATTTGGAGAACTTTAAAAAATTATACAATTCTCCCTCCCCAACTCACATGACTTTTCAAATATTAAGATCTCGTGGTGGGAACATGGCTATTTTAATTTGAAAAAAATGACCCAGGTGGTTCCGATTTGCCTCCTCCATCCCGCCCAAATTAAGAACTGCTGAAATAAATTAATGACATACTTTTAGTCTCACCTTTCATTCCGAATTTTAAAGTCAAAGCCATAAAATGTCTAAACTGTTTTGTGTACTTTTATTTTTTCAAACAGTTATATAATCCTAAAGGTTCTGAGTTAAAACGTTCTCACAAGACCAACTTGCTACAGCAAACTTACATGGCGGCATATTCCATTGCACAGGCCAGGGATTCTCAATCCTGGCTGTAACCCTGGAATAACATGGGAAATGTTTTAAAACACCAAGGCATAAGCCCCACCCCAGACCAATTAAGTCAAACTCTGTAGTCATGGAGTCTGACATCATTATTTTTAAAGCTCCCCAGGTAATTCTTACATGCAGTCAGAGTTGAGAACCACTGATATGGGCCAAAGACTCAGAAATCCTTTGTCTATAGAGCCATCTAGAATAAGTTCTTTTTATGTTAAGTAAAATATTGAGTTTCAGAATATTCAATCAATGACAGGAACTTCCATTCTTCTCATGGAATTATTCAAGACTTTTTTATTCCTGAGTATATGGGATCCTTTGGAATATTAAGAAACAGATCATCGGCCGGGCGCGGTGGCTCAAGCCTGTAATCCCAGCACTTTGGGAGGCCGAGACGGGCGGATCACGAGGTCAGGAGATGGAGACCATCCTGGCTAACACGGTGAAACCCCGTCTCTACTAAAAAATACAAAAAAACTAGCCGGGCGAGGTGGTGGGCGCCTGTAGTCCCACCTACTCCGGAGGCTGAGGCAGGAGAATAGCGTGAACCCGGGAGGCGGAGCTTGCAGTGAGCTGAGATCCGGCCACTGCACTCCAGCCTGGGTGACAGAGCGAGACTCCGTTTTAAAAAAAAAAAAAAAAAAAAAAAAAAAAAAAAAAAGAAACAGATCATCATACATTTTACCTTTTCTGAAAATAAGCGGCAATTATAATATCAAGCAATATGTATTCACTAATCTCAATATATGTCTCAAGGTATGTAGAAGTGAATGAATTCAGTTTAATAAATTTAGTGCTAATGGTATTTGAGTATATAGTATGTACATTATTAGGTCATTTCACTTAAGGATCTGCACGTTTTGTTGTTTGTTTTGTTTGCAATCCAACTGTATGTTAAAAAAATAAACAAAACCCAAAAATATCTTACAGAGGAAATTAATCCCTTGAGGACAGTGAAGAAACAACTTTGAGATCACCTTCCCATCCTTCTGATTTCTTCAATGAAAGCTTAAATGGATTTTTTAAAAATATATAGTTTAGATTACGTGAAGTGAAATTCGCCCTTTTTAGTGTGCAGTACTGAGAGGTAATTCTCCATGGGTCACTCACATTTTTGCATTTGTTGTGAGCAGAGGCACCGACTGTCCTTTCTTCTGGACTATCTTTTAAGGATGTTTGTTTAGCAAGTAGCCTTGGAAGATTGTTCCCCACTGAAATAAGCAGGCATTTTATGAGTCACCAAGTAAAGTTTCCTGAGACTATATGGTCAGATTATTTTTTGTTTTGTTTTGTTTTGTTGGAGATGAAGTCTCACTCTGTCCTCCAGGCTGGAGTTCAGTGGCGCGATCTCGGCTCACTGCAATCTCCATATATGCGCAGATTCTTAATGTCAGTTTCCTAGCAGTCAAAGAAAAAAATATTGCTTCAGCTTTCTACCACCAAAATGAGGCCCTGCACCTTACTGAACTGATTGACTATTAGAGACAGTGTATTTCTACCTGGGGCATTCTACTGGGTCTATTATATTGGCTAAGCCACAAATCAGCATGTTTTATGTGGGGTCCAAATTAACAGATTGTCTAGGAAGTTGTGGTACACTCTACATTTGGGGCCCCGCACTCCAAAAAAAAAAAAAAAAAAAAAAAAAAAAAACCCTTAAGAACAATCAAAATAGGAAATTCACAGTATGATATTCTGGAACCCTCTTTTCTCAATGAAGATTTTTATTAACCCAAATAAAGCCACAGAATAAGTTCCTTTACATTTAAAGTCTCTGTGACTTGGCTTTGCCAAGTATCCTATCAGAGGAAAAAAACCTCTGTTTAGGGGAGCTTCTTATAGTTTGGACGCATTGCTTCTGTGATACAGCTACCACCCTTTCTGAGAAGCAAGTATTGGCTCGCTCCTGGGGTCTTGCCAAAACTGAAATCCTGGCCCATTGATGACTTGTAATGCTACTGCTGGGTGTTTCCATTTGAGTGTATGTCAACTCAGACTCAGTAACTACCAGGATGGAAAGTACTGAGTTACCAACCAGCCTTGCTTTTCCCATGCTAATGATATTTTTTAAGAACTCCCCTGACCTCAGAGGTATCTTGGCTTTATAAGAATAGCTCACAGTTATCCCTCTGTGGGAAACTTTATCTCCACTCTTTTTATGTAAAGAAAAGTTGGCCCCAAAGGGTCCTTGATTCACAGATGTTCCCTAAAAGCTTTGACTGGGCTCATTGATAGTTTAGCTAAGCTAAAGCTTAATGTTATCCATTGGACTACTACAGCCATTCAACTTCAGTATCTGCTATACAGAATGAAAAATGGATGGGGTCGGTCCGTTCAGTGGGCAAAACTCAATGCTCGTCTCACAGCTCTGGCTACTACTCCTTGGATGAACTGCTCTATTTTACTGACTTTTTGCCAATGGACTAGCAATTGTAGAAAACCACAAACTGGCAAATTGAAGATACCCCTTTTTGGAGCTGTGAATAATGGATATAAATCATGACAAGGGTGCAATTCTTCACTCATGTAGATGTCCATGGTAAGATCTCATTCTCTGAGAAGACTGAGTAGAATCAAACCTGAACACTCCCAATTGCCACCATTGTTGCCCAGATTCATCATGCTACTAGACACAGCACCATACCCATTATTATAGACTAGGAACAAAGTAAGGGACTCTATATCTCTGATGCAGAAGTTACGAATCCATGTCAGAAGTTGTGAATCCTGCCAAAGTTGACTAGTGTTTTAGTACTGAAGGAGGCCACAACACATGAGGCATGGCTTTTATTCATTCCTGGAAAACTGACTAGGTTAAAACTTTTACTAACTGTTCTGGGCTAAAGTGTTGCCTCACTGCTGTCAATGCCTTTTCAGGTCATGGTGTTGCTCTTCCAGTCCAATCAGCCAACTCTGGCCACACTGCCATGGTTCTTTGATCCTAATCTGTGTCATGTTTTCAGCTTTCTGATGTTAGAGAGCTGCTGGTCAAGGTATTCAATGTGCTCCCATGCTCTGTAACATCCACAGGCACCTGGTCAGTTTGAGCATTGATAGGATCGCCCCAAAAATCAACATAGGAAAATTTCCAACTCTACTCTTCTCACCTCTTCCTTATTAAGGCAGTTTGGTCACTGAATGTGGCTGTCTCTGAAAGAGATCATTCTCTTTGGCTGCTTGCTGGGTAATAATCAAGATGAAAGGAGTGTGAACTATATAGATCATTTAGGATTCTGCCTTGATCATTCCTAGGCATGATTCTTCTTTCATTCCCTTGATAGCAGGGTTTTGAAAGCCCGGTTCTTAACTCTCTTGGTGGCAGCCTAGCCAAAAGATGGTCTAGGTAATTCAAATTTAATTTTGGATCAGCTGCTTACATTCTCTTGTTTGATTGATATGATCCTGTATCATAAGGATAATAACAACTTTGCTGATGACCTTTCTCTCCAAGTTCCCTTACAGTAGCCGACATATACCCAAAGTGGGGGACATGATGGGTCTTTGTCATTTTTATGAAATTGTCCTGCCTCATTTACACATAAACCTTCTGAAAAAAGGTCTGCATGAAAATAGAAGATGATTGCCTAAAGACACAATGATGATTGCAGGAATAGGAAACACCAATTTTTGTGTAGTGGAAGGAAAGCCAAACCTTGGCACCTGCTATGGTTTGAATATCTTTCCCAAAACTCATGTTGAGATTTGGTTGCTTTGTGACAGTATTAAATTGAGAGGTGATTATGTTATAAAGTCTATGCCTTCATGAATGGATTAATGGATTAATGCTGTTAATTTGGGAGTGAGTTATTTATCACAAGACTAGGTCTGTTATAAAAGGTAGTTCTGCCCCCTTTCTCTCTCTCTGTCTTGTGTACTCACTTGGCCTTCTGCCTTCTGCCTTCCGCCATGGAATAACACAGCCTGAAGGCCCTCACAAGAAGCCCGGTCTCCAGAACCATGAGCCAAATAAATCTCTTTTCTTTGTAAGTTACCCAGTTTTTATATTCTGTTATGACAAGAAAAAATAAGACAGTACCTATGGAGAGAATGCCTCAGACTCAAAGAGTTATGGGAGAAGAAGCTATATTAATGATTTTTTTCCCAAACATAAGGACTAGTTTCAATTATTCACACTGAACTGCAAATACTAAAGCTTGCTAGCCAGCCAGTCATGAGGCTAACTTGGAGGCAATGCCAACCCATGCCTTCTATATTAGTCACAGTTCTCTAGAGGGACAGAACTAATGTATGTATGTTTATCTATATAGATAGAGATATAAAGATATAGATATATATAAAGATATATATGTATTTATAAAGAGGAGTTTATTAACTAGTATTACCTCACATGATCACAAGATCCCATAATAGGCCATCTCCAAGCTGAGGAGCAAGGAAGCCAGTCCAAATTCCACAGCTGAAGAACTTGGAGTCTGATGTTTGAGGGCAGGAAGCATCCAGCATGGGAGAAAGATGTAGGCTGGGGGGCTAGGCCAGTCTAGCCTTTTAATGTTTTTCTGCCTGCTTTATATTCGCTGGCAGCTGATTAGATGGTGCCCACCCAGATAAAGGGTGGGTCTGCCTTCTGCAACCCACTGACTCAAGTGTTGATTTCCTTTGGCAACACCCTCACAGACAAATATGATATTTGATAAGTTTAAAATTACAAATTAACCTATCAACACAACAGCAAGTATCTAGTTTAGCTAAATACAGTAAGTATTTTATTGGAAAGATTAGATGGGCACAGTAGACAATTAAAATCACCAGATTTAGCAAATAGAAATATATGATGCTGTGTTTAGTTTGAATTTCAGATAAAAAACAAAATTGTTTTTAGTATAAGCATGCCTAAATTATGTCATGGGACATACTCATATTAAATAATTTATTTGTGGGTTACCTGAAATTCCAATTTTACACAGCATTCTGTATTTTATCTGGTAACATTACACTCAATTAATGTTCTTTATAATCCCTACAATTGTTCTCAGTTCTAATCTTTAAAAACCTTAGGTATTTCCTCACCCCCTATTTCATGCCAAAGGAATAGCACAAATCCAAGTGAACCTCCTTAGAAACTTGGGGACTCTGTAACCACCAAAGCCCTGGAATTAGTCCCACCCATCTGGGATATCCTGAAACTAAAGCCAAGCCAAGGTGAAGGGATTGTTTTGTGGTTCTGTGTTCATAACAATTTTAATCAGCAGCTACGTTCCTTGTGAGGCCTTGGAACAATCTTCTGACCTTAGTGGAGGCAAAAATTTTTCCTTTCAAATTTATTGCCTCTTAAGACCCACACTTTACTCTAAAGGGACTGCCCAATACCTGGCATTGCTACCCTGTAGTCAAGAAAACCAAGATCAAGGTCATCAGCTCATGTTTCTTTTATTCCATAGTGAATCTCTAAATCAGTGGCTCTCACATTTAGCTGCATCAGAATTACCTGGAGCACTTGATAAACACAGAGTGCTCGGCCCCACCCCCAGGTTCTGATTCAGTAAGTCTGGGGAAAGGCTCAAAGTTCTCTGATGACACTGACACTGCTGGTCTAGGGACCACATTTTGAGAATTACTTGTCTAATTTAGAATTCCTAAAAGGACAACAAACATTACAGTTGATTAACTGAGTGTGCTATTCATTTGGTATCTCTCAAAAGTGAGAAAGTGTTGGAGACAAATTAAGTTTATAATATTGACCACGTGACATTTTAGGCTTTAAATTCTTTCTGAATCATTAAAGAGAGATTGCACTATATGAAGTCTGAAGCTTAAAGTTTTTCCTGTTCTAATTTTTTGAAAATTGATAATATATGTTGGTATACATGATAGCTCTCATGTCTAAAAATGTCAAATAACAAGGACATGCTATATTTTATAAAGCTAATTTTAAGAACATATTCCCAGTACACATAAAATTATATTTAGATGTGGACTATTAGCATTTGTAAAAATATACAAGAATAAAGAACAAAATCTTTCAAGTACAGTATGAGATTTTTTATACTTACAGTATTATTGAAGGAAGGCGGATGGGAAGAGGACAACATTCAATGAGTAAAATTATAAGCAATTCAGTTTTTGTTATTTCTCTAAATAACATACTTCCTCTTAGGCATTGAAGATATTTTAATAACTTTAACTTCGCTTTTTCTGTGAAGTGGCTAATCAGCAAGCACTTCCAAGTGTAATTTAATGAAACGTGAAAAAGTAGTTAAAGAATTTATTAAGCCTAGTATTTTAAAATCTTCAAAAAAAAAAAAATCTATGTTGGACCAGCTGGCTCAAATAAGTACAGCTAACACATCAATTTCAGCAAATATATATCAATGAATTTTGAAATTAGAATATAAAAATGTCAGCACTTAAAAATTTTAATCACAGAGTGTCAGTTGCAACTCAAATTGACAGAATGGATGGCAGCATAGAGACTGGTTTTACAGAATATAAAAAAAGAGAACCCCTGTAAGTACTTAGAGTTTGTACCACCACTTGAGATGCTATTGCTGTACCCTTCAGCCCATTATCTAATGATACACCAACTGACACATAGAAAATTACATTAAGAAGGCTGGCATGTTTTAGAAGAAGCCTGTATATAATAATCAGTCCTCAGATCTCAAACCAAAATGAAGTGTTAAAAATAGTGGGTAATGTACAAACTTCTTAATAAGGCTTTAAATTCTGGGAAATCCTAAGTAAGTGAATCTTCATCTTTCATTAGCAACACTTATCATTAGATCAAATAATACACATTCTTAATTTATTAATAATTATGATAAGTATTTATGAAGCTCCTACTATGTTTCGTGTCTTATTCTAAGTAATTGGCATATTTAATCTCACTTTTTCCTCAAAAAAATATAAAATAAATCAAGGCAAAATTTTCAGATATGTGCAAGGTAGAAGGCACTCTTGGCCATGCACTTGAATTTATAAACACTCCTTTCTAACCTCTGTCAATAAATACAGACTTATCACATAACTGATTTTAAAAAATGCAGAACAACCACAGCATATGCAGTATATTTCCACAACTCACCTACACCACAATACCAATTGGTTAATCCTACTCCATCCTAAAGTTTAAACAAAGAGACACATAATGATCCTATGTATTATTGTAATTCAGCTCTTCTCCTGGGATGTCAAAACAGTGAGGTGAGACAAGGTCTATGTTTTTCCTTCCAACATCCCTGTTCTCCACCACCTCCAAAGGCCTACCCAAATCAGAGATGCCCAACTTTTTATTTTTTCTCTTTTATGATTAGTGTGCTGTTTTAGTGGGAAAAGAAGAAAAGCCAGAGGTTGGGCCGGCTTTGGATTCACTTTTAGAATGATTTTTATCTAGGAAAAAGCATGTCTGCACAAATGGATGCCTAGCTCATAGGAACTATATATTGCAGTTTAGGGCTATAATCTTGGAATAATATTAATTTGTAAACATTGTCTTTGGCACATATATTTGCCTTTGTAGGGTGAAGTTGATGGCTTTAAGATAGTACTGGAGTGTCCCAAGTTCTTTTAACCAAATACAATTTTAATATCAATCTTTTAATGCTTTGCTAAAAGCTGTACAAGAAAATTAAAATATCCCAAAGCTGTCTTGGATTGCATCCAAAAATGGGTTAGCTACCTTAGATATAAAAATACATCACTGTCACATAATCACATATGTTGGAGTGTAAGGACAAAGCTATTACATGACATTCAATATTGTTATGTTGGGAAAAACAGAAATAGAAGCTTCTCACAGGGTCGTTGGCTCCTTTACAATTAACTCTCACCTCATCACTTGGTGTTCATATTTAGCAATTAAAAGTTCTGATTTTCTGATCTTGAGATGAGAGTGCCCTGGAACCAGAAAATAATGTAATCTAAAATACAAAATCTCACCAAAAATAAGTATAACTTTTCTAGATATAGATTATAATATTTCATTTTTTAACAAAGAATAACCATATAAGCAAAATAGTAAAAACATTAATTTTTTAAAAAATATTAACATTTAAAGTGATATTTCTTTAGGTACAATTGCACACCCAAATATTCTTATTTATTTTCAATTATCTCTGTCTATGTCTTTTGTTATTGCCCAATTTAAGCAATATACTTCTCTTTAATTGATACTCTATCTTATCTTGCAACTTAGTTTTCTGTCCTTTCATATTATGGTATTTTACTTTAAAACTCAAATATTTGCTCTACTTGAATTTGAAAATTATTCCAGCAACTACTCCTTAAACAGCTTAAGTAATTATCACTAGATCTTACCTTCATCTTTTCCATGAGAGAGAAGAGAGTGACAGTTTTCAAATTTGGAAAGTGATTCTAGTCTTCATGCTTATCCTATTACTTGCAAGCCAGTCAAAAGGAAGTGCAGTGGATGAAATAAGGAGAAATTCATGGGGCCTAAATGACTGACATTTACCAAGCATCTTACCAAATGTAACTTCAACAACTCTCTACCGTTGCGTAAGATTTACTTGTTTTCATTCATAGAGAGATTGGACAAAAAGTTGAAACAAGTTCATATCCTAAGCGTGATGAATAAGCCATGGCAGCTTCCACAAACTTGAAGGCCAAATGGGCTAGCACAAACGAGTTCAGCCTTTTTTGACGTGGGTGGTTTGCCCCTCTTTATTGTGGAAGCAAAGCAAATGGCCCCAAACCATCAGGTAAGTGAAGCTGGAATACCTGCTATGGTAGGCACTAGGGCTATTGATATATAATCCAGACCTTCTCCTCCAGGCAAATGAGAGATTGTACTTCTCTTCCTTCTTTGAAATTAGGCATGGTCATGAGGTCTGCTCTGGCCTGTGAAAAATGGGTAGAAGTGATGCATGTCTCACCCAGGTGGACGCCACAAGAGCCAATGTGAGATGTGCCATGCAACCTTCCACTTAGCACACAATTGTGGCAGTATGGATTGAGCTGAAGCATCTATGAGATGGAGGTCCCTTGGATTGCTATAATGAACAGAGTCCTATTGCTGACCTGTTTTGTTCACATAGCCTTAGTAGAAAATCTATTTATTGTGTCAGATCATTGAGCTTTTGGAGTTGTTACCACAGCAAAACCTAGCCTACCCTGACAGATACACAAGCCACCTTCTATTTGGGAAAAGTCAAGTTAGGTCACTTAATAGATTTTCCATTTATCTTTGAAGCTCAACATATACCACAAAGTTGCAGAGAAACATATTTGACCCTGAGGAAACTATATAGTTGGTGACCTGAGTAACTGGAGGTGAGTAGGGAGTAATTTTCCACTTTACTAATTTCCTTTCAAAACAACACAACTCTTAGTAATGCCTTAACCATAGCTTAGCAACCCAGCAACTTTTACAAATTACTGGTAAAAGAATTCTTTAGGAAATGATTTCTGAATATTCCCTATGTCTCTTACACAGAGGAAGTTTACTTAACAAATTTATACAAGAATTGTAAGTAGAGATTTAAATTGCTTTCACATAGAAAAAAAATCAGCTTCTTCTGTGGTTATCAAGACTGAGAAGCAGGGATTGCAGATAAGAATGGTATCATATAACCAGAATGATGCTTTGATTTAGAAAAGAAAGAGAACACATTTTCCAGTGTCTGGCACTGTTCAGTTCATTCACCGAGACCATGAAACACAGTTCAATCCTTCGACCTCAGTTTCTTCTTTACGAAAGAGGCAATGGTGCTCACTATAAGAGGACTATAACAGTTCATTGCCATTATTATTGTTGGCTGAGAGATAGGTGTAAGAAAATTTATCAAAGCTTTAAAATATAGGAGTTGAATGCTTTGTGATTTAGATCTTTTTCTTCTTCCTATCTTTCTGTCAAACACTATCCACCGAAGTTTTGAATGCTTAACTTATGTGGTTATTAAAATACTGAAGTCCAGCACAAACAACTCTATCATAATGCAAATCCAGTTTCTATTATCATCTAATAAAATTGTGTGTTAGAGGGAGCAGTATTTGAAGATTTTCCCTTAAAAAAGCACTTGGGCCTGAGCTCTAATGACACAACCCAGATTCCCCATGGTTACAAGCCAAATAGAGGTCTGTGCTTTCATCAGGTAGCTCCTTTCTCTTCCTCTCTCTTCTTTCGTATGTTACATTCTGGAGTGATAGTCGTTCATGAAGAAATAAGGGAATGGTTTAGTGTGCCTGCTTTCTCAATAAGTGGGAGGGGATTGTGAAAAGTGGAGATTTTTAAAATATTCTTTTTGACTTTCACATTCAGGGGGTACATGTGCAGGTTTGTTACATGGTTACATTGTGTGTTGCTGTGGTTTGGCGTACAAATGATTTCGTCACCCAGGTAGTGAGCATAGTACTTGATAGGTACCTGATAGTTTTGCTACTAAATAGTAGGAAACATTCTCTCCCTCCTCCCACCTGCAGTGTTTGGTTTTCAGTTCCTGCATTTATTTGCCTATGATAATCGGCTCCAGCTGCATTCACGTTGCTGCAAAGAACATGATTTCATTTTTTCCTGGCTACATAATATTCCATGGTGTATATGTACCACATTTTCTTTAGCCAGTCCACCACTGATGGGCATCTAGGTTGATTCCATGTCTTTGCTATTGTGAATAATGCTGCGATGACCATATGTGTGCACGTGCCTGTTTGGTAGAATGATTTATATTCCTTTGGGTATATACCCAGTGATGGGATTGGTAGATTGTGGTACTTCTGCTTTAAATTCTTTGAGAAATCTCCAAACTGCTTTCCATAGTGGCTGAACTCACTCACATTGCTGCTAAATGGCTTCATTCCATTTGAATCCACATCACTGATTGGACCCTAAGCATTTTTAAGTGTCAGGCCAAAGACAGTCTGCTCAGGCTCCTCTCTAGCTTAACAAATCCTTGAATTAAAAATGTTGTGCCTAACAGCAAACTTTCCTTGGGCAATTTTAAGGACTATAAAGGAAAAGAAAACTAAATATTTTTGAGTCTACTACGTGTTGGGTGCTTTTCTAACAGTATCACATTTGACCCTACCAATTCATTGAGTTGGATATTATTAATCCAATTTTTCAAATGAGAAAACTGCTTTTTTTGGAGAAGTAGAAAAAAATTCACCACATTTATCTGTTGTTAGTTCTCTCTTATGTCCAGACTCATGATCTCTCTATGATACCATAAAGCTTTCTTTAAGGAAATTACAATTTAAATAAGTCAAGCAATTTACCCTACCTCTACAAACCTCAGTTACATCCTTTGGAACATAATGATAATGATAATTCATAAAATTGGGGAAAAGTAAATAGAGGAACAAACAGGATTAACTGTACAATGAAAAAATGCACATAGGCTGCTCTGTAAGATAAGAGTAAAGGACTATGATAGGAGTGTTTGTGTAGAAATGAGGTAGGACAGAAACTTCAAGGTGAAGTGTGCTCAAGCTTCTTTTACTCTAGAATTTCAGAATTTTGTATTTTACTATATGATAAATGATGAATGATTGATTTGTTGTTAGGTGAGGTACAAGGTAGTAGACAAATATGAAACCTGAACATTATCTGTATAATATACTTTGACATGATTATTTCTTCAAGGAACTGCTGTTATCACTAGAGGACTTATTGCCCAGAATGTGGACCAAAGGTTAGAAGACTTCACATTGGAATCCTGGGTCTGCCATTAAATAATAAGGAACAAGCACTACCTCATAAGCTCTTACTCTCATCATTTATAAAGTGATGATTTAAAGAAAAGTCTTTCCTATGTCGTGATTCTAAGGATGCAATGTAATAAAGCATTTAAGATCATAGGACTTTGGTGGCAGAAGAAACTGGCCGACACAGTCCTCTTTTAGTTATGTTTTAGCTCTTTTATCTGAAAAAAAAATAAAATCTCTTTAAATCTCAGTTTCAATAACTGGAGAATAGGGAAAATAATAGTTCATTCCTCATAGGGTTGTTGAGAGCATTAACAATAGATGAAATTCTGCATATATATAATTCAAGGCTTGGCATACAGATTGTTTTAAAAAATATATGTAATTATAGTGAGTAATACACTCACAGGCATTCCACAAGGAGACATCCAAGTGTGGTGTCAGTCTTTCTAAGTTTGACAAACAAGTAAGCTGTTTAAAGCCTTTCACCCTCTAGAATGAGAGGTTGGGATTACTGTGGACTACAAAGATGTGTGGCAAACAATATTTTATATTCTTCTTGGATGTTCTCCTCTTCTCAATTGCCCAGGATATAAAATCATATTTTGGGGGAACTGTTTGTGTTTTGACTATTAAAAACATAAGCTGACTTAGGGCATGCAGTGAGGAGTACTGAGGGCAAAAAACACATGACGAGACCCCTTTCAACAGCCTCTCATCTAGGGAAAAAGGCACATGCTGGGTGTCAGCCCAGCCCACCCTGGGAGAGGAAAAGATTACTAGTGGAGTAGTAATGTTAAAAGAATAAAAGCGAGTGTTTTTTTTTTTTTTTTTTTGCGGGGGGAGAACCATTAACACTTTTCAAAAATACACAAAACCAACTTGAAGTTCAATTAAGGGCTGCAAAAGGGAGAAGAGTGTGCTATATCTTCAGCATCTGGGCCAGAACCCGAACTAGTACATGAAGTAATACATATCTGTCACTGACAGCTTTCTTGGCTATTTTTAATTCGGTCTAATTAGTCATGTCTTCTCCTGCAAGTATAGGAATCAGTCAGAATGTGGGTAACAGTTGTGAAACTACCTTTTGGAGAACTCCTTTGCATATTATTGTAGAAGACAACCATAAAGTCCTATAAATGATAGTCCCCATAAATGTCAACCCAGATAATTCGACTGATGTCAAGAAGCAGAGGTTGGATGGGCTGTCATAGATATTGGGGTTGACTATAGCACATGACATCAAAATCATGGCTTTGTAAACATTTCCTTCTTTGCATGCAGATTTAATTATCTTGCACCCCAGAGAAGAGCAAAACTGGGACCAGCATCATTTCAAAGGAAAGAAAAATGTGTTCCTATTTTTACAGCCTTGTAAAAGCAAGGAAATGTCTGAAGAGAAGAAAAAATAGTTTCGAAGAAGAATGCAATATGCCCCAACCCAAACTTATTCAAGATGTCATTCCTGGATAGAATTCTATGCTCTCAGCATTAAACAGACTGCTTAAGCAAAGGCAGGTTCTACACAGACTGTCATCTGAACATGATATTGATGGATCGCTTTTACAAACAGGCTGGACTGCAATGAAAAGCCTTGTGAATGTGCTAAGACCACTTTAAGAAGTCACTGGAGACCAAAGTGCCTGAAGGAGAGGATCTAAGCCAAGTCCTATGAACAGTTCATAGTATATGAATAATGAAGCACTTCAGGAAAAATATGTATATATATAAGATGAAGATATTCCCAAAGACATTTCTTGTGTCACTAATGTTTTGGAGAACCCTCCTAGCTGCAACCTTATTAGGTGTTTCAGGATATGCAATATGTTTTCTTCATGACACTCTGATCCACAGTTCTTGTTTTTTTTTTCTCTCAAGTCACACAGAACAGGTTTCCATTGTACTAAAGCAGGTAGAACTCTTGTCTGAAATAAGCTTGAGACAATATAATGAATCAACTCAATGTAGAAACATTATACACACACGTGTAACTAGAACTGTTGGCACCTTTCAGGGGCAATAAGGAAAGAGAGGATATTGATGAAATAAAAACTCTGCCTTCTTGCAAATGGAAAACCTGCAACTATTGCAAACAATCCTACCCAGAACCTAATTTCAACACAAAACGTATGACTCAGACCAAAAGGCATTTGGTTATTTTTTGCTCACTCACCTGCCCAACTATAATTTTTCTTGGAGCTTTAATATTCAATTGCAAGTTCTTGAATGGAAATGTAATGCTTTGGCAATATATTAACATAAATTATTATCTAGTTTACTCATGTATCATCACTTAAATCAGGTTTTACAAGAGGAGTTTGTCATTGTTCACTCCCAGAGATTTTAAGTTCAAAAGAAATGAACTGAAATGGCTTTATTTAAATCGCAGATGACTACTTTAAAAGCTTCTGGTTAGACAATGTTCAGATAAAAAATAAAGACAGGGTATCACTATTTTTCAAATATAATCTTCAGCTGTTGTTACCAACATATGCCTGCCATAGGATTACAGAAAGGAAAAGTAGGAAGAAGTTTAAGTGGTCATCCCGCCTGTTTGCTGGCATTTAAGTCTTTATTTAAAACAAACAAACAAAGCAAACAAACAAACAAAAAAAAATAAGACAGAACTTCCATATACCCTCTTGGCAAGTTCTTTGAGGACATTTGAAAGCCTATTCCTTTAGTCATATGTTCACTGAATATTAAACATCACTGTTTACCATTCTTGTAAGTAGCCCTTTGCATGGTGAAGACTTAATTGTATCTATTTACAGATGGTTTTTCTGTTGCTGAGTCACATTCTTATATGCCGACTTTGATCTTCCTACAAAATTCTTTTGTGATACACAGGGCAAGTCAACCCTCAGGCGCAAAGGCAGAGTTTATATTTTTCATCACTGATGCTAAACATATAGAACGTGCTTATTGGTATTTCTTGAGTAAATGGTCCCATTTTACAGATAAGGAAATGTTGAGGAAGAGGTTATATGATTGCATTCAGGTCTTAGGTCTTAATCTCAGATTGTCTGCCTCCGTGGAATGTTGACTGTGACACTGTAGATTTATCCATTTTGATTCCTATTTTGAATGATGACCCTTGTAAGCCTTGTTGCATTTGTCTAACTACAATTCTTTTTTTTTTTTTTTTACTGAGAATTTCAGGGTAAAAAAGACACTTGCCAAAAAACCTAAGGGAATGCAGAGAATGACCATATGAAACTGAACAGTGCTGACTTCTATATTGTACTATTTGGCGGGGTTATCGAATGAGTATGGGAATGGGTGCCTAGCCAGGAGAGGTATCTGTAGAAAAGAGCCACCAGAAGTCATTCGGATTAAAATATCTCTTCTCATATAAATATTTGAGCACTTAGAAATTAATTTGAACTAGCAAACCCCTCCTTTTAAAAGCAAATATCCTGGGAAGATCACATCTCTAAGTCATAGTGACAATTATTTTAATAATCACATGAATATCAAGCTGAAAATAAGTAATTCAGGAAATGGGAGTTTTGCTGGGCAGAGGAAGAAGAGATAATTTGAGATCATTGAGGATATTAAGCACCAGTGGTAAGGGAAGAACTTTGTACAGCTAGAAAGCATTAGAAGGGCTCTGAATATTCAGAAAGTTGAAGGCAAATAGGAAGTCAATAGGTAATTGTACACTAGAGGTGACTTATGCACTGGGCCCTGGATAGCAGCCGTGTGTTACTGAAATTTATCTTCTGTACATGGCTGTTAACTTTGGATATCTAGATTCCAAATAATTTTAGGGATACAAATATAAGTCTCCTTAAGTCAGCTCTCTGTCTCTGTAGTAAGTCACTGCTACATTAAAGCCAGAGCTGTCCTAATCAGTTGCTAAAATGTACAGGCACACACACACACACATGCATACATGCACACATACACATACATACAAGCAGGCACTAATAAGAAAGATGAGAAGAAAGGGCTAATTTTCGGACACTTGTCAATTCTAATTTTAAAAGATCTAACACTCCCTCTCTTAAGATCCTTTCCTTTTTGTCTTTCTCAACTTCCCTTCTCATTCATCCATTCAACTAGTATTTTCTATGCTCAAATTATCTGCAAAGTATTGTGTTGAATTTTAGAGATTTTGTAATGAACCAAACAACTCCTGCATCAAGGAGCTCAAATTCCAGTGTGGTGCTGTAATGGGAATATAGATAGAATGGTATGGGAGCAAGAAAAGTGTAGTCCTTATTGAGCTGGAGTGTTAGGAAATCATTAGGAGATCATGTTAGTTGAGTCTTTCTTTTCAGGTGGGGTTCACATTTCTGCAAGTTATCAACTCATTTGTTTCTGAGGCTCTGTTAAGTTCTTGCTAAACCCAAATTCTCCCTACAGGAAAAATCCTACAGAGGCTGATAAATCTAATTATCATTTAGGCATTGAATTTTAGCCATCAAACCACTATACCATTTCAGGGAAATCTACAGCCATTTTTCTTCACCTAATGACAAAGGTATACATGAAGTTAGTCAATAGCAGTCAACATATTCCTATAACAAAAGAAAAAAGATAGGTTTTTAAGTGTTGAATTATCCAAACGTTTTCATAATATCAGTTCTCATATTTCAAATTCATTTAAATATGGATTTGTCACTCTATCTGACCCTTGCAGTTCTTTATTTCGTAAATACATACAAATGCAAGCTCTGCATAATGGTTTAGTGAATGAAAGACCAACAGCGTGATCTTAACTGATTTTTTTTATCTTTCTTAGTAGTCTACCTCTTGATAGAAGAGTAAAACAGGATCTGCTTTACATGATCAGTTTCAGGCCATTAATATTTGAAAGATTTTTCTAGGCGTTTGTTGGAAAATACTTTTACATTATAAGCACTTTGTGGTATGGTCACTTTTTAAGCTTTAGGAACTGTCTGTCTATGTCTAAGAATTAGTTAGAGATATTATTAAGACTTAAGCTGCTAAGTCACTTATATGCAAGTTGGGTGGGGAGTGTGTGGGAGGGAGAAAAACGTTGAATTGTTTTGTTGCTGTTAGTTCAATAAAGTGAAGAAACAAAAATGGGGATGATCTCCTGGATTTGTAGAAACAATGAGATAGAGCATATGATAGAATGAGGGAGACAGGAGGGGGCTGAATGGTTCCCAGCCCCAACAAATGTGTGTAATGGGCCCTAAATTTAAAAGGAAAATAAAAACTTCCTAGGTGACTAATGTGGTCATAATGAAAAATTAAAGCAGGTTAACAAGCTGCAGAGTGCATTCTTATTCAGCCAGCAGAAATCAGTCATTGGAGCTTTCAAGAGATAAGAGAAACTATTGACAGGCTTGAGGAGAGCAGCTGAAATTACACAGTCACTCCACACTCTTTATACATTTGTCACTAGTGGATGTAAATATTTATGGCTCAGATGACAAACGACTTACCTTATTTGGTGATTTGAGGCCGTGGTGCAATTCCAGGGTCACCAGAGTGGTGTTAAGTTTCTGCTGAGATCTGGGCCGGATTAAGGCTAGGGAGTCGTAGCAGCTGCAAATGAAAATGTGTCATAACCCATTCCACCCCTATAATCCTCCAACTTTCACACATGTCCCCAAACCAACCCCCTGCCCCCCACCAGAAAAAAAAAAATAAGAAAATCTGTGCCTTGGGTTGTAAGGGGAAACTCCAATATCTGGAATTTAAAAGAATGTGGAGTGCAGAGAAGGAGCTAAACTAAACATGTTCAGAGTGCGTAAAATTAAAACACACCAACCTCATCTGTTGAACAGCATGGTGCTCTGGCAGTTCATAAGCAAATGTTTAATAATATTTATAGTTCAGCTAAATAAGGAATTAATAAAGAAAAAAGTGGATTGTCCTGGATGAGATCAACTCGGTATGCTCTCCCACATGTTGATTTTAGGTTTAGGTAGCATAGAATCAGCTATGATCACCAAAGAGTGCAGGAGAGTTCGGTAAAGGAGCTCAGCCCAGGGAAGGCCTTTAAAGAGATATTATTTACCTGCTTTCCTATGCTTCAACAAAATTCTGTGCCATTGGTCAGGCAAACAACATTTCGTCCTTTTGTTTTCCAACTGTGATCCTTGGTTACAACCACAAGAATATGCAGAAAAATCTACTTAAAGTGGTCTTTTAGGGGTAGAACTTATACCAGATAAGTTATAATTACAGAATATTAGAGACCCTTTTGTCCTAGATACTGGGTCTTGAAACTACTTTCCTTGAAACTATTAAAATCTTAAGTGAATTTTTAACCCCCTGAAGCTGACTACACTGGTGTGCATCCAGACTTAAAGCTGCCCTGAGGTTCTCTTGAAGGTAAATTTTCTCAACTGACAGCTCCCAGGTTTGAGGAAATAAGTCTATAACCATGAATACATGCATCTATTCTATGATCAAGGCATTTTATACTACTACTTGGGGAAAATGACTAGAAAGCCTTCTTTTATAAAGAAAAACATTATAAACATTTCAAGAATTACGTGGAAACTACGATAAATTTTCCTTTAACTTATCTTTTGTGCACCAAGAGATCCACCTTTATATGCAACTTTTTTCTACCCAACACAGGTAAGTACAACAAAAATTGAAGTTGTGGTGGTTATGGTGATTCCCTATGTAGATCCCCTTTTGAGAAAAAACTTGCTGTTTAAGTTCCCCTTCAAGAGAGACTTGTCCCAGCTGCTAAGGTTGCTATTGGCAGGCAAGTGTCAGCTGGCAGCCCCTTCAGGGATGGCTTCAGCTGCAGAGAACTTCTTGCCTAAGGCAATGCCCTTAAGAAAGCAGCCCACTTCAAATGACTGATGGAGTGTTTATACAAATGCCAGGTCATTTCAGCCAACACATGACAACATTAAGATATGGTTTTAGCTCTAAAGTATCTCCTGGAGACTTGTCATTGGGCTGAGGCTGTCATTAGGCCAGCATCAATCCTTCCAGAACTGCTTCCTTCTTCTCCCTTCTATAGTTGTTGATTCACCTCATGGTCTATCTCAGTTTCCTTTTCAGAAAACCCAACCTATGACACATAGTCATAGACAAAGGTCAAGATGTTGGTTCCAGCTTTAGGGGAGAAAGGAACTTGTGCTGACTTGGCCTCCCGGTGGAGATCATGATCTGCTTGTAGAATTTCTCCATCAAAGAGTTAGGCAATGGATGACTGTCTCTCTAAATCAGGGACAGATCATTTAGAACTAAGGATGGCATGGAAGTCCTAACCTTGATTTTCTTATTTCTCAATCTCAGCAAGCTGTTGTTGCTCTAGGATTTAAATATGTGGAAGCTATCTGTAGAATTCACCTGAGCCAAATAAACTTTGGTAAAGACAATAATTTTAAAAGAATGAACATGCATCTATCCTAGCTTTACTTGGCAATTTTGGTGTGCTCAGTTTATTCATCTTTGCCTTTAGATATGTTCACTGCATTTCTTTATCTCAAGCTCCAGAATCAATCCTGGTCCCCAAAATGGATGATTTAAAAGCCTCTAAACCACTGACTAAGCATGATAAGCCTTTGTATGGTTCAACTTGGGTCTTAAGTGCCCTGATTTCTTTGAGACTCAGCTTTTAATTTGTTTTCTTGAGAGTAAATCTCAAAAATGTAGCCTAAAATATATACCAGGAATAAACGCTCTACTGCTAAATGCCAATTTCTGCCTATGAAATCCTGGTTCCTCTTTTGTACTTCCCCACTGGCTACGAGTGACCGGTAGAGTTTCTTGCAGATCAGGTGAGAGTATCAGTCAAAGAAAATCGTTACCCAAAGGCCAAGGAACTTGCATTCTTATCCCTGAATGGCCTAATTATATTAGTAGAATAAAATTTCCATTTCTACTCATAAATAATTTCTAAGGGGAAAAAAGGCCATAGCTTGATAAAATTAAAGGTTTATGGGTCAAGCCACCTTTAAACTCAGCTACTATTTTTCACAGCATAGGTCTTTATTCTTCCCTTTCCCGTATCTAACCCCTACCCCATTACCGATTTGATCAAGCACAAAGAAGAAACAGATTCAAGTTCAATTGGCCTAGTCTGGCTGAAAATAATCTGGGGAGAAAAAAAAGGTCAAGACCATAGCAAAGTTCTTTTCATTAAGAAGATGTAATAAGCAGAGCATAAACACTCTGTGATCGCTAAGAGCATGGAATAATATTCACATTGACAGAATCTTAGCATAAATAAAAGAGTTTCATTAAATTGAAATGAAAAAGTTCAGTGACCCTTACCACATCCAAGGATATTCCCAGAATTTAGCAAAAAGGAGCAAAAATACATATATATTAAGAGAATGTTTTCAAGACTTCTTTCTAAAATGATTGTGGCAATTACAGGCACAATCTGGCAGGAGGTGCCGTGGATCTTGCCACCCAGGCAAGATTCATCTCATTGGTCACCTATTTGCTCCATCTCTGAAATTTCCTCTCTCATTTCTTAAAAATGATGCTATGTTTCTCTCTTGCTTATATCTATCAACCCTAATTTTGGGAACTTTTCTTCCTGTGCTGTACTTGATTAAATGGAGTCTTAACCCCTTTTATCTTGTTGGAATTATATCATATGGCCACACATTTCTCTTTCTGCCTGGAGTCTTAATGGCTGGCTCATTCCTTATATGTTTTTTTACTAGCCTTTTACCATCATCAATATTGGCAGAAGAATGTACTTAATATGAATACATTTACAAATATAAAATATATTTATTTTTTCTCAAACTCAAACTTCACAATTCTGGGAAAGAACACAAACTGTCAGGGAGCCTTGAACTAAGTGGCTTCCATGGAGTTAGATATCCTGGCTTTCTTTACACAGAGGGCAATGACAGGGGAGGAAAGCTGGGGGAAAAACGAAGGAGGGGTCTTCCTAAAACACACTCTCAATTGCATGCGGTGATTTTTTGATGCATGAAAACTCCTTAGGCATTTAACTTTTGTTGTCAGATAAATTTCTGGCAATATAAAGATGACACAGACCTCTTGAGAATTAATATCCAAAAATAAGTTTCTGGCCCCAAACCTCAGTGCAGTGGTTTAAAAAAAAAAAAAAAAAATCATCTGGCCTGCCGTGGTGACTCACGCAAAGTGCTGTAATCCCAACACTTTGGGAGGCCGAGGTGGGCAGATCACTTGAGGTCAGGAGTTCGAGACCAGCCTGACCAACATGGAGAAACCCCATCTCTACTAAAAAAATTACCAAGTTAGCTGGGTGTGGAGGTGCATGCCTGTGATCCTAGCTACTCAGGAAGCTGAGACAGGAGAATTGCTTGAACCGGGGAGGCAGAGGTTGCCATGAGTCGAGATTGCACCATTGCACTCCAGCATAGACAACAAGAGTAAAACTCCATCTCAAAAAAAAAAAAAAAAAAAAAAAATACCCCGGGTTGGGGGGGGGCCCCCTTGTGCCCCGCCCATTTGGGGGCTA